>NC_079320.1:38497342-38864009 GCF_029931775.1 Euleptes europaea | reverse complement strand
TGCACACAAACACACATACACTGTTCTAGGTGAACGAATGAGATGGGACCAGGATGACCACTTCAGATGGCAAATGCACCATGGGCAAAAGAAGCCTACATGGCCCCAATCATATTAAAAGAAAGGTGCCCCATCATTCTTAAGGTGGTCAGTGCAACGTTGTAACTTGTGAATGACACACACATTCCACTGATCTGCTCAAAAAATGCACTTTTGAATCATAGGCCTGTGTTATGTATTTATTTGAAATACGTATGCCCAATGTTTCTCAGTGTAGAAAAGGCTCCCAAGATAGCTTTAAAATTCTTTTAAAAAGATACTCGTTCATTGTTGATGTGCAAATTATAAAGAGCCCCATCATTGAAACAATAATCTACATGAAGTCTACAAATGCATGCAAGGAAAAGTAATATCATGTGAACTTCAGTTATCAGGCTGCCCTATATGAAGAATGGAAAATTCAGCACATAAGTAATCTGCTTTGAAGAACCATAACTTGCATACTGGGTAGAAAGACAGCTTATCTAAATAAAGGAAACAACAAATCTTCTGAGCCACACTGTTCTCATTTTCCTTCTTCTCTCTAACTTTCTTGATATCTAAGCCACATAGCCAAGCATCAGAATAATATATCTGAATATTATTATTATTTTTTGTCGTCAAGTCACAGCTGACTTATGGTGACCTCATAGGATTTTCATGGCAAGAGACGTTTGCCATTTTTAAATTAACAGATTGTTTTAAAATGTTTTGTTGCTTATACATGGCTTACCTTCTGTCATACAGTGTTGTGGTGGCAACTGTTACCAAAGCCATATTTTTAAAAATCTGTGAAGCCTATCTGATCTCCAATGGCCAATCAGAGGCCCCGCTGGGCAAAATCACCACCTGGCCCCACCCATTTTCTAAAAAACACTTGGCAGATACCAGGGAATGTGTTGGTGGAAAACACGGTGCCCATGGACACCACATTGGAGACCCCCTGTATTAAAGTATGGGGTATTTATGTTTTGGGCTTTGATGAGTTCACACATGAATGTACATCCCAACCCTCATAGGGCAGCTCAAATAATCAGACAAGAGATTATTAGTAATACCTTCACTCAGATCAGCAAGAACTGACTGTTTCTACTCAGGCTTGGACATTTTCTGTGGCTGCTCTTGTGCTATGGAACAGGACATGAGGAAGGCCTCACCCTCTGCTTTAATTAGGGTTGCCAGCTCCCGGTTGGAAAATACCTGGATATTTTGGGGGTGGAGCCTGAGGAGGGCAGGGTTTGGAGTGGGGAGGGACTTCAAAGCCATAGAGTCCAATTGCCAACATGGCCATTTTTTCCAGGGGAACCGATCTCTGTCACCTGGAGATACAGTTGTATTAGTGGGGGATCTCCAGCTACCACCTGGAGGTTTGAAGGGAACAAACAGTACGATAGTTCAAATTTTATATCACTAGTATACACTTTGTATATTAGTGATATAAAAGTTGAGCTATTGTACTGTTTGTTCCCTTCAGACTTCACTAGGCTCAGTACAGGTTATCACATTTAAAGTAACCACCTGGAGGTTGGCAACCCTAGCTTTAATGGCTTGTGGGAGGAGGTTATGGTCTGCATATTTTTACTTGTATTAATGTGAATTGGGATTTTGTTTGGTTTTATTGGATGTAAGACATCTTGACCTCTATTGATCAGGAGGAAAGTGGGATATTTTACACTTTAAAAAATCCCTAAGATATGGTACCATCTGTGACATGAAGATCAAATGTGCACATACGTTATGCCTTGATATCGTCTCACAATTTTTATATTTCAGCAACGATTAATGTACAGTAGATTTCCAGCCCACTGTGACTACTCCTTGGCATGAAGAGATCCCCTAGGAAAAATCAAATAAGTAACACTGTTCTTTTTTGTGGATGAAGAGTAATCCCTGGATAACTTCAAGTGTCACTGTGACGTACCCATTCTTCTGTCTATGCTTGTTTGAAATGTCACTTCTCTTTGAATGCAAAAATTCTGTGCAGAACCTCAATCTTTACCTACATGTGGATGACAGATATCCCAAATGTCACTTTTCAAGGATGGAGTCATATAAGCTTTGATGCTTAAGGTCTGTTTAAAGGAGTGTGGCAGTGCTCACCTTGCCAGAGACAACAGTGACTACTGATGATCTGCTTATCTAATGCATTTTAAATATCTACTTGGTAAGCTTGTAAATAGTAACTGTTCTGTATAGATATTTACGGGGAGGTTAAAGTGCAACAAATTCTGTATTTTTTTACGAACATCCCCACGCTATATGGCAAATCAGTTTTAAAACTGATGTAAATCACTAAAGAATAATATACTGAAGTGGTCTGTCTGAAGCTAAAAGGAATAACAAGTCAAATCCCACCAGGCCTGAATGTCTTCTTGAATGTGGGGCAATCAAAAATCTTCTTGTATGAAGCTTGCATAAAGGATGGACATAAAAGGCATATTTGAGCATGCAGTCCCCCATGCTTCATGTTACCAGGATATCACTTGGCTTTATAACTTGAAGCTACAGTAGATCTTGAGTTTCACTTAGGTTTTGTGAGGATTCACAGCCGCTTTCAGCTGGCGCAATAAAATAAACATTGCTTTCATTCTCCAGTCTTGAGTATAATTCAGCCAGATCAGATAATTAGAAAATTCCCATGGAAAGGGAATATATTAGAGTTCTCCTAATTGAGTATATTTGTGAGGATACAAAATTGATATAAGGAAAAAAATAAACTAGGAAATAGATGAAAATAGCAGTCATGCACAACTTTGCTTTCTGCTAAATGTTTGAGGCTGATGGAATAAGGCAGCATAGGAAAAGAAGGAGGGCCATAACATTTTCTTAACAGGGCTTGCTTCACTAAGCATTCTGGACTATGAACTAGCTACAGTACTTTTGGGTTGTTGTTCCAAGTGCCTCTTCAAATATTCCGGCCATTTTGATTAAAATAATTGCTTCTGAACATATACATTGCTGTGCTGAAAAGCATAACCCTACTTTTGAACGTAATCAGAGAAAAAAAGGAGTCGGAAAAGGGACAGAAAATAGCTAAATACAATTATTGTTTGAACTAGAGAGATCAAACAGTGCAATTATATGCATATTCTGCACAACTATATTCCATTCAATTGTTTTCTTGCTTTGTTCTAAGGTTTTCCAAAAGTGGGTTCTGGGTATTCATAGAGGACTGGAACAATTTTTTTTAAAGGATTGCTACAAAAAAAAAAAAAAAAAGGTTGCTTACAGCCCATTCCTGAGCTTTCAGAGTGTGGGGATGGCAGGGAGGCGGCGGCACCGTGGTGCCTCCTAAGAAGTTCCCCGCATGCCAAAAGCACGAAAAAAGCCTTTAACTGGCTTTTTTTGTGTAAAATGTGTCAAAAAGCCCCATAGAGAATACGAGGCTGCACCTGCAAAAAAGCAGGCACAGCAAACCATTCTTGGTGCTGGTGTCTGGGGCTGAAAGGGGACAGGAGGCTGGCTAACAGCAGCTGCTCCCCCTGGAATGCCCCAGGAACGTCTCCTGGGATGCCAGAATGCCCCCTGGAACACTGGCGTGGGCCTTTATGCCAGTGGTACACCGGCGGAAGGCCCCACCAGTGTTCTGGGGTGGCGTTGCCATGGCAGCATCTGGAGACCGGCATCCAAGCCTCCACGCCAACACTGGGGCTACTAATGTTGGTTTAAGTAGCATGGATGCCGGCATGGGCCCCCCGAACACTGCCGCAGCCCCTTCCTGGCCTCCTAAGGGCTTTTGCCCTTGAAGGTCAGGAATGTGATGTGAATCTATTGTCTGTTCTTCCTCATCAAAATCCACATTCTAATAACATGACCTCAACACACAAGAAAACAGCTGCATCTTCTTACAGAGTTCCGTTCTGCTTCCAGACATGCAGCTTCTGTTTCCCCTCCCAGCGACGACTAGACCCAGGAGAAAGACAGGAATTTAAATGATTCCCTCCAGCCTGTCTCAAAGTCCAAGTTGTTATGGAATGACAACCTCCAGGTGGGGCCCAGAGGTCTCCCAGAAGTACAACTGATCTCCAGACTACAAAAATCAGTTCTCCTGAAAAAAATGGCTGATTTTAGAAAGTGGACTCTATACCAACATATCCAACTGAGGCCCCTTCCCACCCTCCTTTTGTATAATAAAAATTCAGAATAGCCCCTATGGATCTTAAGGTTTTACATGGTTTGTAGAAAGATCTGGTTTGTTTGTTCAAGGTCCCAGTCTCCAGATTTAAGTACCTACAGCTGGAGCCAAGTTGAGAATTAGACATATTGATGCAACCACAGATCATCCCAGAGTATTTTTAGGCTAAATACCAATACCATGGAGTCTTGATTTGGATTGCTTTCACACATGCAGCTGGCTTAAACTGAATCATACCTTAGAATCATAGAATAGGAAGGGACCACCAGGGTCATCTAGTCCAATGCCCTGCACAATGCAGGAAATTCACAACTACCCCCCCCACATCCCCAGTGACCCCTACTCCATGCCCAGAAGATGGCCAAGATGCCATCCTTCTCATCGTCTGCTTAAGGTCATAGATTCAGCATTGCTGAAAGATGGTCGTCTAACCTCTTCTTAAAAACCTCCAGGGAAGGAGAGCTTACCACCTCCCAAGGAAGCCTGTTCCACTGAGGAACCACTCTAACCTTGGCCCATCGAGATCAGCATCATTTACTTAGACTAGCAGTGGCTCTCCAGGGTCTCAGGTGAGGTCTTACACATCACTCACTACCTGATTCTTTTAACTGAAGGAGCCAGGGTTTGAATGTTGGACCTTCTGCATACAAAGCAGATGCTCTACCACTGAACCACAGCCCTTCCCTCTGCATTGTCAAACAGCATGTGTGTATGTGTGTGTGGGGGGTTAATCCTTGTACCTGTGAACATTTTTGCCTCTGCGCATTTTTGGCTATATAAATGCTTCCTGCCCTCATGTTGCTATTAGCGATCAGAAGAAATAAAATGACTGCCCAGAGATAGTTTTAATGGGACAAATCATGCAGGAGTGTACATATAAAAGCACCTCCCATGTTTCATACGGCCCTGTTTGGGTTGCGGCTCTCCCTCCCATAGGTCTCCCATTGCCTTGTCTCATTTGAGCCATGTAAATTATTTGTTCGTACTACCCAGATTGCTAACTACTCGGGGGTGGGGAGAGAAAGTATTAACGTTCATCGCATGTGTGTGTTTGATATTCTGCATTGTCTTGAACTGAGTCAAAATGAGAAGACAAAATAGCTAGGCTATTTGTTTGTTGATTGATTGATTGATTGTGTACTGTATTTATAGCCTATCTTTCTCACTGACACTCAAGGAGGAATACATAATTGTAAAAATAATGCAATCAAAAGACAAAACATCCAACGAACAATGTAATAATATTAGGATTAGAAAACAATGTGAACAACGAACAGTCTAAGGCAAGATATATGATAAACTGGCTGTGCTCAAGGATTCAGATGCCACAGGAGTTGGGGATACAGCAGGCAGGGCTGGATCAGTGCAAGCAGCAGGCCTCCCTCTCTAACTCCAGGGGAGTCAGAACAGGGAGGGGAGGGGCTGTGGCTCAGTGGTAGAGCATCTGCTTGGCATGCAGAAGGTCCCAGGTTCAATCCCCAACATCCGCAGTTAAAAGGACCAGGCAAGTAGGTGATGTGAAAGACCTCTACCTGAGACCCTGGAGAGCCAGTGCTGGTCTGAGCAGACAATACTGACTTTGATGGACCAAGAGTCTGATTCAGTATAAGGCAGCTTCATGTACATGTGTAACGTCTCCTTCCTGGACTGGGCCTTTTACATTGTGGATGATGGAGCAGCTGGTGTCATCCATGAATTCTACTCGGACCTGGGTGCACTGGCCTTGGAAGATGGTCCGGTCCAGCACTTTGGTCACTCGGGACAGTTTGATGGACTGCACGTGGCCGGTGTCCATGGCAGAGGTGACTGCCTGCTGTATATGTGACTTCAGATGTCTGGAATTAGCAATGAGATAATATCAATAATGCAGGTATCTTCCATATTTATTACTAACCAGTCCAGGGAGATTACTACTCATTTCATCCTTAGAGCAACCCTGGACTGAGGAAAAAAATACTTCACAGTGAGCTTCATATGAGGCAGACTTAGATATCCCATACTAATCAAACATAGATCTCCCTGATTTCCTTTTATACCCCACTGGCTCATTCTTCTGTTTATGTGATTGTCCTCTAGGCATGAAGAGCTCGTACTACATTTACCTATCATAAGGTTTGTTAATACTTTCTGCCTGCAAAGGAGGGAGACTCTTTGCCATGTACCAGCACCTGGTTCCTTCTTTCTCCATTATGAGAGAACTATTCTCTTAAAAACTAATTCTGACTTGGCAAGTCATGTCTTTCACATTATTATAAAGGTGTCAAATTATATCGTACCTAGAGCATGGAATGACATGATATAACATGATATGGCATAAAGCAGTACACCAGGTGGAAAGCAAGTTACGAATTTATATTTAAAAATAAAGACAGGGGGGGCTTTAATTTTAATTTTGTTGCTTGGTAGTGTTGATTTATCAGAGCCTATTGCTTTGAGAGTAATAATCTAAAGACTTGTTTTTTTTTAATTTATTTATTTTTAAGTCCGTAGCTCAAAATGGATATATTTACATGCTGGATTTTAGATGCCCTTTGTTGCCCAGTTTTAAAATAAATGAATCAATTTTAGAGGATGATCAAAAGTTCTCCTGGGAAAACTGTAATATGTGTATTGTGCCAATATAAACTACTCTTAGTGAAGAACAGCAGCATTGATTAAAGTGAGGAATAGTGGCAACTTCAAAAGTGTAATGTCATAGTGAGAAATGTTTCCTGAAATCAGCTTGTTTGTTTCATCCAGATTCCTGAGGAGAAGAGTTCTGTAGTAAATGGAAGCCTGTTATGGTAAAAGTAACCAAGATAACCCTCCTGGAGGTTAGCAGAACACTCATGTGCCTGACAATCATTTGTGATGCTGCCTTGCATAAAACCTGACCTGGATGGCCCAGGCTAGCCTGATCTCGTCAGATCTCAGAAGCTAAGCAGGGTCAGCCCAGGTTAGTATATGGATGGGAGACCACCAAGGAATACCAGGGTTGCTGTGCAGAGGAAGGCACTGGCAAACCACCTCTGTTAGTCTCTTGCCATGAAAACCCCAAAAAGGGGTCGCCATAAGTCGGCTGCGACTTGACGGCACCTTACACACACACACACTTGCATAAGACATGACTGCTGGCTGCATGTGGAACTCTCTCCTTTCTTTGTCACTAAAGCCTATCATGTCAAAGGTGGACTAAAGTTTAAGGGACATTCAAACAAAACTCTTTCACTGGTAATTGGAGGAAGCAACGCTAGATAATTCTCCAATTTTGTAAGCAGGTCACCCAACTAATAGCCCCAAAAGTCTATTATTTTTATAAAAGTTTCAAATAGGTTAAAAAAACCCTTCAAGTTCCCCCCCCCACCCAACATTTCTTCCTTGAGCTCAGGTTGTGACAAATGTGTTCCTTTCAAAACATGATTTTTGACTACCTCAGTCATAATATTAACTCAGATTGAACTAGGAGCTCCATAAACATTTGCCACACTGATGTCAGCTGTTACCATCAACCATAGAATAGACAGGGTTGAACCTTTCATGATTGTATGGCTGATACATTTGCAAAGCTGAAGGCCACATTTGGAGAGATCTCTACAAGTACATTTTGCTGTCTTGGAGCATAACATCTGCCCTAAACTCCAACACTGAAACAGCTGACAGTAGTAAAGTAGGATGATGTGTGAAGGCAGGAGTAATAAATGCTGCAACGCTAAGCACCATCCCTGCATTTGCTGAATTGTTACACATAAGAACATGTTCCTTTTGGATATCTATTAATTTACATTCCATTTTAAATATTTCAGCACTCAGCTCTAAAATCATTTTCCCCTTTCCATGAATTATTCATTTTATGCTCTTTAAAAGGGCGACAACTTAATTTCCAACAACATAATACCTTTAATTGACATTCAAAAACAATCCCCAATTATGGACAGAACAAAAATTGCATTTGGAGTTCTGGGGGAAAAAACATGTTTCAGCAAGATTTACCAGAGCTGCAAGAAAAGCTGTTCATGAACTAATGGTATTAGGTTATCTTTGAATTCTCTCTACCCCAGTGTGGAATGGTCGCTAATTCCTTTCTTTGCTCTTTTGGTGTTTGCGAAGAGGTTCACTAAAGCCTGAATTGATATAATTATTGGCTTGGATTGTGAGAGATTTAGGCCAGATGGCTATGGGTTTCTAAAGTCCCTGTTGCTTGTGTTAGCTTTCCGAGTTTGCCTATAGGGTTTGAGGATCAAAACTCTGAAAGGGCTGCAAACTTGTAAAACAGTATTATTCATGGGGGCAGAATGTTCATCGGCGTGACCCACTCCTAAATACATTCATTATAGGCATTTCTATTATACACAATTTGCCACACGGCACTAGTTTCTGGGGGCGGGGGAAGAGAGAGAGACAATGGCTTTTAAAATGCTTTTGAATGCTTAAAAAGAAGGAGAGTTCACACCGAGACTTCTCTGGCTTCTTTCTTTGCCATCAGAAATTTCTTAGTGACTTCAGCTGAATTTTGCTGGATTTTTTTTTAAGTGGAAAAAGACAACAACTAAGAGCTTTATGTACATCTAAAGCATAGCTGCAAGGACTGGGGTCATGGGATGAGGAGAGAACCACATGCATGAAAAGGAAGTGATGTCAAGGCTATGGGAATAGCAAATATACTTGTGGATAATGCCATAATAAGGTAAGGAAAATGAAGTGTAGCGAGAATATGGGTATGGACCAGCACATGAACATGCTGAGGAACCCCAATCTTTCATTCCCTCCAGCAGCCATTTCAGACTCTGGCAAAGTTTATTCCTGGGCTTACAGAACCCACATGGAATATTATATGGGGTTGTCAACTCTGGATTGGGTAATTCCTGGAGATTTGGGGTGGATGCTAATGAGGGTGGGGTTTGGGGATGGGAGATACCTCATTAGAGTATAATGTAGGGTTGCCAACCTCCAGGTACTAGCTGGAAATCTCCTGCTATTACAACTGATCTCCAGCCAATAGAGATCAGTTCACCTGAAGAAAATGGCCGCTTTGGCAATTGGACTCTATGGCATCAAAGTCCTTCACATCCCCAAATCCCACCCTCCTCAGGTTCTACCCCAAAAACCTCCCACTGGTGGTGAAGAGGGACCTGGCAACTCTAGTATAATGCCATGGAATCCACCATTCAAAGCAGCCATTTTCTTCAGGGAAACTGATTTTAGAAGTCTGGAGATTGGTTGTAATTCTGGGAGATCTCCAAGCTCCAACCTGTAGGTTGGCAACCCTAAATAATAGCCATGAGTGTCAGGGAGCAGTGGAGAGGATGAAATGGGGGTATGGTTATTCTTTCTCTTCTATCCATGGGATCTCTCTGTTGCAAGAAGAAGGGAACAATTTCCGTGCCTCCAAACACCGGCACAGGCATTCCGCTCAGGAATGCACAGATACAGTGATTACCTTTTTCATTTGACTTCCTCATTCACTTGGGTGGATTGAACACAGGGGAGGAGCCATGACCCACTGGTAGAACATCTGTTTAATATACAAGAGGTCTCAGGCTCCATCACCAGCATCTTAAAATAGCCAGGTAGTAGGTGATGTGAAAGACCTCTGCTTGAGACTCTGGAGAGCCACCACCACTCAGACAACACTGAACTTGGTAGATCAATGGTCTGACACAGATTAAGGCACCTTCGTTTGTTCCAACAGTGTAACATTCAGAGGAGCACATATGTAGTTCTACTTTCTCCAGATGATGAATGATTCTGGTTGATCTTCCCCTGTACCTGCACCTGTTTTTGGACTTAATAAGAAATGGTTAATTGGAGCATGTGACATATACACGGGAGTGAGAACACTCCATAAATCCCTTGCTTGGAAATGATATTCTAACGCAGGCTGGCCACATTTTGTGTTGATTAAAAGTTGAAACCCAGCCACATTGTCTCCACCTACTGACTCCTCGCCCTGTGAGCCAAGACACAGGCAAGAGACAGGGTTCATTAGCACCCACTGTGGACAGCAGGATCTGCTAGAGTTCTCGCCGTATAAATCTCAGCTGCTCTCTCCTTCACATAAGCCAAGATGCAAGCACACAAGAGAGAGCAGCTGAAGTGTGAAACAAGGGCAGAGGAGAGTCATGCCAAAGATTTTTTTTGTTGCCGTTCATACTTGAAGGGCAGAATGTGTTGGATGTGGTTTTTGCTTCTGCGGGAGAAAGAAAGAGCAGCCGTGTGTGCAGGTGGGGAGCTCAGGACTGGAAACCATGCTAAAGTTGATATTGGAAATCTATGGGGGCTGAATTTATGCCACAGCCTGCCAAGTGCCTATCTCTCCAGTGAGTGATAGTTCCCTACTAGGTTAAATTCTGCTTTATGGGAACTTTTTCATTAGCGAATGATGCTCCGTAAAACTGCTTTATTAGAATACCTCAGTAATTTGACCTAGAGCATGCTGCTAACCTTATTAGAAGCCCGTGGATCTTCTAGTTTTTACACTGAACACATCCACTGCAAATCCACCATCAAATCACAGATCAACTCCATGTCCATATACTGCACCCTAAAAATCATAAAGCCAGTGCTTTGTAGTGCGGGGTGAAAACAGATCCAAGGCACAGATCATCATTATTTTCACACTCATTCCTCCAAAAAACACTGTCAGTCCAAAGACAATATCAGTGCCCGTAGACCACACTTTAAAAGTCACATATTCACCATTTCATAGCACCACCACAGCATTTTAAAAAATGATTCAAAGGCATGACTGCTTATGGATCTTCATGATTTTTATATGGACACCACAAATCCAATGTAAAATGACATATCTCATAAATGTCCATAAATGAAACCAAATAAAACATTTTGGGGCCATCTATGTTTTTTACTGATTAGGAGCCAAAGGCCAGCAGCAACATTGTCTCCACCCACTGACTTCCTGCTGTGTGAGCCAAAACACAGGCAAGAGACAGGGTTCATTAGTACCCAGAGGGATTAGCAGGCTCTATAAATCTCAGCTGCTCACTCCAGTACATGAGCTAAGCAATGTGTGCTTTGACGGTAGATTTTGGAGAGTCCATGTACAAATCATGAGAATCCAGGAGGATGCACGCTTTTCATCCCTATTTTGCATCATGGCATCACCACAAAGAAGTGAATCTGTATTTTCTGTGGTTCACTCTGTGGATATGGCTGCTATGTAAAAATTTTGAGGATCTATGAGGATCAGAGCATCTATGTCTTTGCACCAAGGTGTTGCAGGGGATCCAGTGATTTGTTGTTCAGTCAAGGGATACTGGTCATGAATAGGTGTGCCAAGTGAATTTACCATAATTGAAATCTAGCAAATATGGTGGCCAGATCTTGGGATCAGTTCATTAGTAGGCAAACAGCCCGATCTCCTTGTGAACTGGCCACTGGCCAGCAGTTAAAAACTTGACCTGCCCCCTCCACTGCAAAGGTACAAATAAAACAAGGAATGGATCACAGAAACCAAGGGAATGTGTCAAACACAATGCCTGAAAACAGAATGAGCTGCAATCATCTTTCCTAGGATTAAGCCTCATTGAATAAAATGGGAGTAGAAAAGAGCAAGAGTCCAGGAGCACCTTAAAGACTAACAAAATTTCTGGGCGGTTATGAGCTTTCGTGAGCCACAGAATTCATAATCATAATCTTGCTCTTTTATACTGCTATTTTATGGAACGTTTTCTAAATAAACGAGTTTAGAACTGCACTGTCAGCCCGCAAGGTCTGGAATGAAAGCCCCCATACTTGAATGACTGTCCCTGGGATTTGAATTAGTCCCTTTCCAGGGCTGTTTTGGCCTCCCAGACCACCTTGAAGCTCAGATGTAAGTCACCTTTTGTTCAGTTAGTTTACTCCCAGGAAGCAGTATTGTATCCTCATTGTACTTGCAGAGGCCACATTAGACTCACTCTCATGGTTTTCTTGGGAATTGTTCTCACATTAGTGTGCCATGACCTGGATAGCCCAGCCTAGTCCAATCCAATCTCATCCAGATCTCAGAAGCTAGGCAGGGTCAGCCCTGGTTAGTATTTGGATGGGAGACCACAAGGAATACCAGGGTTGCTGTGCAGAGGCAGGCAAGGGCAAACCACCTCTGATTGTCTCTTGCCTTGAAAACTCCATGGGGTCACCCTAAGTCAGCTGTGACTTGATGGCAGAAAAATGTATAGATCTAAAGTATTCAGCTTTTCTTAGCAAAATGAATTAGTATTATGTGTAGAGAAGGAAAGTATAAAACAGCAAGAGAAGGCTAACTGGGTGGGTTGTTGGAGGGTTGTATACTGTCCCCTTCTTCCAACAAAAGAAGATGTGGCTGTGGCTGGGAGGGGGAGGGATCTTTCCAGGGGTATTTTGGCCTCCCAAAACTTTCAAGCAGGTCTATTCAGATGAAGGACCCAGCCTCATTCTACTTGCAGAGACCATACTAAAACCTTGTTCTTACTTCTAAACCCATTTCTGGGGTAATGGGGAACTCTAACCTCATAAGATCATAAGAAAAGCCATGCTGGATCAGACCAAGGCCCATCAAGTCCAGCAGTCGGTTCACACAGTGGCTAGCTAGGTGCCTCTAGGAAGCCCACAAACAAGACAACTGCAGCAGCATCCTGACTGTGTTCAACAGCACCTAAATGTAATAGGCATGTTCCTCTGATCTTGGAGATAATAGGTATGCATCATGACTAGTATTCATTTTGACTAGTAGCCATGGGTAGCCCTGTCCTCTATGCTGAGCTCCTTTGCAAAACAGCCAAGTTGCAAGCAACCAAACCATAATGGCTTGCTATCTTGAGAATTCATTAATGAGAACAACAAAAGGCAGAATCTACTTTAAAACTAATTCATTTGAGAAGATAGATTTAAACATGGTTACAGAGAAAATAATTATGTCTGTGCAGTAGTGACATTGGGATGTAAGAGACAACATGCATGCCTGAAAACTGTGTATAAATGCTGTTGCTGAGCCACCTCCCCTGCAGCAGACTCTGGGGAATGACTTACCAATCCGTCAATCCAATCCTTGATAAATTGGTGACACATTCGCACGAGGTAATTACAAGGCAATCCAAAGCTTAGGAGTTTGAGCATCCCTAGTTGAGTCTATGGGTATTGATGAGACATGTGAATTTACAATGGATTTTGGTGGGGTCCATATTTTTAACGCCATGGCTGCACCACACAGTTCTAGTTGCATGTTGTCAGTGGTGCAGTTTGTAGACATCGCTTTGATGAGTGATTTGATGGTGGATCTGAGGAGATTCCATGTAAAAATCATGAGGATCCATGCCTTAGATCAGCGGTTCCCAAACAGTGCTCCACGGAGCACTTGGTACTCTGTGAAACATCTCCTAGTGCTCTGTGAAGAGACTGGAAAGAAAAATACTACTGTCATTCGATTTAGTACTATAGGTGCTAGGTGAAAATTAGTGCTCCGTGAAAAATTTCTCTCCTGAAAAGTGCTCCATGACTCAAAAAGTTTGGGAACCACTACCTTAGATCTATGCTTTTTATAGCACAGCGGCACCACAAAATAGGGGATCCATTTATCTGTGTGGGTTTGTGTGGTGCACTCTGTACATGTGGCTGTGATATGTGATTTGATGCTGAGTTTGGAGGACTCCAGTTTAAAATAATGAGGGTTCATGAGTATCCATGATTTTAAATGCATTTTTTGGACCATGGTGGCTCCATGAATTTGTTTATTTATTTAATTGGATTTTTATCCCACCCTTTCCCGACCAAGGTCGAGCTCAGGACAGCTCAAATCCAGCAATATTCCAGCTGAAACAATATCATAATAATGAAGAGTTACAAATTAAAACCTATGATATCCCAAAATTAAACAACTTAAAACCAAAAATCCAGACGGTGCTTACACATCAGTAGGGGAGGGGTAGTGGCTCAGTGGCAGAACATCTGCTTGGCATGCAGAAGGTCCCAGGTTCAATCCTCGGCATCTCCAGTTAAAAGGACCAGGCAAGTAGGTGATGTGAAAGACCTCTGCCTGAGACCAGGGAGAGCCGCTGCCAGTCTGAGTAGACAATATGGACTTTGATGGACCAAGGTTCAGTATTCAGTATAAGGCAGCTTCATATGTTCATGTGTGCTAATGCCTAGCAGTCAGGAGATCTAATCCATGAGGTATATGGTGTGGTCTATGTGGATATACTTAGTACCATGGTGACTAAAGGGCACTCCCATGTCCAGAACACAGCAGCCCTCTGAAAACCCCTGTTGGGAGACAGCATCAGTGGACATCCTCAGCCACTGTGCCCTGTTTACCCTCCAGGGCAAATGGGTGGCTGCTGTATGGAATCAGGATGCTGGATTAGATGGACCACCGGTCTTCTCCAGCAGGCTCTTCTTATGCTTCTGTGAGCTTCGGTGATGGTGGTTTTGTGTTTCAGTGTATGCTTCAGTCATAGGAATTCAAGAAGATCCATTAAGATCACTGAGATCTGACTTTTCCGCACTTGGCTTTTAAAACAAAGATGAAAGGGAGCTTCTGAAGAACTGTAGCAAAAGAAAAGAAAGCACATAGAAAGCAAATGCAGCCCAAGCTGTGCCAAGTGCTATCTATACTTTCATCAGAAGCCAACGGAAAGAGGAGGCTAACCAAGCATTTTCCTGACGTTAATACGAAGGGGGGAAGAAATAATGCAAAAGGGTGGGGGTATGGGGGGGATCGGTTGTTAGAAACTAAAAGCTGTGTATAGCCTTCAAAAGAAAGAGAGGGACCAAATCTCTTTTTAAAAGGGGGGGGGGGGTTGAACTCTTTCAACCAAGCAAACTTATTCAAACGACCCGTTTTGGTTAATGAAGCATTGGCCACTGATGCATGGGAGGTTTTGCCGGTCTCGAGATGCACCTTTTCCCCGGACCGAGTTCTCAAAACTCTGCACGGGGGGCTTGTTGTTGAGTTTGGAGAATCCGGACGGGGAAAAGGTGCATCTCGAGAGCGGCAAAACCTCCCATGCACCAGTGGCCCTCGAAGTACAGACGAGGGGGTGGGGTGGGGGACGGGTTGTTGAAAACTCTCGTTAAAACGAGACACGCCTCCCCCCCCCCCCAAAAAAAACCCTGCCAGCCCAACTGAAACCGTCCTGACAAAGGAGAACAAGAAGTTGCTTTCAAGTTGCTCCTCGGCCATTCGCCTCCGCTCGGGGAGGACCCGCTCGCGGAAAGCCGACGTAAGGGGGAGGCGCTGTCCCTCCCCCCCTCCGTCCCTCCCTCTCCCGTATGACTTCACGGCCCTTTGATTTGGAAGCCAGCGGATTGGCTGGGAGCGCTTTCACACGTGCAGGCGGGCGAGCGCTTTTGTCCGAGTTGCCCTGAAGTTGCGCGGCGTTTTTAGACGGCCGCCGGCCCTGCAGCCCGCCGAGTCGGCGGCAGAGCGGCGAGAAGAGGCGCCTCTCCGGGCAGAGGCCAGCCCGCCCCCGCCCGGGAGAGTCGCCGCGGCGGGAGGACAGCCCGGGGCTCCGTCCCAAGCCGCGGGCTGCGACCCAGCGAGGCCGGCTGGCCGGGCGGAGGCCGACGGGAGCCCTAAGCGACTTCGCCGGAGCGGCTCGGGGGCTGCGAGTGGGCTCGGCGGCGGGAGGGCGTCTTCCGAGCGGGCTCGGGGGCCCCCGGAGCCGCCGCCGGGGCCGCGGTCCCCTGCCGGGCCGGGCCATGCCCGCGCCCGCCCTGTTGGCGCTGGCCGCCCTGGCTTGGCTGGGGGGCGCGGCGGGGAAGACGCTGAAGTACCGCATCTACGAGGAGCAGCGGGTGGGCTCGGTCATCGCCCGGCTGTCGGAGGACGTGGCCGAGGCGCTGCGCCGCCCGCCCGCCCCGGCGCCGGTGCGCTTCCGAGCCATGCAGCGGGGCGGCTCGCCCTTGCTGGCCGTCCGCGAGGAGGACGGCGAGGTGAGCGTGGCCGCCCCGATCGACCGCGAGCAGCTCTGCCACAAGGACGCCAACTGCTCCATCGAGTTCGACGTGATCACGCTGCCCACCGAGCACCTGCAGCTCTTCCACGTGGAGGTGGAGGTGCTGGACATCAACGACAACGCGCCGCACTTCTCCCGCGCCCTCATCCCCCTCGAGATCTCCGAGAGCGCGGCCGTGGGCACCCGCCTCCCCCTGGACAGCGCCTCCGACCCGGACGTGGGCGAGAACGGCCTGCACGCCTACTCCCTCTCCGCCAACGACTTCTTCACCGTGGAAGTGCGGACCAGGACCGACGGGGCCAAGTACCCGGAGCTCGTCGTGGTGAGCGAACTGGACCGGGAGCTGAAGCCCGGCTACGAGCTCCGGCTCACCGCGTCCGACAACGGGGTGCCGCAGCGGAGTGGGTCCTCCATCCTGAAAATCAGCGTTGCCGACTCCAATGACAACAGCCCCCTTTTTGAGCGGCAGACCTACGTTGTCCAGCTGTTGGAAAATGCCCAGGCCGGGACTGTGCTCATCGACCTCAACGCCACGGATCCAGACGAGGGGGCGAACGGGAAAGTGGTGTACTCCTTCAGCAGTCACGTGTCTTCCACAATTATAGAGACTTTTCAGATGGATTCTGAACGGGGACGGCTGACCCTTTTGAAGCCGGTGGACTACGAAGCCGCCAAGTCCTACGAAATTGATGCCCAGGCGCAGGACCTGGGCCCAAATTCCATCCCGGCTCACTGCAAGATCATCATTAAAGTGGTCGATCTGAACGACAACAAGCCGGAAATCAGTTTAAATCTGATGTCTCCTGGGAAGGAAGAGATTGCTTACATTTCTGAAAAGGCGTCCCTGGAGACTTTCGTGGCTCTCGTCAGGGTGCAAGACAAAGACTCTGGAGTGAATGGAGAGGTGGTTTGCAAGCTTCACGGCCACGGCCACTTCAAACTTCAGAAGACCTACGAGAACAACTATTTCATCTTGACAAACACCACTCTGGACAGAGAAAAGCGATCTGAATACAGCTTGACGGTGATAGCAGAGGACAGAGGAACGCCGAGTCTGTCTACAGTGAAACATTTTACTGTCCAAATTGTTGATGAAAATGACAACCCACCTCAGTTCCAGACAAATAGATATGAGATTGTGATTTTGGAAAATAACTCTCCAGGGGCGTACATCACCTCTGTCACAGCAACTGATCCCGATCTCGGAGATAATGGACAGGTGACTTACACTATCTTGGAGAGCTTTATTTTGGGAAGCTCCATAACCACCTATGTGACTATTGATCCTTCCAATGGAGCCATCTATGCACTTCGAACCTTTGACCATGAAGAAATAAACCAGATTGCCTTTGTGGTTCAAGCTAGAGATGGGGGGAGTCAGCAGCTTGCCAGCAATACTACAGTTGTGCTAACCATCATTGATGAAAATGACAATGCCCCTGTGATTGTGGGGCCAGTACTGCACAACAATACAGCAGAGATTTCAATCCCCAAAGAAGCTGAAAGTAACTATCACATCACAAGGATAAGAGCCATAGACAGAGACTCAGGTATGAACTCCGAGCTAAGCTGCTCATTAGCAAGTAGTAGTGAAGACAGCCTCTTCATAATGGACCCACAAACTTGTGACATCTATCTCAATGCTAGCGTTGAATCTGCTAAGTCAACACAGTGGGAACTTTGGGTGGTTGTTCAGGACAAAGGAAGTCCTCAGCTCAGTACCAAAGCACTTCTAAAATGCAGTGTTTTCAAATATCTTTACCTGCCTTCATCTACAGAAGCCCCTTATACTGGCCACTCCCCGGATGTTTCCATGATTACAATTATCTCCTTAGGAGCAATATGTGCAGTGTTGCTAGTCATCATGGTTGTCTTTGCTACAAGGTGCAATTGCGAGAAAAAGGACACGAGATCCTACAACTGTCGGGTTGCAGAATCCACATACCAGCATCACCCCAAAAGGCCGTCGAGGCAGATTCACAAAGGGGACATTACACTCGTGCCCACTGCTAATGGCACTTTACCAATCAGAGCTCACCACAAAGCTTCACCCTCATCATCTCCAACACTAGAAAGAGGACAAATGAGCAGCCGTCAAAGCCATCACAGCCACCAGTCCCTAAACAGTCTGGTGACCATCTCGTCAAATCACGTGCCAGAGAATTTCTCTCTTGAGCTCACGCATGCTACGCCTGCTGTTGAGGTAAGATCACATGATGTACCATATAAATACATTGTTATTCATGGAAGGACCTCCTACAGCCACTTCAAATGTTATGTGTTGCCTTTCCAGTATGCATTGGAAATTAGTGTGCCAGCTGTTACCTGTACCTATATTTTCAGTGTGTTTTTCTATGTGCCGGAAGGCTGTGATTGGCTGCCACTCCACAGAGCTTGTATGTCTTGTCTACACACAATGTTGCACACCTGTATGCCATGTGTTATACACTGTTGATTATGCAAAGTAATCTTTGTGAAGAACATATGTGACGTGGCCGTTAGGATACAGTGCTCTGCATGTATACATGAATCATGAAAGCAAGTCAGTTTCTTCATAGTCACAGACAGTGTGATGTCATTTAAATGGTAGAGATGTTTATTACTGATTTTTTTGGGTTGCTAATCACATATCTTTGTATCCTGTTTCATTTGGAACATTATTCATCAATGTTCCCAGGATGCTAAAATCACATATTCATCTCTCTTTATTTAGACAAGTTTAATTTGTTTTCCCATATACAAATGGGAGCATATTAGAAATATTTTGGTGGAATTGTAGCTACAGATGCTGTAACAGCTTGTGTTACTGAACATGCAAATATGTTAATGAATATGTTTTAGGGCCCTGAGCCACAGCTCAAGTTATTTCATGAAAACTGATTTTTAGTCCTGTTGGTTTTAGTGGAACTCAATCTATTCCCATCTAAATACTTCAGCTTTACAAGATCGAGATCAGACTTTAGGACTAATTATTTTGAATCTTGAGGCCAATAAACAGGATTGCATGGTATCAGTGAAGTGTGGTTAGGTGATCCCCATGATCTCCTGTTGCTATATCACAATATAATATATCATAATATGGCTAGGTTTCCATTAATTTTTTTAAAAGTGACTAACGGTGGAGGTGGGGGGTGGCGGTGAAGAATTTAAGATAAGTAGATTTTCTTTGGAGGCATTTAGTTATTGTTTCCTGGAATCAGTGTTTTTGTGTTTTCCTTAGCAGGTCTCTCAACTTCTCTCGATGCTTCATCAAGGCCAGTATCAACCAAGGCCAAGTTTTCGAGGAAACAAATATTCCCGAAGCTACAGGTGAGAGTTTTAGTTAGATCAATGTCGAAAGTGGTTTCACCTGTGAGCATACGCTACATGAGCCAATAAAGGATAATGCAATCAACATGTCACTTCTGTTTCATCACAGGTATGCCCTTCAAGATATGGATAAGTTCAGCCTGAAAGACAGCGGTCGTGGTGACAGTGAAGCAGGAGACAGTGATTATGATTTGGGGAGAGATTCTCCAATTGACAGACTTCTTGGAGAAGGATTCAGTGACCTTTTCCTTACAGATGGGAGAATTCCTGCAGGTAAGAATGCAATGAAAGTTGAATAGTTGATTTACATTGCTCTCTGACTGTCACAATGAGGCAAATTCACATTATGAAAAAATGAACTCTTTACCTTTCATGCCTTTTTGCTTTGCCCTTTCCCTTCATAACAATCCCTACAGCTTGCACCTCCCCCAAAGTGATATACTTCTGGAACAGTAAAGGCTGGGATTGAAAACTTGACCAAAACTGGATGATAACTCTTGATATCACTTGCATCCCCATAAGCTAGCTTTTGAAATCTTCCCTCAAACAAGTAAAGTGCCACAAATAATTATTGTACCTTAAACTTCATAATGGGACCAGACAGTGTGGTGTAGTATAGTAAAAACACCTGAATGTCAATCTGTTGTATATCTCTATGATCATAATGAGATTTAATGCACAGATTCCATATGTACAGTGCTTTAAGTACTTCACTCTGGAATATGCATTCAAAAGTAAAGCCTTCATGGAACTGAATGTCTGAAACTGGTATCCACTGAATGATGAAAGCCAATAGGCCAAATGTATTACTTATCACAAGTGCTCACTGAAGTAGGGCAGGTTAGGATGCCATCCATTTCTTTTTAGGTGGACCTAAAACCATCCCACTTCTTTTAAATCAATGAAACAAATCCCAGGATACAACAGGGCTACACCAGTTCAGTAGTCATTTGCTACACCATAGGATCAGGTTGTTCATTTAATGATTAAATTCAACAATATAGGTTATAGACCTGATATAAGCTTATACCCCCACATAATTCCTGATATTGTACTGAGATTCTTTCTGCACATGTTTCAGCTACTCCAAAACACTGAGCTAAACATCTACATTTTTTTGTTTCATCCACACAAAGTGTGGCAAGAGGCATTTTCAGTGACTGACCAGAGTTTGTATAATTTATCTACCTATGCATTTTTATGTCGCCATTCCTTCAAGAAACTAGGGTTGCCAGCTCTGGGTTGGGAAATTCCTGGAGATTTTGGGGATGAAGCCTAGGGAGGTTGGGTTTGGGGCAGGGGAGGGACTTCAGTGGAATATAATGCCATACGTCCACCCCTCAAAGCAGCTGATCTGAAGATAAATTGTAATTCTGGGAGATCTCCAGGCACCACTTGGAGGTTGACAACCCTACAAGGAACTCAGGGTGGCATGCATGGTTTTTACAACCCATTCTATCCCAAAATCAACCTTGTGAAATAGTTCAGGCTGATGGAGAATTATTAGCCCATGATCATCCAATGACCTTCATGGAAGAGTGGGGATTTGAATCCAGGTCTTCCAGGTCCTAGTCCAGCATTCTAACAACTACATCAGACTTCCATTTATTGCATCAATATTCTGCCTTCTTCCAATATTGAATTCAAGGTGGCTTACATAGGACTTCCAGGCAGTCAACATATCAGTTATTGCTAGATCTAGCTGATAGCTGATCTAGTCCAGTATGCTATTTCCCACATTGAATAAGCAAGTCTCCCACTTTAGCACTGATCTAGGATTGCCATCCTCTAGGTGGGGCCTGGAGATCTCCCAGAACTACATCTGATCTCCAGACTACAGAGACCAGTTCTTCATGACAAAATGGCAGCTTTGGAAGGTGGACTGTACGGCATTAATAGGGTTGCCAGGTCCCTCTTCACCACCAGCAGGAGGTTTTTGGGGTGGAGCCTGAGGAGGTGGGGTTGGGGAGGGGGAGGAACTTCAATGCCATAGTGTCCAGTTACCATTTTCTCCAGGTGAACTGATGAGAGCAGTTGTAATAGTGGGAGATCTTCAGCTAGTACCTGGAGGTTGGCAACCCTAGGCATTAAACCCTGCTGAGGTCCTTCCCCTCCCCAAATTTTGTCTTCCTCAGGCTTCACC
This sequence comes from Euleptes europaea, assembly GCF_029931775.1. Lineage (NCBI taxonomy): Eukaryota > Metazoa > Chordata > Lepidosauria > Squamata > Sphaerodactylidae > Euleptes > Euleptes europaea. The sequence continues at coordinate 38,842,474 of NC_079320.1, read as the reverse complement.
CTCAAATCTCCAGGAATTTATCAGCACAGAGTTGGCAACCCAATACTGATCAAGCCTACACTTAATGAGCATGTGCCTCTTAACTATACCCTTTGCTGCACACTTTTTTGTATATTTAGACTGCCTGAATATTTTTATGGCCCCTGAGCCAGCACTTTAAGTACCCTACCTCTTTACGCATGCAACCTTTTTGTAGCATCAATAAACCAACTATTTCTTGCCACATCTATTGTAATAGTAACTGGAGCCTAGCCATCTCAGTGTCTGCAAAGGAAGAACAGAAGCAAGCACAAACCTGGAGGAGTATTAAATGCAAAGAATGCAATATGATGTATACGATTTGTATGGTCAATGAAATGAGCGGTACTGCAATCCCAATACAAAAATCAATGTTAATTTTTATTTGGAATCTTTCTGAAAAATGAAATAGCAAGCAACACCAGAATAATATGGGATATCTTGTGTTGAACTGGCAACCAACAGCAAGTCCATTTACTTTCTGATTTAGTGAGGAGATATATAAAAAAGTTATTAAATCAATAGACAAAAAAACTGTTACAGTGAGATCCCCAACCCAAGAATGCTCTGCAGATACTGTACGAAGCCTGTGTATCCACATGTAAATACTTAGATAGCAAGAATAAAAATGCAAGAATTGTCTTCCAGGAGCAGATGAAGGCCCACCTAACCTCAGCATTCTGTCTCCAGATGTGGCCAGGCAGATGCTGCTGGGAAGCTCACAAAAAAAAACATGATGCAATTCACTTCCCCTTGCTGTTTGTCTCTCACCTGGTAAATCTGCCTTGAAACATCTGAGCCTCTGAACTCTGCTTTTAGCTATAGGTAGGGTTGCCAACGTCCAGGTGATGGCTGGAGATTGCCTGCTGTTACAACTGATTTCCAGGTGATCAGTTCACCTGGAGAAAATGGCTGTTTTAGAAGGTGGACTCTTTGGCAGTAGACCCCACTGAACTTGCTGTCCTGCCCAAACCCTGGCCTCCTCAGTCTCCACCCCCAAAATCTCCAGGTATTTCCCAACCCAGAGATGGTAACCCTAGCTATAGGCAATGACAGATCCATCCTTCATAAATATGTTTAATTTCTTCAGCATTATCTTCAGCTGACCATTGCTGACTTAGTTAAGAGCAAATGGGCAAAATCAACAACTGCCCGTTTATGTGCCTTCTCCGTTGTTGCTCCATCCTTATGAAATGGCCTGCCTGTGGAGGTCAGGAAGGTTCCCACTCTCCTGGTTTTCTGCAACCTATGCAAAACTGTATGATTAAAGAGAGCTTTTCTACACAGGTGATAGAGTTGAACTACACCAAATGATTTACAAAGTTACTTAGATAAGTTATTAGGGAATGTGGCCTTTGCTATTGTGTTGATCTTACTAACACAAGGATCCTGCTATGTAATTTTGTATAATTTAATGTGTCATATTAAGACTTATGCTTGTGCTTTGCTTCAGTTTTGTTTTTAAATTTCTGATTGGTTCTACAACCCTAATCATATTGTATTGTTTATTGAATACCCCATCCTTCCAATTGTATTGACTCACTCTGTGTAATCCGCCTTGAGTTCAAATGAGAAAGGTGGACTATGAACAAACAAAATATCCTCTGAGAAAGGAATGGCTTTGCCTGCATTCCTAAAAGTAGAGATGTAAGTTAGCTTCATAAATAGGGTTGCCAACCTCCAGGTACTAGTTGGAGATCTCCTGCTATTACAACTGATCTCCGGCTGATAGAGATCAGTTCACCTGGAGAAAATGGCCGCTTTGGCAGTTGGTCTCTATGGCATTGAAGTCACCTCCCCAAATCCTGCCTTCACAGGCTCTGCCCCAAAAAACCTCCTGCTGGTGGCAAAGAGGGACCCTGCAACCTTATTCATAAGTCTCTTGGGGCAATGGCTTCTGTAACTGGGGAGCCACCTTCAAGAAAGCTCTATATCTTACATCCACCTGCCACATTTCAAACAGGGTGTGGACACTCAAAGATACTTCCTTAACACAAGAAATAAATGGGAGGAAGTGTTCTTTCAGTGTGAAGATAGTAGGGAGACCACAAGTGGGAGACACCCCCCCCCCACACACACACACAATGGCTTAGTTCATCATCACTCAGAGGGGCATCAATAGAAATTCTGGGGGAAATGGGATGGGGGAACAGTATCACACTGTTGCTGTGAACTCACTTCTTGCATGACGTGGAAATGACACCATCATGCCAGGCGACATTCTAGCATTGTTCCAGAGTGCCCGAATGTCACCCCTATGTGATGATGTCACTTCTGAGTTGTGCTGGAAGTCACGTCACCTCATTGCTGGTAATGCAGTGAGCCCCCCCTTTTTGTGGAAAGTATGTGGAAGGGATCTGAACACATCCACTACATTCCAAGGCAGAAAATGTAAGTTGAAACCATGTGCATCATCTGCCAGATAAGTAGGGCCCACATTGAACGGGTCTGTAAAGGTTAAGATGACACCATGCACAGTGCAGGGAATAATAATGTCCATGATGTATAACAAGGTTTATTGTTTCTATGGTGGTGTACAATACGAAAGACTAAAATAGTAAGCACAACAGAGGCATGTTCTGACTGCAGGCATACAGACTCCATTTGAATTAGGGAGTCACTGGGCATTAACCTCTCACTTTCCTTTTGATTCCAGCAATGAGGCTATGCACAGAGGAATGCCGAGTCTTGGGACACTCTGACCAGTGCTGGATGCCCCCACTGCCCTCTCCATCTTCTGATTATAGAAGTAACATGTTCATCCCTGGAGAAGAATTTCAGCCCCAGCAAAGCCAGCCCCAGCAGCAGCAGGTCCTGGAAGATGATTCTCAGCCTGTTGAATTGTCCGAAAAGAAAAAGAGCTTCTCGACCTTTGGCAAAGATAGCCAGAATGAGGAAGAAGCAGGCGACTTGTGCACCTCCTCCCTGCTTTCTGAAATGAACAGTGTTTTCCAGCGCTTACTGCCTCCTTCCTTAGATGCCTACACCGAATGCAACGAAATGGATCCTCCCAGTTCCTTAGAGCGCAGGAAAGGACACTTGTCTGCCAAGACTGTAAGTTATCCACAAGGGGTAGCAGCATGGGCAGCCAGTACCCATTTCCAAAACCCTGCAAACAATACTGGGCTGACTTTGGGGACTCACGCAGGGGCTCAGCCATCTTCGAAATGGTTGCCCGCCATGGAGGAAATTCCGGAGAATTATGAAGAAGATGACTTCGACAATGTGCTTAACCACCTCAGCGATGGGAAACATGAACTCATGGATGCCAGTGAGCTGGTGGCAGAAATTAACAAGCTTCTACAAGATGTCCGGCAGAACTAGAGGGTTTTGTTCATAGCATATTAATTTTCCATATTTATGGAAAACTGAGGGAAGGAAACCCAGAACGACAAGAACTGGCACTGCCAATTAGTTGCATTTATCATAAATGTGTCTGTGTATGTTGAATATTAAAAAAACCTGTATTTTCATATGTACACAATGCAAGTGTGATTATCTTTAACTGTATTTTAAAAATACATTTGTACCTTATATTTATGTGTAATTTAACAAATAAATTTTATTTTTGTACTCTCATGGCAAGCATGTTTTCCTACATATGAGCACCTGACACCATTTGTGTCTGGTATTCACTGTTATTTGCACAAGAGTGTATAAAGATGAAAGGTTTCCATATTCCATGGGTTTCTCCCACCCCCATAATGAATTGTTATGATTCAAACTCTAAACAGGTGAAACTTTATCCAAATGACAGTTTCAAGTAACTAATTGAACATCTTGTTGCAATGTTTCATTTTTATAATAAAGAGTTCTCAGCCTAGAACAGGGGTGTCGAACTCATATGTTATCAGGGCTGGATATGACAGAAATATCACTTGGTCGGGCCGGGCCATGTGTGCCAAATCAATCAAACAAATAAACACCAAAAAAAATGTAATGCTGGGTACCGGAGATATGAACTTAATAGAAGACACAGGCAAAGTCAATTAATTGTATTATTTTTGTTATTGTTTTAAGCATGTTTGTATTTTAAGTAAAAAATAAAGTAAAAATAATATCATTAATTGGCTTTGCCTGTGTCTTCTATAAAGTTTATATTTCTGGTTCTTTAATTTGATCTGGACTGGAGGGTGACTGCCTTAGCTGGCAGAGCTGGATCTATATATTTTTTGAAGTGGGGCAAAAGTACAACATAATGTCCCTGTATATTATATACATATTTTTCTTTATATATACATATATAATATACAAATATAATCACCAACTCTTTTAAATGATAGAATAAATTGTGCTGACTTCCATGAATTGTTAATGCATAATTACACTTTTACATTATCTGAGATGCTCTAGGCAGGGATCAGAGTCTTGTTCCTGCAGGCTGGTGGGCTATGCCACTTGAAAAAAACACTTTTATTGCAGGTGGCTGGTTAACCAAAAATGGAGAAAAAGCTGAAAAACTCCTTCCCCAAACAAGCCTTATTTTGAAAGATCCATGCTAGCTCTAACCTACCATATCCCATTAAGGTCATCTGTAAAATGTATTATTTACCATGCCTTCTAGAAAACCCCATTTGTGTGTGTATTTAGTGCTGTAACACACACAGAATTCCATTCATTTTTGCTTCCAAAAAGCAATAATTTCAATTTATCTCAATTTATCTGCACATATCTCTCTTTCTTTCCATAGGAGCCCCATGGTGCAGAGTGTTAAGCTGCAGTACTGCAGTCAAAAGCTCTGCTCATGACCTGAGTTCGATCCCAACGGAAGTTGGTTTCAGGTAGCCGGCTCAGGGTTGACTCAGCCTTCCATCCTTCCGAGGTTGGTAAAATGAGTACCCAGCTTGCTGGGAGTAAAGGGAAGATGACTGGGGAAGGCACTGGCAAACCACCCCGCAAACAAAGTCTGCCTTGGAAATGTTGGGATGTGATGTCACCCCATGGGTCAGGAATGACCCGGTGCTTGCACAGGGGACCTTTACCTTTACTTTTTTACCTCTCTTTCTAGATACCTGTATTAAAGTTTTTAGCACACAAACAAAAGCTTGCTTTATAAAGACATCTCCTTATGAGGGATTTGTAGGCAATTCTTTTTTTTAAAAAAATAGGTAAGGGGCAGGTAGGCTGAATAACAGCACTGGCAGCTTTCTACCTGCACAATCAGGAGGACATGGTGATGTTTCAAACTCACTTGCCCCATGGCTAGGGGAGCAAGGGCCAGTAGCAAAACCCGTGTTAGTCCCAGAAGTGGCCATCCTGCAACTCTCCCCATAGTTCACCCACTTCTCCTTCCCGGTACCTTTCCAGACCTTGGCTCTCTTTCAGCAACAACCTATTCGTTTCAGTGTGTTCCTGTGTGAAAGGGGAAGGGAGAGAAGCCCCTCAGAGCAAGAGAAAGAGGAGGCAGACTACAACAAGGGAGGGGAAAGTGACAACTGGAAGAAAAGCTGGAAAGAAAATGCAAAGTCTGTTTTGAAGGTAAAGGCAAGCTACAGCAAGGGGCATTTTTCGCAGTAGATTTTGCTTCTGTTTTGCCACGGACTAAAAAAAACCATGATTTAAATGTTTTTTTCATGGCCGTGATTTATCCCTGTCAATCTCGATGTAGTTTTGGTTTTTTATGGGAACAAAACACGCTGCATTTGATAACGGTTTGGTCTGCCTCTTTTGCAGGAGGCCTCCCCTTCCAACAGGCTCATTGTTTATGCCTGCCCCCAGCTCCGCCCCAACTCTGCCCAGCAGATTACCTCGTGCAGTTTACCAGCCCCAGTGCAAAAAACAAGCACCAGTCCCTCTGGTCTCCTCCATTTTTCTTCCACCCTTGCTCTGTTCTGCTTTTGGAACAGTCAGAATCCAAATTTGGGGAGGGGGGGGCAAGGCAGCGCTTTCCTCAAAGCTTCCCTCTATTTTCTATAGGTGTGGAACCCATTGCCCTTTAATGATAGACAGGATTGGGGGGGGGCAGGAATTGCATCCATGTGCCCAGAGAAGTGTTTAGCTGAAAGTGGGAATGGCGGTGGGGGGGAGAGGAAAGAAGGCCCCTGGCTTGCGCGCCGGCCATGATCTGGCCACAGTGCATCGAGAGAGAGGAGGGAGACCCAGAGCAGGCTGGTCGCCCCTCTTCAGAAGAGTGATGGGAGGGAGTTTTGCCTTGGGTTTTCCGCTCTCAGGATGCACATTTTCCCCATCCAATTTCTCAAAAATCCCCCCTCCCCGCTGGGGTAGAGGGGCCAACAGCACCTTCCCTTGAACATCCCCCCCACGGGTCCAGCTGCCCTAGACCGAGCTGCCACCACCACCACCCCCAGCGCGCGAGGAGCACATGGTGTGTCCCCGCCGGTCTTCCCCTGGAGCCGTCCATCCGACATCCCCCTGGGCTTGGAGGTGTGGGCCCAGCTACAAGGCCCATCCCGGGCGAGGGGCGGGGAAGGCATGCCGCCTGCCTGCCCGCCAGCCTCCGGGACGGAGGGAGAGAAGTGCCAGGACTCTAGGCAGGCAGGCAGGCAGCAAAAGGGGCGGTATTCTTGTCCGAGCGCGAAACTTCCCCAGCCAATCACCGTTCTTGGGGGAGGAGAAAGGAGACGTCATGGGGAGGGACAGCGGAACCGAAGCAAACATTTTTTCATGGGCATCTGAGCAACAAAACGTGCTTCTACTGGAAAGTACGGCTCAGAAGTGGTTTGGTTTGCCGCTGACATAACACGGCTTTTATACCTCTATCAGGGAAAAGCCGGATCTGCAGTGAATAACCAAAATTTGACTCCGAAGCAAATCAGCGTCGAAACAGCAGCAAATCTCCATGAAAAATTCCCCCAAGAGAGGAGAGAAAAGGGGTGGCTGGAAGGAGAGTTGGAAAGCAAATGCAAAGTCTGTTTTAAGAAGGGAAAGGTGAGCTACAGCAAGAGAAGAGAGAGGAAAAGAGCGGCTGGAAGGAGAGCTGGAAAGCAAATGCAAAGTCTGTTTAGAGAGGGAAAGGCGAGCTACAGCAAGAGAGGGGAGAGAAAAGGAGTGGCTGGAAGGAGAGCTGAAAAGCAAATGCAAAATCTGTTTGGAGAGGGAAAGGCGAGCTACAGCAAGAGAGGAAAGAGGAAAAGAGTGGCTGGAAGGAGAGCTGGAAAGCAAATGAAAAGCCTGTTTTTAGAAGGGAAAGGCGAGCTACAGCAAGAGAGGGGAGAGGAAAGGGGTAGCTGGAAGGAGAACTGGAAAGCAAATGCAAAGTCTGTTTTGAGAAGGGAAAGGCAAGCTACAGCAAACGAGGAGAGAGGAAAGGGGCAGCGGGAAGGAGAGCTGGAAAGCAAATGCGATGGGAGCTTTGAGAGAAAAGCAACCTACAGAAAAGGCGGGCCCCACCAGGATCTTGCATTGAGTCGTGGCTGTGACCCTTTTTCTTGCTGCCTCTCTCAAGCCCCCTTGCAGCCAGGAGCGGCAGTGTTGCCGCCTCACCTGCTTGAAGCTCAAGAAGAGCATTTCTTTCCTCCTCTCCTGGGCTCCAGACTTAGCTGTTCAGTCCGCTCTGGGGCTGGGGAATGCAGAGGCTGGGTAGGGCGATGACAACCTGCAGGTTCTTGGCTGAAAAGAGCTCATTTTCTGGCTTGCGATTGTGTGATCTAAGCCCCCACCAAGATCTGGTACTGTTGGCTGGCGAGCATGCAGCGGGAATGGTTGGGGGAGGAGCGGGGGTGGCTGCCTTGGCTCTGCGGGCCGGATAAAAGCCTTCGGCGGGCCTCATCCAGCCTGCGGGCCACATCTTTGACACCCCTGGCCCAGAAGTTATTTTTATTTTCAGGCTGGGATTAATCCATTCTCTGATGTAATTGAAGGGGGGAGGAAATGAGCAGCTTTATCTACACTGCAAATCAGGAGCCTCATTCCCAGATAAAATGAAACTGAAAACATTAAGGGCCAGAGTAGCTTTCCAGTGTTAATTTAGGACTTTCTCAGAGTATGTAGAGAGGCATCACTCCCTCAGCTACACCTCACGATTAATGCTGGCAAACAAACTGCCGATTGAAGTATTGTGCCTCATTCTTTTTTTCACACTCACCTTGTTATAGCACACTAGCTCTGCAATTAAAACTAAGAATCCAATTTTTGTAATTCTAATTCATGTTAGTCACATGAATATACGTAAATATGCCTTTGTCTTTTGACAAGCATTAACACTGAATTTAAATAAAACCGTGCACAAGGCAACAACCAAAGGCTAATTTAAAAATGACAGTCTTTTTTTTTTTCATCCAATGTGTACCAGTTGGTGCATCTGGCATCCATGCCTAATAATGAACTGTGTTCAAAATAAATATTTTCTGTGTCCAACCCATCAAGTTTCTTAGAGGATTCACCCATCCTCTAAGTAGCCATCCTCCAACTTCATTGGATCTTAAGCTGGATGAAGGTTGTTTAGACTGGAGAAAGACTTCAAACTTGAGCTAAAAGTAAAGTCTGGGTATAAATATTTAAATAAATAAATAAACTTTGCTCAGTGCACTGGTAGGATGGGGTGGTATCCACCTCAATGTATTTGCTCTTACACACTTGCTGTTACCCTTCAGAAAGTTAGAGCCAACACAGAATGCTGTGTGGAATTGGAATCATTTGGCTAAAGTGCATGTAACTCTGTGCTAGGTTGTGATAATAGTATTTGAGGGCTACACGACCCATAGAAAACTATAAGCATCAGGTACTTTACAGGAGGGTGGGGGGAAACCTTCCAGAAATGCACTAAACAAATCTAACCAATGGCAAGGAAAGTACATTTTGAAACTGAGGTTTCTAAAACTATTATGGCATAATGTGCTCTATATTACACAGATGGAGCTGTCAAAGGTTAGTTATCCAAGATTAGCTGTTTTAATGATCAGGAGACGCTCTCTTTTCTCCTGTCCGATACTGACTCTGCTGACACTTACAATATGTCTCTTTTTGCCCTAGCAGCCAGGAAAATTCGAGCCAGCATTGCAGTTAAACCGGACACCATTTGTATTTGATTTAAATTTATTTATTTTTACTTGATTTTAACTGTTTTCTTGTTGAATCTGATTTGATTGTGTCTACTTGATTGTAACAGCCTTTGGCTACATGCAATAAATCTGTACCTACCTACCACATCAACATTATCTGGTAGTGCAGGAAGGAGAGGTATATTACACAGATGTACTGAAAAGTCCACATTGATTGGGAATACTAATGTGTATGCAAATGACTTCAAGAATATTGTATGTGCATGGATGTGCATATTCAGTACATGTGTACACTGAAGCAAATTGAGTGTTATGTACACTAAATGCTTGAAAAGGCTTCTGTGTAAGGTAAAATCTTTGCATCAATTTTCCATCTTACTGAACACACACACACACACAGAGCTTTTCCTACCTGCAGTCCACTATGTGTTGTTGACACATACAGTGGAATTCAGGGGGCAGGTCTTCGTTATCCTTATCCTCCTGCAATAGCACCTGACTATAATACCAGCCTCAGTGAAACCAATCATGTGCTTCTCAGCAGAACCAGGTATGCAGGAATTCATCCTCTGCAAAGAGCCGATAGAGAAAATTATCAGGACCAAAAGGGTTTTTCATCCGTCCCTTAAAGTAATTTTCTAAACTAGTATCAGTGTAGAGATAAGTTTATGTGAATGCTTTGGAGTTGTAGGAGGAAAAGGATAACCAAACTGTTATTGGGAACTAAATGGGATTGGGGAAGTTATCAGGCCACCGAAAGTGAAGGCAGAGGAATTTTTTTTTTTTGTAAATTACGTAGGTGGCAGGAGGTTCAATGTGAAATTCAGGGGCTGCAGTTGAGATGTGACTGAACAAATTACATTTGAATGAATTTCTGTACAGTAGGTTTTTAAATGGTATTTTTGGGGCTAGGTCAGGAGTTGCTAACTAAGTGAACGAGGAAATGGCTATGTTTTTTTCATATGCTCTGAAGCATATTTAGTGGCAGGGAAGATGGAAAAACCACAGCAAGACAGAAGTGACTCAGAGTGAGGTCTGACTCATGAAAGCTTGCTCTAGAGTAAATTTTGTATTTCAGGTGTTCCTTCGGGATTTTTTTGTTTGTTTTTGTTTTGTTGCAACAGATTAACATGGCTACTTCTCTGAAATGATATCCACACTATGTGGGACTGGTAGAAAATATCTGCAGGCTTAATTTGGACAGCCATATAAGCAGATGTAGATACTCAACTTCATCCTGACTGAAAGATGACAATGAACCTGTGCAACACTGCACATTTTTACATCGTTGCCGACCTCCCAATCTCCCCCAATCTCTCCCCCCCACACCTTCTGCTATCTATGGGGGTTAACTGCTTGATTATTGTCCTTTTATACAAGTGCCATCTTGATATCTTATAGCTGCTATGATTGTTGTGTTTTATCACTGAAGTTTTATGGTTTTATGTGGTTTTATATGTTGTTTCCCATCCTGAGTCTGGCCTGCTGGGAATGAGGGCAGGTTATGAATTAAGTAAATAAACAAACAAATAAAATTGACTACACTCAGGGTCATGGTTAAACTGGGCCAGATGTGTCCCATGTAAAGACACCAATGCAATGTTTGACTGGACTGATGTGCTATATAGCAGGCACAATTAGTGACAGTGGTCTATATAAGCATGTGATGCCACACAGGGAAGTTCCTCTGTTCTGCCAATGCCATAAATCAGGCCTCCCCTTTGCATCTTCTCTCCTTAGGGTTGCCAGGTCCCTCTTCGCCATCGGCGGGAGGTTTTTGGGGTGGAGCTTGAAGAGGGCGGGGTTTGGGGAGGGACTTCAATGCCATAGAGTCCAATTGCCAAAGTAGCCATTTTCACCAGGTGAACTGATCTCTGCCGGCTGGAGATCACTTTAATAGCAGGAGATCTCCAGCTAGTACCGGGAGGTTGGCAACCCTATCTCTCCTACAAAAGTGGATGCAAATTCAAGAGTTTGGGTCATCAGCTAGAAACTAGGAATGCAAAATATTACTAACACAAGAAGAGAGTCCATTAAACAGACCACAACAAAGCAATGTATGTGTCCTCCTGACTGTAGACTTTTCCTCTGTGTGCACTGAGAAGTTTGCTCATTTGGAATTCCTGTAGTTTGCTCTGAGGACTACATTTCTCACAAGTGAAATACGACAGACGTGAAAGAAGTGGGTGAAATACGACAGATGTGGAAGAAAAAGGAGGGCACAGATTATAAGAAAAGACAGCATAATAAAAACCTATTTAGCTTTTAGTGAAACAGCCCATATATATTTAATAATAGCAGAGAGAGAATTACTCAAGCTGTACATGCATACAAAACAGACAGGTTGCCTCTGTTCAGACAACATGATGACCATACAGATTGGGAGCATAGTAGGAGCACAAGCTCCTAATACATGTGGTTGCTGGGCTCATGGGACACATAGATGTAATGTCTGAAAAGGGCTCTTGAAGCAGATTGCCTCTCATCCTCTGTCCATAGCATTTTCTTTGTGTGTGTGTGTAAAGTGCCGTCAAGTCGCAGCCGACTTATGGCGACCCCTTTTGGGGTTTTCATGGCAAGAGACGGTGGATTGCCAGTGCCTTCCTCTGCACAGCAACCCTGGTATTCCTTGGTGGTCTCCCATCCAAATACTAACCAGGGCTGACCCTGCTTAGCTTCTGAGATCTGACGAGATCAGGCTATCCTGGGCCATCCAAGTCAGGGCAGCATCTTCTTTACAGACCCATATTATGTTAGCATGTCTATCATGTTGTAGTGCCTATAAAACCATCTTCATTGCATTGCATTAAAAAAGTATAATGACAATAAACGGAAAGGCAGACAGCATGCCATTTCTTCCTCCACACCATAGATTTGTGTCATAGCAGTAACATGTAGGAAGTATATGGGAAAAACCTTCAAAAAGCTTCAGGCTGGTTCCAACAGCAATACAATCCACACTGATTCTGGAGTTCTCTGTGTTTCTCAAAGGATAAATACCTTGTAGAAAGGTGCTTTCTAATTTAAAGCTGCATCAGGGGGAAGGGAGAGTGAAAGGCAGTTTGGATGGGGGAAAGATTTATCATGGATCAAAGGCCTTTCAAGCTACATGTGTGTGTGTGTGGGGGAAGTAGTTAGAACATTTCTGGTGATACTTTCCTTTTTCTCCCCCACCCTTTCCCCCTAAGCAAACAGTTTTGTGATTTGGCTTACAAAGCTAGTACTTAGTATCATTTAACAGATAATAATCAATAATTCTGTATTTATGTAGAACCAGTGAGCTGTTCAAAGGTACAAAGACTCCCAGAATAGCCACATGCCACCTGAACAGACACAATCACAGACAGTTTTTCTCCACTGATATGTGCACACAGACACATGAAGCTGCCTTATACTGAATCACATCATGGACACTATTGTCTACTCAGAATGTTAGTGGCTCTCCAGGATCTTTGACAGAAGTCTTTCACATCACCTACTAAACTGGAGATGCTTTAAACTGGAGATCCTTTATACCTGGGACCTTTAAACCTGGGAACATAATGGTGCCCCTAGTATAATTGAAACAAATCACATTGTAGTAGGGTTACCAGGTCCCTCTTCGCTACTGGAGGGAGGTTTTTGGGGTGAAGCCTGAGGAGGGTGGGGTTTGGGGAGGGGAGGGACTTCAATGCCATAGTGTCCAGTTGCCATTTTCTCCAGGTGAACTGATCTCTATCGGCTGGAGATCAGTTGCAATAGCAGGAGATCTCCAGCTAGTACCTGGAGGCTGGCAACCCTACATTGTAGTGATGTAAACTCTGGCATATTTCTTAGGCATAGCAGTGCTTCTCTTCCCAGAAACCAAGTAGGCTTGAATTGTCAGTACCCAAAGCAGTGATGAAATCAGTGATAAAATACTTAAAATATGAACAATGCAATCTTAAACTGAATTATATCCTTCTAAACCCACTGACTTCAATGGGCTTAAGATCCTTCTGTTTAGGATTGCTCTATCTAGCCTGAAATTCACTGTGGCTAAGAATAAATTGTACTTTCTAATGTCTTTGGTAGGTGTTTTTTTTTTCTTCAAATTTCCCATATAATCTAGTTTTCCTTGCTTGCCTAAATGGATTGAATATCATAGATGTCTTCACACTTTTATATAATTATAACAACAACAACAACAACATTTTATTTATTCCCCACCTTCCCCCGGCCAAGCCAGGCTCAGGGCGACTTACATCAGGATAGTAAATGCTTAATAATTAAAACATTCCAATGGTACAGAATAGGTCTGTAGGATGTGTTCCGTTTTAACAGTTTAATGGAGATTAGCACCTGTTTCAAATTTAAAATCCTTAGTCTCCAAGAATCCTGGTCTATCTATAGTCTCCACCATTTAAAAATGATTGTCAACAAAGGAAACTTTCAGGAGAAACTAGACCAAAGCACATTGCCTCAGAAAACCCACTCACCCAAGTGACAAAAAAATCACATTGATTTTTCCTTGAAGTGAGTTCTGCATTAACAGTAATTGCAAACGGTGTCACCTCCAGGGCCTTCTCAAATCCTGAGGCCAGATCTGCAGAGGAAGAAGGGTTGTTTACTTAGGATATACAAGGTTTTCCTCAGAATCAGAGGAGTTCCTACAACTGTACTCCTTGATATGGTATACTTGTTTTAAAAAAGTCTAACTTGCAGTAATCACAGGAATATCTATATTTGCTTCTTTCACAGACTTTCTGAGAATTGCAGAGGATGCGGTTCTACTAAAATTAAATATTTCTTTTCTAGGCACAAAGGTACTCCCTGAGATAAGAGTGAGCTTGTTTGGTGTCAGCTCGTGGTGAGCCAAAGGAAGATGAAGCCAGGACACCCTAAGCCTAGCTTCTAGTTTAGTGACATATAAAAACAGACAAGGGTTCAAAGGATGATCATGTTTATTGGGCTGGCTATGTTGGTAACGTAGGCTTGCTGTGTTTGAGTGCTATTGAATTCACTGTTTGCTGAAAGGCAAATCTGCAGCTATGTACAATGGTGTGACTTTATCAAACACAAAACTGCTTTGAGTTTCATCCAGTTTGTTACAGTAAACACCACAGCAAACTTCCTCAAGATGGATAGAAGGGGAAGCACATCCATTTACAGTTGTTGGGAACAGCTAATTGAACAATCAACTAATACCTTACCTAGACTGGAGATATAAAGCTGCTCCCTCTTAACCAGCATGGTGTAGTGGCTAAGAGCGATGGTTTGGAGCAGTGGACTCTGCTCTGGAGAGCCATGTTTGATTCCCCACTCCTCCACATGAGCGGTGGACACTAATTTGGTGAACCGAGTTTGATTCCCCACCCCTACGCATGAAGCCAGCTGGGTGACCTTGGGCGAGTCACAGTTCTCTTTGAGCTCTCTCAGCCACACCTATCTCACAGGGTGTCTGTTGTGGGGAGGGGAAGGGAAGGTGATTGTAAACTGGTTTCATTCTTCCTTAAGTGGTAGAGAAAGTCGGCATATAAAAACCAACTCTTCTTCTTCTTCTCTACTGGCTGGACTGTTCAGTTTGAGCAGCTTGGCTAGTATGGTGAATGAACCTCTGCCCTGGACCACCTGGATTCCTGATGTGTGGCCTAACCCTGACCCCACTTCTGCCTCACCTTAGAGAGTTGTCTGCTATCTCTGTCTCTCTGGCTTTCTGACCCTTTCCTTCACTTTGGACGCTTCCATCCTGTCTAACCTCCATGCCTGACATATTTCTACCACTTGGTGAAAAGTCCACAGCCTGTCTTGTGCAAGTGGGTGAAACAATCATCATTTTACTGTACATGGAGCTGCTCTATGACTGTTTGTAGGCTCCAGAGGATACAATTATCCTAAGGTTTAAATTGACTTGAAGTAATTGTGAAATGTTATATTACAAAAAAAAAAACACAATTGCTTGTTCTAAGCAAACCATGTCACTTGTTGTGACAGTGGGACACCAGACCATTTCTACCCAAACAACTGAGGTACTGGCAGCAATGCTGGGGCCCATGGCGCAGGAGAAGGCAACACACATGGCTTATGCCTGTCATTGTCTCCCAGACCTATACAGACAACAGCCAAGTCCAAGATGAATCCTTGAGATGCCGGCAGGGCTTCTGAGACTTGGCTTGGTCCAAACATGTCTCCAAGCAGGATTAGTCCAAGGTGTTTTTGTGTGTGCCCTAGGCACCCATTGCCCACATGACTTCCACACACACCCCAGAAGCGATGAGAGAACTGAGAGCCCACTGTCATCACTCCTTCCTCCCCACATCACAAGAAGGGTGGGGGAGCCCACCACCCTTCCCTCCATACAGTGGGAGAGAGCTGGGAGTCCAACTGTGATTAGCATAGTGAGAACTGCTCTGGACAATTCCCTAGCAGCTTTCCTGGAAGGTATAAGGGATACAGTGTGAGGGGGGGGGGCAATAGAGCCCTTCTGTACAAGAACACAGCCTATGTATATGGTCCCGTGAATCTGTCTACCTGTATTTCCCTAATATGGTTGTTATGGACAGACAGGCATAGCATTTTCACTTATAAAATTCATGGGGCTCGCTTGATTACATCAACATGTTCCAACAGCATGCCTCAGCCATTTGTGAACTGGCACAATCTTTTCTGCTTATACTACTGTCTAATAAAGACACAAATTTATTTACGATCTTAATATTCAGTTGTGCTCTATCAGAGCTTGGATGTCACTGTCCCCTTCCCAGATGAAGATCGTGCTGTTTTCCCAAGACAATGAAAATAGCTATTTTTAAATTGCTTGATTTGGATTCAGCAAATCGTTTTCATTTAACCAATATGGCTGTATCAAAATTACCAAAATTAGATTAAGCGTGCTATTTTTGGCTCATTTCTTGGGACTTGGACATACAGATATTGCACAATACAAGAAAAACACATCCAATGACTAATCTGGGCTGGAAAATTCTCAAGGCTTTTTTTTTTTTTAAGTTTGCAGGAGGCAATCTTATAAATTCCTGTTTCTCCTCCAGCTCTTCTCAGCCCAGAGAGAATAGTATATCCCTTCAAAGGTTATAATAGTTTTAAAATCCCTTGCCTAGTGTGCATTCTGTTCTGGCTAAGCTAGTACAGCTATGGGGACATATTTTAAAAAGATGACTCCAAACCGTGTGAGCTTGTAAAAAACTGTAGGAATTTAGAAGGAAGGCTTCTACTTCAATCTTCCACTTCAGATGAAATCTGAGATTAGTCAGGCAAATTGTGCTCTTTCTGTCTTTCTCCCATCTTCTCTAAATTGAATAACTGTCTAGCTGTCTAGACAGACAGACAGGCAGATGTTTGTGAAGTAGAAATCTAAGTTTTTATAGAACGTGATCTTGTTCTCTGTTATGTAGCTGTAACGATGCACAGACAGTAGCTTGTACGTTGGTACAGTTGCAAATGGGTTTCTAAGCTTGGTAAGGGGGCTTCACTGTCATTTGTGACCACAGTTAAAGTATGGTCCTTGTGGTGGCTGAAAGATCCTTCAGTAAGCCACATAACTAAATTGTGCCCACTGCTGCCCTTATCATATTGCCACTGCATCTCCTTTCTATCCAACTGTATACCACATAAAAGCTTTGCTTGGTATCATTAGGATCTGTTGAGGAAAGAGACATATACCAGTGCTTATTTACGATCCTAAACTATTGTAATATATAGACATACATTGTTTTCCTATGGGGAGCATTTGATCACTCATATTAAACAATACACGGATCATGAGGAGATTTCTATTTATATGATTTGTTTGTTAGATGAATCTTATGGCATGTGGGTTGTTAGCTTGCCACCTCAGGAATTCACCTCACAAATTCTGTGATGATCATATATGATAGTTTTAGCTAGAGTTGCCAGCTCCAGGTTGGGAAATACCTGGATATTTTGGGGGTGGAGCCTGAGGACGGTGGGGTTTTGAGAGGGGAGGGACTTCAATGACATTGAGCCCAATTGTCAAAGTGGCCATTTTATCCAGGGAAATGATCTCTGTTGCTTGGAGATCAGATGTAATAGCGGGAGAACTCCAGCCACTAGCTGGAGGTTGTAATCAAACAACGGCTTGCAAGTGCTAGTCATTGAATGAATAGTGCACAGAAAGACTGAAGGCTTGAAAACGTTTACACGGAATGGGATTATACTGGATCTCCATTGTATTATGTCTTGTTTCTGTTGCCTTACTGACACACTTTTATGGATTTATTGATACTGACTGAATAAGGATTGAGCATCTGGGCTTCTATATTTTGTATTGTAAAGCCTTATGCTAGGAGTTGGGGTCTTAATTAGACCATTTATGATATACATTTCTTTGCTCAAGAATTGTGACTATTGTAATTGTTTCCAATATACGACTTTAATAGCAAGTATTGCATGTTGTTTTCCTTATTTTGGAAATAATTGTCTTGTGCTGTATTTTGAATTCTACACTAGCTGGAGGTTGGCAACCCTAGTTTTGGCTCATGACATTCTGAATATTTAGATTATGCTCAAGGGGTGGTATCTTTCTATACAGTTCTGATTTCAAATCATCCAGGAGAAGAGTGACGGTCATAGGCCCCTCAGGAAAGACAGGGGGGAAACCAGAGATGGACGGCCCTGCTTCCCCAGCCTTCTTGGAGTCTGTTTGGCTATTGCTTGCCCCTGAAACAATAGCCTGTGCACATTCACCAGATAGGTGCCACCACCTGTCGCTTTGAGATCTGAGGCAGAATCTGACAGGCCCACTTCTGCCTCACTCTATCACACACACACACATGCATACACTCACACTTTTTATTCAGTTAAACGTGCAGTCTAGCTCAATCAAGAGCTGGCCTACACACATACCCCAATCCTAGGGTTGCCATCCTCCAGGTACTAGCTGGAGATCTCCTGCTATTATAACTGATCTCCAGCCAATAGAAATCAGTTCACCTGGAGAAAATGGCCACTTTGGCCATTGGACTCTATGGCATTGGTCCCTCTCCTCCCCAAGCCCCACCCTTCTCAGGCTCCGCCACAAAAACCTCCTGCCAGAGGTGAAGAGGGACCTGGCAACCCTACCCAATCCCTTTACACCTGAGCATTCTGGGGACAACACAGGCATTATTAAACCACAGATTCTAATTTTATTTGGGGAAGACAGAATAAGAAGGTGGATGCATTTACTGGCAGGGGATGAATAAGGACAATAGAAGGATTTCATACATATGCCATGAGTGAATGCAAAATGGTTTAAAAACTCACAATCTGAATAAACTGGTTCCCTAGCTTACTTGCTTACAGCTTTTGAGCCATGGTGGCCTGACATGGGCCTATCTGGCAAGGGACCTCCTTTCCCCTTGTTTGCTCCTGGAAAAGGAAAGTGTAACTCCCAGTTCAGGATTTTAGCATTTCTCCTATAATCATCACATCCCCTTACAAGGATCTGGTACTCTTTTCCCACTCCAGACGGTACTAAGCCAATCAAGTGATCCCTCTTGGTATGGAAACTCTAACCCTTTCTATGGGGCTCTGTTATTGGCTGACTTGTTCCTGCTCTTGCTAGAGAGGCTACCTAAAGGGATTATCTAATTTGGGAGATTAATTAACTCAGGGAAACATGGAGACCAAGATGGGACTCATGACAGAGACTATCAAGCCATCTGTGTCCATGGATCTCCTTCTAAAATACTGCATTCTATAACATCCTGTAAAAATAGAACAATGACTTTGGGATAACAAGATTCCAGAGTTCTGGGAGAGAGTAGGGAGGAAACATATGATAGAGAAGGTTAAAAAAAAAAAACACCACCATCCAACTATGATGAACATTTCCATGATGCTATAGCTGACAAGATAATGAACCCAATTCAGTAATATAAGTTAGGTTTGTATTAGTTTAAAGGAATGGAAAGTGTATCTTGTTGTAAGTCAACCTGAACATTTCATACTTGATGATTTTTCTACATGAATGTTAGTTATGTTGGAATGATTGTGTATGCCTCACGTATACATGACAAGGGCACATGTTTATTTCATTACTTGCACTTGAAATAGACATGCTAGATTCCACTCCAGTAGCACCTTAGAGACCAACCAGATGTTTTGGACGTCCATGTAGGGGAAAAATCACTTCCGTGTAGGAAAAAATAAGTGTAGTGACCCATACTTCTACATATCCATGCTTTTTTGGCACAGAGTGAACAAATCACAACCAACTTGAATACTTTTGCATGCAAACAGAAAGATAGAAAGACGGGGAGAGAATTCATGCATAAATCTAGTAGTGCGTTGCTTGAGGGGCTGCAGAAAAAGAGACTTTGATGAAACCCAGAAAGTCAAAGATGATCACATACAATTCCCCTAATGTCATGAGCATTGTTCATCCAGTTCTCTACCACTGGAATATTTCTTCTCTGACCTTAGTAATAAAGGGCAGTATTTGAACAGAAAGCTTTAAACTGTCTCCATTTCTTAAACAAAATAGGATGAAAAGATATACTAAATGTCAGTAAATATTAATTAGTATCCTTGACTTAAAATGTACCTCTCTGAATATAGAAACAGTCTCTGAAGGCAAAGTTATTATTTCTACCCTTTTTGTATATTGTAATGGGAAAAATGATACGTTGAAAACCAAGTGTTTTGTTTCTTTATGGACATGAACTTCAAGTCCTTTTATACCCTGTATCAAGTGTGAAAGGACAACCCTGCAAAGGAAGGATATAAAACCATACCTGTAAGGAACTGCTGTGCCAAGCTGAGGGACGTTCATCTCCGAGTATTCATTTCTCTGCTGTCAGAGATCTAGTGGAACATGAGACTGAATTTAAACCGTATGGGGTATTTTTTTAAAAAAAATGTGCTGTATTTACTGACTCCAAGAATGTATGGCAAACAAATGAGGTTGGAGGACAGCCTTAGGCATTTACAACAAGCACAAGATAAACAAATTCATTCTTCAGAGCCACTAATCAGGCTGCTTCATCCATTTCGTTTATTAGTAAGCCATTCAGCACTAATTGCTTCTTTATTGTGCATGTGCCTATTCTGCTTAATGGTGATTGGCCCGTGCTTGTATTTGTGCAAAGCACTGATGCATTGAACCAAACATTACCAGCATTGTCCTACAAAGTAGCTTGGCAAACAACTGGAAATGTTCAGTCTCTGTATGCTCTTGAGAGAGGAATCTGCTTGAATTCAGTGTATCATCCTCTGGACTGTCTGCTGCCTGGTTGGAAGCCAAACATATGGTGACTGCTCTGTGGGCAGGAATCCTCAAATTGGCAGAAGGATCATTGATAACTCTGCCAGCTCATCTGCCCATTTCTGTGGTTGAGTTCTGGGGAAGAATTATAGGAATCCTCTGAGTCTCTCCCTCTCGCTCTGTCCTATTTCCTTGGTTTAATGCCTAATCACATTCAATCTCTTTCCTCCATCCCAAGATTTTCAGAGCTCATGACTGGATAGAAAGAAAATGAATTGTTTCTGGATAGTGCCCATCTAACAATGTGCAAAGCAAAGAGCAGAGATCAGAGATGGGGAGGAATGTGATGTATTTTCACTGAATATATGTCCTTGGAAATGGTCTTTTAAAAAACTGAAACTAGAACATTATTACTATTTCTCCACAGGGTTAATGCATGTTCAGTGAGTGCCTGCCTTGACTGTAGCAATGAAAATGGATTCTGTCAATTTGGAATCTGGAGCGTTCAGTAGCATTGTATTTCTCCCCTGTGAAACCTGGTGAAATAATGTCTGTGCCAGAACTAAACGTGGCCCTGCAAAGTTCTCAGAGGCAGCACAAACAAATGCCAGTGGGAGGCCAAGGCAAACAAATTTGACTGCAGAAGGATCTGTCTGATGGGTCACGTTGGGTTCAGAGCTGTAATGGGAGAAGAATGTCACCCTGGTGAACTGCTTATGAGAATATTGTTCCACTATTATTTCTTGCTAGAGAATGTATGCACAATATGTTCAGATGTGCTTTTATTTCGAAAGACCTAATTGCTGTGCATGGGTTGATTGGCATCAAACAAGAAATAAATACATAATAACAATAAAAAAGGAATAATCGGCATTGCTGAGGCAACTTAGAACCAGAAAGGTTTCGGCTTGGGAACAGATTATACAGTGCTTGCTCGTGTAGTAATATACAGTGTTCATAACCAACGTTCATAACCAAAAAGAGGCTCAACTTTTTGGGATGGCAGATAAATTATTAGAAGTATATTTATTTATTTACTTTATTTATAGTCCACCTTTCTCACTGAGCTTCCTGGTGGATTACACAATTAAAACAATGCAATAGAAATAGTGTAATACATATG
The DNA here is from genome assembly GCF_029931775.1 of Euleptes europaea. Classification (NCBI taxonomy): domain Eukaryota; kingdom Metazoa; phylum Chordata; class Lepidosauria; order Squamata; family Sphaerodactylidae; genus Euleptes; species Euleptes europaea. The sequence goes on along the minus strand of NC_079320.1, from coordinate 38,821,191 downwards.
GTTTAAACTGGATAGTATTAAGATTTGATGGCCACTCAGGTTCAGGGAAGTAATCCTCTGTAATGACACCTGCCATTTGGAGCTGCCTGTGCCCTCGTTTGTGTCACTTTGCCACTTCTTTAGGTTGCTGGGTTGCTGGGATGGGCAGACAATTGCCCTCCAAACCACTGGGCTCCTCGGAGTGGCAATCACATGCACACTCAGCCATGTGTGCTACAATTATGACACGTCCGGGTTTATTCTCAGAAGTGACGTAATTGAGTCATGCGTGGGATCACCACCCCAGCCCCACCACAAAAACCTCCTGCCTGTGGAGAGGGGGGACCTGGCAACCCTATTCAGGGTGGATTATTTTAGTTTTAATTAGGCTTAGTTAAGACTAACTGTGCTCTTACTAGGCAGGCAGGGACAGCATGGGCCTTTCTTAAGTAAGGAATGTTTTAGTGAGAACCCTGAGGTATATTATTGGGGGAGGGTTCCAAACCAGCCTCCAAAGGCTTTAACCCTTCAGGGGGCTTGAAGAGGGGAGCCCTAGCACCTAGTGTTTCACCAGTTTGAACTCTAGTGTTTGACAATGAGGGAAGCAGTGGTTAGGGTTGCCAACCTCCAGGTACTAGCTGGAGATCTCCTGCTATTACAACTGATCTCCAGCCAATAGAGGTCAGTTCACCTGGAGAAAATGGCCACTTTGGCAATTGGACTCTATGGCATTGAAGTCCCTCCCCTCCCCAAACCCTGCCCTTTTCAGGCTTTGCCCCAAAAACCTCCTGCCAGTGGTGAAGAGGGACCTGGCAATTCTAGCAGTGGTGGAGTGATAGATCCTCCCAACACACAATTGAATTTATAGGAAAATCTATGGATGGGTTAAGGCTGCTGTAATAACGCCACATTATGCGGTACCAAAACAGAACAGAACATTATTAGAATATAAGCAAGGCCTGGTCTGGGCCCTGCTAGGTCACAACCAGCCACAACCAGCAACCAACAACAAAAATGAAATGTGTAACTAAAGCAAAGGCTTTTACCTTAAATGATCATGTTAAAGTAACTTATGTGTTGTGTGTGTTAAGTGCCTTCAAGTCGCTTCCGACTCATGGCGACCCTATGAATGAAAGTCCTCCAAAATGTCCTATCTTTGACAGCCTTATTCAGATCTTGCAAATTGAAGGCTGTGGCTTCCTTTATTGAGTCACTATACCATACAATAAGGGAACATCAACAAATTCACAACTGCTGATGATATAATAGCCACTTTCTGCTTGGAGCTTGGGTGAGACTAGGGTTGCCAACCTCCAGATGGTGAGAAATCAAAAAATTGAGCACTTATGGCATAGAATAAAAGCTGATAAGCCAGTTCCAAGATATGCAATCTTTTTATATCCTTGAATAGTTAAATAACTATTATGAGGACAACTTATAGTTCGCAGTGTGCTACAAGCTAGCAAGGACAAGCCTTGCCGCTTGACAATTTGTAACAATAAGCAATGATATCACAATAGGCAAAAATATAACTTTTCAATTTTACATTACATAACTGCTCATAGGAAGATCTAAATGTCCATAGAAGCCACCTTCTAAAGGTTGGCTGGAAGCAGGAATTCATACACCTTATGAACGGAACAAAGTTCCTACCAGAACAGTCATCATAGGGTCGCCACAACAGAATAAGCAGATGCGAAATGGGATTTTATACCGGAAACCCATTGTTGGTGGCTTTTATGGACATTCAGATCTTGCTATGAACAATTATGTATTGGACAACTGAAAAGTTATATTTTTGCCTATTGTGATAACATTGCTTACTGTTACAAATTGTCAAGCGGCAAGGCTTGTCCTTGCTACCTTGAAGCACACTGCGAACTTAAGTTGTCCTTATAAGTTATTTAACTATTCAAGGATACAAAAAGATTGTATATCTTGGAACTGGCTTATCAGCTTTTATTCTATGCCATAAGTGCTCAATTTTTTGATTTTTCAGTCTCTGTTGGGGCACTAGTTGTTTTTTGACTACTAAAACCTCGAGATTGTGGCTGGAGATCTCCTGCTATTACAACTGATCTCCAGCTGATAGAGATTAATTCACCTGGAGAAAATGGCCGCTTTGGCAATTGGACTCTATGGCATTGACATCCCTCCCCTCTCAAAACCCCGCCCTCCTCAGGTTCCACCCCCAAAATCTCCAGGTATTTCCCAACCCAGAGCTGCCAACCCTAGGTGAGACAGCCTATAACACTGGCATGCCTCTGGAAGACCAGTAGGTAAGGTGCCCACTCTGAGGGATGGATATTTAATAAGGCTCAGTTCAGCTGTTAATAAATAAATTTCAGTTAAACTCATTTATCATGCATTGTGTCTTCGTTTGGAGCAAGCTTGCCAGTTTCCTGCCAAGGTGGGAAATCCCCTGCCCCTGACTCCAATTTCCTCCCACTACTCCTGTGGCTGGTGAGAGAAAAATAATGTAAAAAAAATTCACCATTGGGTGACAGTGTGACTTCACTTCTATGGAACACCAAAAAGTGATGTCAGTCTGCTCTAGGAGTCAACAAAAACTCTATGGTTTTACCTAGACTCCTAGATTTCTAGAGAAGTGTGACATCACTTCTGGCTTTTTGCCAGACATGACATCATGCTGTTGCCCAACAGTATCCCATGTGTCCTGCCTGGACTCCCACTGGTTGCCAGCCAATGCTAATTTGGGGAATGGGGGTCCACCAGTCTTCCTGACATGCTAGTTTTCTGTATTCATGGAGTTTTAAATCTGTTATTCAAACATGCATTCCCCAGCAGTGTTGAGGACCAGTCTTAACTGTGCTTCTTAACTTTTAAGAAGAAGACTTGGTTTTTATACCCCACTTTTCTCTACCTTTAGATGTCTTAAAAAGGCTTAAAATCACCTCCCCTTCACCTCCCCACAATAGACACCTTGTGAGGTAGGTAGGGATGAGAGAGTTCTGAGAGAACTGTGACTAGCCCAAGGTCACCCAGCAGGCTTCATGTGGAAGTGTGGACTGTGGAGAATCAGATATGCTCCTCCAGATTAGAGTTTGCTGCTCTTAACCAGTTTGCTACACTGGCTGTTTGTGTAGCTCAGCTCAAAGCCAGTTGGCATCTCTCTTTTAAGTGAAGATCCACCAGATTATGGGATAATTATAATTTCTTTGAGGGTGGGAAAGGCAGTTCTATAATTGTAGTTCTACTGCATCTTTTTCTGAGACCAAGATACTGCCACAGCATCTGCTGCTGCACTATACCTGTGTAATAATCTTAGCTCGTGAAGCTGTGATTGTAAATTATTCCATCCATAGGAACTGTAACAGTCTAGACGATGAAAAGGCACAGCTTGGATCCAAACATCTCGCAAGGAAATGGCTTAGTGAAATGGGTTTGAAGGAGTTAAATTTAATTCAGTCCTATAATATTATAGGCTCTTTTTTTACAGGGCAATTTCAGAATTCTCCAAAATGAGAGCGAGCGCCGCACAAAGCAGACTCTTCTCAGCGTGTTCTTTTGACTGAGTGCTGTTGCACTGAGAAATCCCTTCACATAAAAATATGCAAATAAAGCTTTGAGGAAGGTCTGGTGCAAGCTGTCTCCAAAGGGAGCATTATTGTTGTTTTCCATAAGGTTTCTACGTGCTTGGAAGTGAAAGAAAGAGCATTTGTTTATTTGCATTTGTTATGTTTAAGGCAACTGGTACAAAGTAGGTCAGATGCCAAAATAAAAACAGACAGGGCTATGATGTGAGGAATGCAAACGACTGCTGGGGAGAAATAAGCACTCCCCCAAAAAAGTTCTGGATGCCAACCTCTATTTTGACTTGAATCCCAAAGTGACTCATTTGTCACCAGGGTTCAGAGCTTTCCCTCTTGCTTTCCGTCTCCATCTTTTACCCATGTGTATGTTCACACCAATTTCACCAGTTATAAGTTAACCCATTGATGGGCCATGCTGCTTCCACGACCAGGATCTGTTCCAGTTTTTCATCTCCACAGTTATATTTTAGACAACTTGTTGTTTGCTGATGTGATTGCCCAAAGGCACTGTTCCTTTAACCTTCCCATTCCCCTTATATTCCAACCCTGCATGCCAGGTTTGAAAACCTGTTTGAGTAACGATGGCAATCCATCTTGTGCAAATCCTCACTCTCCCATGGAAGCATGCTGTGTGACCTTGGTCAAGTCAGTCTCTTAGCCTAATATACCTCACAGGGTTGTTGTGAGGATAAGGTAGAAGAGTGAAGAACAATGTTGTAAGCTACTTGGGTACCTGTTGGGGAGAAAACTGGAATTGAATGAATGAATGCATGAATGAATAATACCATCAACCTGTATGGGTCGCATATTTATTACCATAAAGGCTAGGAAAAAAATCAATATTTGTTTAGATAACTGAGTGCAGCATGATAGCCATTGTCACTCATGGTACTTACTAAAGACACACAAGAGGTAGACCAAGAATCACTGGTAGATCACTGAGCAGTTTCTTGTGGTCTGCCTAGTATCTCTTGGGAGGTGAAATTCTTGCAAAGAATGCTAGGTTATGTAGACCTTGAACCGATTCAGTAAGGTATTCCTTTGGTTTTTCAGCTTCTACAAAGCATGATCACTGGTCATATACAGTAGATTCTAGTTAAAAAGTATAGCTCCCGAGGAAGAAATGATCCCACCTCTGATGTACACATTCCTTTTCATTGCCCCACCATAATCTTTAGTCAAATGGTTTTTCATGCTTTTGAAGCACTGTAAAAAAAGTTTTACCAGAGAACACAGAGTTGAGTGTGTGCCTTTTGGGAACCTGTCTGCATCATATGCTCTTGTAATCTCTGAAAAATCAATTGTCTGTACCCAGCATATGTGAATATGTGTGTGTGTGGGGGGGGGGGAAGAGAGAGAGAGAGAGAGAGAGAGAGAGAGAGAGAGAGATGGTTTGTCACTGCCTGCCTATGCATAGCAATCCTGTTATTCTTTGGTGGTCTCTCAGGCCAACCCTGCTTAATATTTGGATGAGACACCACCATTGCTATTGGCTGGCTTGTTCCTGCTCTTGCTAGAGAGGCTACCTAAAGGGGTTATCTAATTTGGGAGATTAATTAACTAGGGAAACATGGGGACCAAGATGGGACTCATGACAGAGACTATCAAGCTGTCTGTGTCTATGGATCTCCTTCTAAAATACTGCATTCTATAACAAGATTCCAGAGTTCTGGGAGACAGAAGGGAGACAGAAGGGAAGAAGCATCTTGACAGAGAAGGTTTTTTTTTTTTTAAACAACACCATCCAACTATGATGAACATTTCCATGATGCTATAGCTGACAAGTTAATGGACCAATTCAGTAATATTAGTTAGGTTTGTATCAGCTTAAAGGAATGGAAAGTTTATCCTATTGTAAGTCAACCTGACCATTTCATACTTGCTGTTTTTCTACATGAATGAACTCCAAGACATGTCGAGATCAGGCTAACCTGGGCTATCCAGCGTGTGTATAGGTAAATCTTCATTATCAGCAGGTTCTAATCTTCTCTGTTAGTCACAACTTATATGTGTGTGTATGTGTGTGTGTGACTAATAGAGAAGATTAGAGCCTGCTGATAATGAAGATTTGCCTACACACACACACACACACAAACACACAAACACTGACTTTGTGACCAATAGAGACTAATAGTGACTAATCTTCTCTATTAGTCACAAATTTTACACACACACACACACACATACTGACTTTGTGACTAATAGAGAAGATTTGTCAATGCAGTGACAAACCACCTCTCTCTCTCTCTCTCTCTCTCTCTCTCTCTCTCTCACTCTCACTCTCTCTCTTCTCTCTCTCTCTGCCACACACACATATTCACAAATTTTACACACACACACACACACACACACTGACTTTGTGACTAATTGAGAAGATTAGCATAAACATTTGACTTGAACAATACAGTGTAGTATCCTAACTGCATTCACAGTCATATATGCTTGCATATATGCTTGAGTCATATATGCAAGTAGTCCTCAAGCAGCTTGATCCAGTAATAATTTCACCTATCTAGAAATGTGAAGAACCAAAGCAGAGAAAAACAGTCTGCCTCTGATAATCACCAGACTTTTTGTACAAGCCCATTGACAATGGCAGAAACAAAGAAAGTACCACTTAGATTGCTAAAGTTAAATTGAAGGACATAAAATGCAAATGTCTCAGCAAGCAGATGGTGACAATGGAAAGTCTGTGACTATCTGTGCAAGACACAAAGGGAGAGAATAGAAGCGAGAGAGGGTAGGGTAGGGGGAAATGGCCATACTCTATACTTCCTTCATTGCATATGACTTCTGTGTTTAGTGATCTTCCTGTTGACAGCACAACAAGTTGCAGAACATGATTTAGCAAATTGAAGATAATGGCACAAACAGCTTTCCCGTTATCTGAATGTGTATGTATGTCATGCTAATCCTTTAAACATAGGCTTGGCACGAAGTTCCATTGATTTCACTGAAATATCACTTCAACTCCAGTTAAAATAGAAATATAACCTAAAAGGGATAATTGGGTTATTTAAGCGGTAATTTAAGCTTCATGTGTTATTAGTTTTAAAAGAAACATAATCAAATATTCAATATTCATTTGCTAGGCATTTTATATTTGACAATTACGAATATTCTTTTTTTATTTCTAGTAGTGATTTTTATATTGGATGCATTTAGTATACAAGTAAAAAGATCTGGAGGTCATACAGAGATTTGGGCTGAGTTGCCACCAATATTCAGGTAACGCTCAGCTCTATCTCACTCTACCAAAGAGGCCATGTACACTGTGAACAGGTGCCTGGAGGCAGTTTTGGAATGGATGAGGGCTAAAAAACTGGAAATTAATCCTGACAAAATGGAGATCCTACTGGTGGGGGTCTGAGTTCTTTGGACGGTGGACTTTATAACATTATACCCTGCTGAGGTCCCTCTTCAAATCCCTTTCTAGTTCCACCCCCAAATCTCCAGAAATGTCCAAGTTCGGAGTTGGTAACTCTGTCTTCCCTGGGAGTAAATCCTAGTAAAAGCAGTGCAAGCTACTTGTAAATAAATACAAATAAGATTGTTCTGCATATGTTGCAGTTGGGGGTGGTGGTGGTGGTGCCAGCTCTTTAAGATGCACCAGAAGATATTGAGGGCATCAAGGAAGGATTGTATGTGGCCTGGCCTTTTTTGGGAATATGATTTGGTGAAATACCACCTGGGCTTGGACCACATGGCAAAAGCTCTGCCTTAGTCCAGCACTTGAGTATATTCTATAGACATATGGGTAAACTCATTTGAAATGAGTGGAACACAAGAAGTTCATGGGGGGGGGGAGAAACATGATTGAAAGGTTGAGAACTTCCAGCACTTAAACCTTCTAGACATAAATTTATTTCAGGATAGCTTAATCCAGTTAGACAGGATTTCTTTCCTAGTGGTTGCAAAGCCTACCTTTTCCAGAGTCTGTCTTCAGAACACCTAAAAGTTTGCAGCCTCCCAGAGGCTGCAAGCAGTGATAGCTGCCTTTAATGGTGCACAGCTCGGCAGCCTTGCCTGTATAGCTATCTTCCTGCTTTTCCTGTAGTCAAAACTAAGGAGCGATAGATTCAGGGAAATCAAAAGGAGGGAAGAGAATCCCTCCATTCAGTATTCCACAGTGGTCTCCTCCCCAAGTCCCTTTCACTGTGCTGCAGGTTTGTGGATGAGGTGGATGTGGCCATGGATATTTTTTTTAAGCCAAAATGCACCATTCCACAAAATTAGACAGTCCCTGCCCAAATGGGAGAAATGGCATCTTACCAGCTCTGACTGACAAACCACAGTGCCCACAACATTATAGTTTTCTTTGTTTTCTGAGCAAGGGATCAGCAGCTGGCTAAGCCAGGTTACACCCTTCTAAGTCCAATGGCTTTATTGTGGGAGTTGCTGGCTCACCCAATAGGGGAAGTGGGAGAAAGATTGGGGCTCTAATCCAAGTCTTTTCACTTACTGCTTCAAGCAAAACAAGCAGGGTTACCCACGATACATAATACAGGGGATCCAGGGAATAAACCAACTGGGTCAAGTCAACAGAAGAGATATGGCTATGATCTAAATGTTTAAACACTATTATGTCCCAATAATTTCAGAGGGAAAGTTAAGTGCTTGAATAGCTTCCATTAAAATAAACTGTATTTAACCTTCGGTTGGACTATGCCCTACATTGATATTTCACCTACAGTGCAATCCTAAACAGAATTATACCTTTCTGAACCCACTGAGTTCAGTGGACTTAGAATGGTGGTGACTCTGTTTAGGATTTGTGTTAAGAACAAATGTTGGTTTTGCCAAACAGCCTGTTGTAATGGAGGAGACAAAAACATGTTTCTTATTGAACTCATATTATTTTTTGCATTACTCAGGAGAGAGTAAAGGCAGAAATACACCAATTCTATTTAAGCCTACAGCAGGAGATGAAAAATTGAGTATATGAGACCATGCAGTCCAAGTTTCAGAACTCTTAGAGGAAATGAAGGGTAGAGAGTGCATCTCATGTCAGTCCTCAGTGTCCCTTCTGGCTGTATCTAAAAGTAGCATTAATAGACTCTGAAGGCAGCCTCACCCAGATGTTCTCAGCTTCAGGGAGGTTACCCTTCATATGGGTATTCTGAGGATAAAGAAAAGCAAACAATAATACTAAAAGAATTTAAAACTTTGGCGAGGGAACCAAACATGGACAATTGTGCAAAAGAGATGGGGGAAGGGAAAGAGTGAGAAATTTTCTTAGTTCTACTTTGCATCTATCCTCACAGTGTACAAAGTCTTCCCTTCATTGCACTGCCTTACCAATGTACCAGGAGACAGAAAAGCTGGAAAGTTGGAAAGGGGTGAGTGAGTGAGAGGCCAAATTCAGATTTGACACGGAGAGGCAATCTGATAGGACCAAGTGCCAAGAGAAAGGGCCTGTGGCAATAATGTGGATGCCATGCCAATGTAAATAGAATTGGGATTGAGCTCCTTTGACTTGGTTGTAAAAAAAAATAGGGGAAATACTTCCAAGTTTAATTAAAGGGGACTTTAAATTAAAAATAGCAAAGATTTAACCAAACTATTTAATCTTTTTTTCCTCGGTAATCATCCCCCCTTTTTTAAAAAAAAAAGCTACATTCCTTTCATCCACTAGAAGCAGTCAGATCATGTGAAGCAGAATCTCAAGGCTGGATAATTTTTTAAGACTTAAAAAAAAAAAAAGAGGCCAAACCACTTAAATGCAGAAGCAAGACTGGAAGAGAAGAATCCACATTGTGGGTTTGGTGTGAGTTTTGTGTGAGTTGGCAAACTGTTCAGAAACCATCTGTTTTTAAGGCAGAAACTCTGTTTGATACAGTTGGTTCTCCTCCCCCTCCTTCTCTCTTTGTTGCAAATGTTTGCCAGGGTTCCATTATAAAAAGCACAGTCGCAAGCATCTGGAGCCCTCAGCTTATAGTAAACAAAATATGCTCCTGCTCACTTCAGAACTGTAGAACAGGGAAAGGCTTGTCCTAGAGAGAGAAAAAAGGTCTTTTCCTTTAAACCAGCCATTTATAAACAGAGTCCCTGAGATTAGTAAACTCATTACTCAGGTAAGGACTCCAGCCTGACATTGTGATCTGTGACAACATGGAGTTGATAAAATGTGTCTGTTAAAGAGAAAGGCTGATCATTTCCCGAGACTTCTCATTCAGCCACAAGGTTAGAAAATCACTTTAAAAATAAGTCATGTCTAACTGTAAACAAAACATTTTATGTGATGCTTTTCATCTGCTACAAGTGCAATTGAGTTATTTTTATTAGTTGGCTTGCAAGCTTGTCTTCCAGTTCCCCCTTTCCCCGACTTTTAAATCTGCATTTTTGAGATAAATCATTTATTCTTCTTTGTTTGGAACTGAGGTTAATTGACACAGCAAGATTGCATTTGGCTATGTAAAATTCAGCATAAAGATCAAGTAGGTACCGTATATACCCATGTATAAGCCGACCCGCGTATAAGCCGAGGTGCCTAATTCTCCCCAAAAATGGGGGAAAATTAGGCACCCGCGTATAAGCCGAGGGTCGGCTTATAACCCCTCCCCCCCCACAGGCTTACCTGACAGGGCTCTCCAGCGGCGAGGGTCCGGCGGCGGCGCGGCCCGGGGGGGGCCTGGGCAGCCTTCCGGCGGCTGCAGGAGGCTGCCTCAGGCCGCTCCCGGCAGGAGGAAGCGGCGGCGAGGCCCAGGGGGACCCGGAGCAGCCATCCTGCGGCTGCAGGAGGCTGCCCAAGGCCCCTCCCGCCCGAAAAAAATGGCGGTGGGGGCGGGGGGGGCTTGGGCAGCCATCCTGCGGCTGCAGGAGGCTGCCCAAGGCCCCTCCCGCCCGAAAAAATGGCGGCGGGGGCAGGAAGAGCCGGGGCAGCCTTCCTGCGGCTGCAGGAGGCTGCCCAAGGCCCCTCCCGCCCGAAAAAAATGGCGGTGGGGGCGGGGGGGGCTTGGGCAGCCATCCTGCGGCTGCAGGAGGCTGCCCAAGGCCCCTCCCGCCCGAAAAAATGGCGGCGGGGGCAGGAAGAGCCGGGGCAGCCTTCCTGCGGCTGCAGGAGGCTGCCCAAGGCCCCTCCCGCCCGGGAAAAATGGCGGCGGGGGCGTGGGGGCCTTGGGCAGCTATGGGGGGCATTTCCACCAGTGCTGGCACGCTGGCATTCTGGGAAATGTTCCCGGGGGTGGAGCCTTCCTAGCCCCTTTTGCCCTGGGAACTCCCCTTCCCATGGTGGCATGGTTATGACATAGGGTTGCCAGGTCCCTCTTCACCACCGGCAGGAGGACCATGCTATCTTGTTGAGGTGCTTGGAGGTAGAAGTAGTTATGTGTTGGACTGGTTCAAATCATTCCTCACAGACGGGACTCAAAAAGTTGTCATTGGAGATGAGTTATCATCAGTGTGGGACCTATCCTGTAGGGTTCCACAATGCACAATCTTATTCTCTGTGCTTTTCAATCACTGTGTAACGCCCTCAGAGCAAATCATTTGTAGTTCTGAGTTTGGCTGTTATCAGTTTGCTGATAATGTGTGTGTGTGTAAAGTGCCGTCAAGTCGCAGCTGACTTATGGCGACCCCTTTTGGGGTTTTCATGGCAAGAGACTAACAGAGGTAATGCTGGTTGTGAAGGCAAAGATCTTGTAGGACATTATGCTCCCCATGTTTGAAGGGCTTCAGCTGACCCTTTTTCATTCAATTAAGAGCATAAACGTTATACTGGATCCAACATTACTGCTGAACAAGCAAATTAAGGCAGCTGTAAAAATGCTTTCTTCTAACTCTGGCTAGCCCTCAAGTGTCCCACTGCTTTGACATGGCCAATGTGACTACCTGGATTCACATTACAGTAACATCTACACCAGACTACTGTAATACACTCAACATAGGTCTCCCCTTGGTCAATTCAGAGACTCCAGTTGGTGCAAATTGTTACAGCTCAGTTATTACCAGGAGCTAGGTGGAGCAATTAGCCCCATTCTGCAGTCACTCTACTGGCTTCCCATCAGTTACCAAGCTCAATTCAAGGTAATGACTATCACATACAAAGCCCTTCATGTCCTTAGTTCCTCATACCTGTGGGACCACCTCTCTTCCTATGCTCCACTATGACACGTTTGATCATTCAAGCAGTGCCTTCTGCAGGTGCCATATTGCAAATGGGCAAAATCAATAACTGCCCGTACATATCTACTGTCTGTTGTGACCCCCACCTGATAGGGGAGGGGAAGAAAGAAGAGGGGAATGAAACCCAACCTAAAAACAGAAGCTGGGTACCCAAGGTTGGGTGGAAAGAATATATGTATATATATATATATATATATATATATATATATATATATATATATATATATATATATATATATATATATATGTGTGTGTGTGTGTGTGTGTGTGTGTGTGTGTGTGTGTGTGTGTGTGTGTGTATAAATACTGAAAATATAATTTATTAGAAGAGCTAAAGGTTAAAATTATTTAAAAGCATTAAAATAGCACAATGGCACAGACCTGCTGATACCTGCACACATAGTATATGAGAGACATATACTAACCAGTATTACAACTAGAACCTATCTGACCAGATGTTTGAGTAACTGGGAATAGATTTTACAACATATGAACATGCCTGGTTGGGTTTGAACTGTTTGTATATGTATTTATTAATTTATTTCTGTAAATGTGTGCAGTCTTAACAAGGGTTTTAATTAACCACTGATAAAGGCCCTATAGGCCGAAACGTGTTTGGGATGTGGTTACAGTTATCAACCTCAGGAAATGCCATTGTGCTTCCTTGACTCCAAGACTCCTACTACCTTGGCTTTTCACAAATTATGCAAAACTGAATTATTGGGGTGGGCTTTTCATACATATAGCAGGGCTGTACTATGATATAATGGTTCAGAAGGATGCTTTGGTACTGTACACTATACTAGCCTGTTGCTGTATGTATGATTGTACTTTGTAATTGCTGCATAGTTGAAAATATCATGCTGATGAGTATGCTTTGTTTCAGTGCTGTTTCAGATTTCTGCTTGGTTTCAGATTTCTGCTTGGTTTCAGATTTCTGCAATCCCAACTCTATTGCAGTGTATGTTGGATGTCCCATCCTGTGGATTGTATAGACTCTCACTGTGTAATCTGCCTTGAGTATTGGGGGGAAAGGCAGCCTATAAACGATGCAAATAAATAAATAAAATAAATAGAAGACAAAGTATGAGAGCTAAAAAATAAAGACATGAAACATAGCTTGTGGCTGGCATTTTGAAAAAAGCATTCAGTGACAAACGTTGTACAAGTCAAAACCCAGACAGAAAGTTAGCATTCTGGATTCAATTAAGCAAAGGTCACAAATGCCAGGGTAGGAATTTGAAGGCCAAGGATACCAAGAAACCAGTTAGAGGTGGAGCACGAGTCGGATGTGGGAGCCAGAACAGGAAGTTATAAGTTAAGGAAACAGAAAAGGGGTGAGGATGAAAGATAGGCTGAGAGGTATATAAGCAATGGTCAGATAGGGCTGGAAGCGGAAGCAGATGTACAAAAGTACTGTATGATTAGGGTTGCCAACCTCCAGGTAGCACCTGGAGATCTCTATTGCAATTGATCTCCAGATGACCAAGATCAGTTCCTCTGGAAAAAATACATGCTTTGAGAGCTAGACTCTATGGCATTATACCCTCCTGAGGTCCCTCCCCTTCCCAAGCCCTGCCCTCCCCAGGCTCTACCCCCAAAAAATCTCCAGGTATTTCCCAACCCTGAGCTGGCAACAACAACAACAACAACTCCTCAAATTTTGCTGGAATGATTTGCCAGAATAATTGGGCACCTCAGGGCATAAATAACCAGGATGTCAGGCATGGTATGAGAAAGAAATGTTCAGGAATTTGGCCGAATTCCCTGGATCCGAATCGGGGGAGTTTGGACTTTGGCATTTCCTGAATCAAAACGGGCCGAATTTTGCTGAATCCGAATTCTCCCGATTTTTTTTTCAACAGCCCTATCCCAGAGGGTGTTTTCCCTGGCTGGAACCCTGGAGGGTTCACCGGGAGGTCGGGTTAGAGCCTTGGGTCGGCTCCCCGAGGATTCTGATCTACTGCGTGCCATCCTTGCAGAGGCACTGCGGACTCAAGCCGAGTCCAACTGACTGAGTCGGTTGTGGAGCAGTGGCATTGGCTAGCAGCAGCGGCCCCCTGGGAGATGTGGGGCACTGATCTCTGCGCCCATAACGAACTTTGGTGGTTGGATGTTTTGCTAAAGGAAACCCGGTTGGCGCAAGAGGACGCAAATCTCTTAACCCAGCTGTTTGACGAGGTTGCAGTTCGCGGGGCGCAGCAGGGACCGTCGGTCCCAATCCGAGGGTCCGTTTCCTTGTTCCCAATGGCGAGAGCTGGGAGTGGAACTGGTCCGGACCTCAACCTGGGCAGCCGGGATGTGCATAACCTGACCGCCAAGACAGTGTTGTCCCTTATGAAATTACTGCCAGACCTGGCGTCGGAGGACGATGTGATTAAGGTGCTATATCCAGAGTTTGGCTCTTCCTCCATGGAGCTTGCCCGCAAGGTTTTACCGCTACTGGGCAAGTATGAGGAAATTCAGTTGCTACTGGAGCAAGCGTCTGAGCCACTGGTAGCGGCCACCGTGGCGGCTCGGGCCGCCTGGGAAGCGGCTCAGGCTCAGGCTGCTCAACAAAGGGCAGCGGAGCAACATTTGGCTGAGGCGGCCGCTGCTCAGAAAAAGGCCGCCCTGGAGCAGCACCCTTTGTGTTCGGAGCACAACCGAGAGGCGGTGGGACTAGAATGGCCCTTGTTTTCCCCAGAACCCTGTCCACCCCGGAATGTGGCCCGTCGACGGCAGCTCACCTTCGCCTCTGACATGAAGGACTATTATGAGGATGTGGAGCCCTATGAGGAGGACTCAGATGACTGGAATACAAACCTCCGTGTTAGCCAAGCCTGACGGACTGGGGGGGCTGAGGAGGAGATACACGTTTTGAAGTATCAAAACAGAGAACTATTGGAGTGTATGGCCCAAATGCAAGATCAGATGGACGTGCTAGTGCGCGAGTATGGACGCTTGCATCAGGCCCAAACCATACCGCCACTACCCCCAGGGCAACAGCCAGTTCCTGGGCAGCAACTAATACCCAGACAGCAACCGCAGCAGCCGCCGCAACCGCAGCAGCCTCCTGGACAACCGCCACCAGCGCTACCCCCAGAACTGCCTGCTCAGCCAGGGGGCCCACCCCAACCGGTGGTACCGGTTGTACCTTGGCAGCAGCCCCAACTATGAGTGACTTTTGACGGCTCCGCAGAACTGCTGCCCTTTTTTCTACATCAAGTGGACAGTTATATGACGGAACAAGGGCACACATTGCCCACGGAAGATAGTTGGGTAAGATTTGTCTCTTCTCTTCTGACTGGGAGAGCTGCAGAGTGGATGATCCTGCAGTTTGATACCCGGGCCTGATTCGTCCGCTCGCTCAACGAATTCATGCAAGCGTTATGACAATGTTTTGAGGACCCGTTCCAGGGGGAGAAAGCCAAGGCTGCCCTTTTGCAACTCCAGCAAGGATCTTCTTCGGTCAGGGAGTTTGCTGATGAGTTTCAACGACTCGCTAGTAAAATCATCGACTGGACGGAGGCTACACGGGTGCATTACTTCTGAGAAAGCTTACACCCTGAGATTTTGAACTGGGCTTATATGCAATGGGATCCAGCCACCTTGGAGGAGTGGATCCTACTGGTGGAGGAAGTGGAAAGCCACCGCCAGTTCATCGCTCTTGCCCGACGTCAGGCCAAGGAGGGGGGAGGCCAGAAAAATCCTCCCAAAGCTGCAGCTCCTGCCCCACGGAGATCGGCTCAACCCTCACAAGACCGAGTGTCACAGTTCCAAAGGGGAGCCAGCCTTGTTTGCGGTGCCATGGGTGACTTCACTGCGGCCGGCCCGTTGCGGCCGGAGCAATCGGCTGCCACTCCCAGGCCGGAGGGGATGTCTGGCAGGAGAGGACCCACTTGAAGAAGAGGCGCCACGGCTGATCGTAGCATAGCTCAAGGACGGAGAGCACCTCCAGCCCTTCACATCGAGGAGTCTGCAAGTGAGCCGTCGCCAGCGGGCCCGCCGGGGTCCCGGATTACAATTGCCCCGGAAGGGGACAGCTCTGCTTTGTCGGAGGAAGGCAGCCACTAGGACCCTTCTGCTCTGAACTTGGAGTCTCCCCGGATCAATCAAAAAATGGACTGGGTCTGCGGTGAATGGAGCAACACCGCAGACCTCCACAGATGCTTTTGCAAAACCCAAGGCTCCCTTAATGGTGAGTGAGGTGGGAGAGACTGTTTATGTGGATTTAGTGTTGCAACATTATAGAAAGGGCCCCCAATTACAAGTTAAAGCTTTAATAGACTCTGGTTGTGCCCGCTCCTTGATCAATGAGGCCACGTTTCAGGCATTCAAAGTTAAATCGATGCCTTTACCAGCACCTGTTCAGTTTGCTCAGATGGATGGCAGTGATTTCAAGGGTGGGCCAGTGGACCATCGCACTTGGGGCGTGGCAATGGGAATAGGCCACCATTGGGAACAAATCGACCTTACTATAGCCCCCAATATTTGTTACGCTGTGGTGTTGGGAATAAATTGGGTCAGGGGGCACAGCCCCTCCATTGACTGGGAGGCCGAGACTTTAGCATTTTCCAGTCCGATACGTGAACAGCACCAGTATGAAGTAGCTGTCAAGACCGTAATCAAATCAACTCCTGGCTTGGCTTCAGACACTACTGGTCCATCCCAACTACCTCCTGAGTACCAGGACTTTGCGGATGTCTTTAATATACAGGAGTGTGATGTGTTACCCCCACACACACACCGCAGAACAGACTGTGCTATTGAGGTGGTGGGGGATGGAAAACTGCCAAATAACAAAATTTACCCCATGAGCGCTTCTGAACGGACAGTGCTCCATGAGTTCTTAGACAAGAATCTGGCTCGAGGTTTCATCCAACCCTCTACCACGCCTTATTCGGCCCCAGCTTTCTTCGTGCGTAAAAAGACTGGTGAATTGCGTTTATGCATCGATTTTCGAAAACTTAATGTGGTTACCCAAATCAATGCCTACCCCATCCCTCTGATCTCAGATCTTCTGGGGCAACTAAAGGAGGGACGTAATTTTACCAAACTGGATTTGGTCGAAGCCTATTACAGAATCAGAATTCAAGAAGGAGATGAACCCCTCACAGCCTTCTCCAGTTGCTTTGGAATGTTTGAGTTTCTGGTGATGTCTTTTGGATTGAAAGGGGCTCCGGGGGTCTTTATGCAACTCATTAACGAGATCCTACACGACTTGCTGTTCAAGGGAGTGGTGGTCTACTTAGATGACATTCTTATTTATTCTAAGACCATGGATGAACATATCACCCTTGTTAGGGAAGTGTTACAATGTCTCAGAGACAATCAGCTCTATGCTAAGGTGTCCAAGTGCGAGTTCCACCAAAAACAGTTAACTTTTCTGGGCTATATAATATCACACCAAGGACTTACAATGGACCCAGAAAAGGTGCAAGCCGTGATCAATTGGGAATCACCCTCCACGCGTAAGCAGGTTCAGAGATTTCTCAGGTTCTCAAATTTCTACAGGGGGTTCCTCCCCCACTTTGCCCAGATTGTGTTGCCCATCACAGACCTCCTTAAAACTAAGGGAAAGGGAAGCACGGCCACCTTGCCTACGGCCAGAGTAAATTGGACCCCCAGTGTCAGACTGCTTTTGACAGCCTCAAACGTTTGTTTACCTCCAAACCTTCACCCTGATTGTGAACAAATGTTTGTAGTCCAAGTAGACGCTTCTGAAGTAGCTATGGGAGGTGTGCTGCTGCAGTGAGGGGGGGGGATAGCCAATTGCAGCCGTGTGCTTACTTCTCGAAGAAATTCACACAATCTCAGCATAATTGGCCGATCTGGGAAAAGGAGGCAGCTGCAGTTATGCATGCCCTCACGGTATGGAAACAGTTTTTAGAAGGATCTAAAGCCCCTTTTGAAGTTTGGAGTGATCATAAAAACTTGGAGGCATTAACAGGGGCTCGTAAACTGTCCACTAAACAGGTACGATGGGCAGACTTCTTTGCCCAATTCCGCTTCATCCTGAAACATGTGCCAGGGAAGCAAAACTTGCTGGCCGATGCTTTGTCTAGGCTACCCCAGTATCCTACCAAGATCGAATGCCTTACAGAGTCTCTATTTACCCCTGCTCAGAGAGGTTTACTGCCCACCTTGGCAGTCCAAACCCGGTCACAGACCCGGCTCCCAATGCCGCCGCCTTCGGAAGGGGGGAAGCCCAACGCCCGACCACATCGGTCGAGCTGTCCACTTCGCTCCCCTCACCTCCCTCGCCGGCCCTGACTCCTCCACCCATGCAGTCACCCGAGGTGCAGGGACCCGACCGCCCAGTCGAATCATCCACCCTGCCCCCCTCAACGGTGCCAGCCTCTCCTCCCTCCAAGACACCTGCCAGCACAGTTCCCAAGGTGCCGGATGTGGAGGGGCTTACTGATTCCTTCAAGGAAACTCTCCGTTGCAGTTGCCAAACAGAACTCTCTGCCCAAACCCTCCCGGCTTCTCTGATTGAACGCGAAGGTTATTGGTACAAAGATTCGAAGTTATATGTTCCTAAAGTACTGCGGGGGGAGGTTTTGGGTCTAGTTCATGGAGCTAAGACCGCAGGACACTTTGGGTTTCTCAAAACATTGCACTTGCTGAGGAGACAGTTTTGGTGGGCGGGCATGCAATCAGACGTGGATTCGTTCGTCCGCAGTTGCCCAGTGTGCGCTGTGGCCAAGAGACCCCAAGGCAAGCCGCCTGGACTATTGCAACCTTTGGAAACCCCCACTAGACCCTGGGAGGTAATCGTAATGGATTTTATGACTGATCTACCCCTCAGTGAGGGAAAATCTGTACTTTGGGTAATCACGGATCTGTTCTCGAAACAGGTGCATCTTGTACCTTGTGCAGGTATCCCTTCGCCCCAAAATTGGCCCGCCTCTTTGTGTCACATGTCTTCCGATTGCACAGTTTTCCGCGCAAGGTGGTCAGTGACTGCGGGAGCACATATGTGGCTAAATTCTGGAAAGCTTTCTTGAAATTAGTTGGGGTGGAACAAGGACTGTCAAGCACTTTCCATCCCCAAACTGACGGTCAAACGGAAAGGGGGAATGCTGTGTTAAAGTGCTACTTATGCTGTTATGTTAATTACCATCAAGATGATTGGGTCGGACTGTTGCCCTTTGCTGAGTATGCTTACAATAATGCTGTGCACCAGTCCACTGGATTTAGCCCTTTTTGAGCTGTGTATGGACAAGACTTTGGCCCCATCGGCCATATTGGTATTTCAGGGGAGGAGGGAGGTGGTGATGTGGCTGACTGGGTGCACACGATTCAGACAACCTGGCCATGGCTGGTAAAAAATCTAGAGCGAGCCAAATATAAATATAAGGCTCAAGCTGACAAACACCGTTCACCGGGTAAAGAGTATGGGGTGGGAGATTTAGTTTATTTGTCCACCAGAAATCTACGATCAACCTGCCCGTGCGGCAAACTCAGTGCCAAGTATGTGGGTCCATTCCCCATTTCCCGGATCATCAACCCGGTGACTGTAGAACTCTCACTCCCCAAATCACTGAGGCGAATTCATCCCATGTTTCATGTCAGTCTATTGAAACCACATGTTCCTTCCCCGGAGTGGCATCCTGAACCACCGCCTGAGGCGCCTGTGATGGTGGGGGGGGGAGCATTTTGAAATCGCAAAAATCCTGGACTCGCGTATCCATCATGGTTCTCTCCAATATCTAGTTCGCTGGAAGCACTTCAGTTCTGCTCAGGATGAGTGGGTGCGTTCACGCGATGTCTTCGCCCCTCGCCTGGTCCGCGAATTCCATGCTGCCTACCCTCACAAGCTCGCTCCCGGGAACTGAAGGGGGGGCCTTGGAGGGGGGGCAGAATGTCAGGCATGGCCTGAGAAAGGAATGTTGTGGTCTCTCCAGATGCTGGCCAAGGCCAGCTCTAGCCCTGCCAACAACGTGTTTAGACTGAACTCTGGGGGAATGCTGGCAGAATCCTACCTCCCTGACAGCTCCTGGGAGGGGGGTTGCCATGACATCCAGATCTACCCTGATTTGCCCTATGCTCTTCCATATATGCCCTGTACTGTGCTTGTAGTTTTCATTAGTGTCCATTTGACTCTTAGCTTCTGTTAACCTGTGGATTTTCCAATAAATCAACTCTCTTTGGACTGCTCATCTGCTGATGTCTGTTTATGGGATTATCGTGGGACTAGAGCTTACACAGGATCTGTTTTCTTTCCTTTCTAAATGTCTCTGGGGGAGGGAGGGGGCATGCATTGGAATATTCCTACTCCACTAAAGCACTGCAGCAGCAAGAAATGGCTTGGATCCCATAGAAAATTACACAGGTTTATCATATTATTCATAGAATACAGAAAGTGGGCTGAAAAGAAGTTTCTCTCTAGCTCTCTGCAGGTGAGACTGCATTCATTGAGCTCAACATGCATAGAGGAAAGCAGGTATGAGTGTGCTGGCTTCCCTTCCCCACATGAATGCAATTGTCAGCTCAAAATATACTAGGTGTGCATGTATAGGCTCCACCCCCAAGATCAGGAACTTTAGGAAAAAAGCAATATTCCCAATTATGGAGATGGAACTTATACACACAGACTTCATAGGTATGTAGACTTCATGCTTCCTAGTGGCAGTGGAAGGCAGCTGACCCAACATGAGATGGATTGACTGAATCAAGGAAGCCATGGCCCTCAGTTTTACCTGAGCAAGGCTGTAAACGATACAACATTTTGGAGGTCATTAATTCATAGGGTTGCCATACGTTGGAAGTGACTTGATGGCACATAACACACACAGACTCCATGCTCACAAAGCACAGATTGCTCATAGACCAGAGTTAGCAGCACTCTCTACATGCATTGATTTCAGTGTGCATATTGCTGAGGGCTTAAGTCTCTTATATAATACTAGAATGCAGAGTCATCCAATAAAGATGATAGGCTGTAGATTCAGGATAGCCAAATATCACATAATTAACTGATAGAACTCAGTGCCACAGGATATAGTGATGACCATTAGCTTAAAAAAGTGGCTTTTAAAATGGATTAGACTCATTTATGGAGGTTGTTTATTATCGTTATTAACAGTGTCTTTGGGTACCAGTTGCTAAGGCAGCAAGGAGGAAAGACAGTAGCCTTTCCATGTTTCTGTGCATCCCAGATCATGTGGTTGGCTACTGTGAGAAACAAGATATCTTTGTTCTGATCGAGCAGGGTGGTTCTTATGTAAAGCTGTTAGTTTCTAACATCTGACCACTGATAGATTCCCTGAAGAGGTGTTGTGTGGAACTGTAGAATGGTACAGAATTGGGACAGGTATGTCATGGGATAGGATGTGAAACTTCCTAGGGCACTTTAACCACCATGGTGGTGGCAGTTGTGTAAGAGCAATTCTATG
Organism: Euleptes europaea; assembly: GCF_029931775.1. NCBI lineage: Eukaryota > Metazoa > Chordata > Lepidosauria > Squamata > Sphaerodactylidae > Euleptes > Euleptes europaea. The sequence continues at coordinate 38,800,151 of NC_079320.1, read as the reverse complement.
TATACTGTATTTGGCAATGACCATATTGTATGGATTACAACTAACAGGAAAGACCAAACAGTCCCAGTATCAGGATGGTACTGCAGTTAAGTTGTCGTAAGCCCCTTCTATGTTATCATAAGCACCAGGATCAGTATTGGATTCCTAAAACAGAAGTCAGTTTGAAATACACTGACAAATAGTTCACTAGCAGATAAGTAGATAATATAAAAATATTAGGAGTGTTATTTTCATGCCAAGTCAGAACAGGGATAACCTCAATTGTTGTTCTGGGTGTTTTAGACAATGGCTAATGACAGATTATTCAGAAGCCAGTACAAAAAAAAACCCTAATAGTTGATAGGTAATACATTGCTGTTAAGAGATCAGTCTTTCTTAGCCTGTCAGATAGTGGTTGCCTTATGCCCATGAAGCTGAAGATGGATAATCTGATCCTTTAAAACATCTTGTAGAGATTCTGTTGATCTATACAAATGTTTAATTCTTTTGAGACCAACATTTTAGCAGTGTGTTCCACAAATTGGTCAGGTTCTTTTTAGCCAAACATTTCTCTCTCTCTTTCTCTCTATGTTTTTCTCTCTCTCTTTTGTCTTGCATAAAATTGGACCACACATTCTTATGTAATGGGGAGGAGATGGGTCAAAGATCTCTGGGATGACATTGTTTGCCGGCTCCAAAGGCAATGTATAGTATGCATGCCTCTTTCATTACGTGATTATGAATGTGACTAGACACAGGCAGTGAAACATTTGACCGGTCACATACTATTGAATTGCTATGTGAAATTTAACTTCCCCTGATGAACCTAGAATCTCTGCCCCCTGGCCTTTAGTCCCCTGACTCCTCATCAATGTCCTTTCAGACCCACAAACCATCACCTCTCCCTAGACTTTATGAGGTCTAACATCAGCCTCCCCTTGGCTCTTTTTCACCTCTGCCTCTGTCCCTCCCATTATTATTATTATTTGCTTCTCTACCACCTTCTTTCACCTCCTTGGCTTTATTTCCACTCAGTTGTCCAACTTTTAGTCCTCTAGCAGTTCAGCACACCTGCCTTTCCTTTTTTCTTACTGCCAAGAGCACACAGCTGAACTGACAAGGTTATCCATAAATATATTACAATGAAAATCCAATATAAATATAATTAAAATTCAACATACTTTGACTTTGGCTCTCTTTACATACCCCTCCCCCCCGCAACAGTTTGGGAACTGCTTCCCTTTATTTTCATCCCATGCTGTGCAATTACCAACACTATGGGCTATTTATTTATAATGATTCCAACCACAAGGATAGAGAGGAATGTATTTATCTTGCAAAGGGGGTCAAACTCACTTACTGCTACCAATAGTCCGACGTAATATAGCATGACTTCAGGCAAATGTTCAGGTACCAGTTTACCACTGGGACTAATACTAGATATATTGATACAGTTTCCACTTAACCAGCAATACTTAGTGTTAAAATTCATCTCCTTTCCCTGGTAGTGGCAGAAATGGTGGTGATACTACCACTGATGACAGAAATGGAGGAGCAAGTATCAGGTCAGCCAATGGCAGTAAAGAGCGGGGGGGGGGGGAAGCAGCAATAACATCGGAAGAAGGCAGCTGAGTTGGAGGAGGATCTAATGAGAGGAAAGATCCTTATATAAAGGAGAGTGGCTGCCACAGGACTCATACCTGGGACCACAGAAACCTATAACTGGCCTGAAATGGCAGGTGCAAATGCATTTTAAGGTACAGATCCCAGGAAATAGGGTCTGATGGGGTCAAATTAGATTATACAGGTGTTCCTGGGGATGCCCCAGGGACACTCCACCATTTTGAAACAGTGAGTTCTCACTAGGAACTATTTTTAATTGTACCATGGGCTCCAATTCTAGTTGGGACCACCATGATGTCAGGGAAGGAAGGAATCCTGCATCCCCCAACAATGTTTTTTCCAACCCAAAATAGCACTGGGGATATAGGCAAATACCACCTCTATTTAGGGTTCCCAGGTCCCTCTTTGCAACCGGCGGGAGATTTTGGGGGTGGAGCCTGAAGAGGGTGGGGTTTGGGGAGGGGAGGGAGTTCAATTGCCATAGAGTTCAATTGCCAAAGTGGCCATTTTTCTCCAGGTGAACTGATCTCTATAGGCTGAAGATCAGTTGAATTAGCAGGAGATCTCCTGCTACTACCTGACAGTTGGCAACCCTACCTCTAGTGCTGTTTGGGGTCAGAAAAATCACACAGGGAGAGATAGAACCCCTCTCTCCCCCCATGCCATGGTGGTCTCAACCAGAACTGGGCACCATAGTGCAGGTAAAAAATGTTCCCTTGTGGGCACTCACTGTTTCAAAATGGCGGGGTATCTCTCTATTGTCTTGTCCGGCCCTCAGTTCCCAACCACAGTGCCTGGACTGAAACATATGCTTCCTCTCTGAATTCTACCAGTAGGCTTAATGGATTCAAATAAATGGGCTGTGGGGGAGGACTGGCATCTCCTGGGTGACCTGTAGTACTACATCCTGTAGCCAGCTGGTAAGGGTCTAGAGTCCATTGGTCCCATTCCCTCACAAGCAGAACTTTCCTATAAGTTCGGCCAATCATTTTTTCAGTCCTTCAGACAGTGCAAGGAGGTGGTTCTTTGCGTCATGGCTCTCCTCACTACTCTATTTACTATCCTTCCTAGCAAGCCTCTCCCTGCTGTTTTTAAGCCTTGCTCTGGCTTCGCTGACCTGCTGCCCCACTACTCCCAGCTAGGGCTGTTGATTCGGTTCGGCCCGAACCAAAAAACAGCTGAATTTCTCTGAATTCGGCGGTTTTTCAGTTCGGACGAACCGAACTCAAAAAGTGGGGGGAACCGGGGAGCCGAATTGGCCGAGTTCGGGGTGTTCCCGAATAAATTCGGCTGATTCGGCCCCTTTCCCCCACCCCACGCGCCTTCAGGGAGCTTCCCTGGAGAGGCTCGGGGTGCCCTTTAAACAGATCTGCGCCTCCCGGCTGGGAGCAGCAGATCTGTTTAAAGGGCACCCCGCGCCTCTCCAGGGATTCCCCCTGAAGGGGGGCGGGGTGCCCTTTAAACAGATCTGCGCCTCCCGGCTGGGCTGCAAATCCTGCGGGACTCCCGGCAGGGCTGGAAGGGGGGGTCTGAGGAGGTCTGGTCTTGCCAGCCCTGCCGGGAGTCCCGGCAGGGCTGGGGGGGTCTTTAAATAGATCTGCGCCTCCCGGCTGGGAGGCACAGATCTATTTAAAGGGCCCGCCGCGTGTCTCCAGGGAAGCTCCCTGGAGGCGCGCGGCGGGTCTTCAAACAGATCTGCACCTCCCGGCCGGGAGGCGCAGATCTGTTTGAAGCCCCCACCCCAGCCCTGCCGGGAGTCCCGGCAGGGCTGGAAGGGGGTGTGTGTGGGGGTCTGGGGTGAGTCTTGGGGGGTGGTCTGGTCTTGCCAGCCCTGCCGGGAGTCCCGGCAGGGCTGGGGGGGGGTCTTTAAATAGAGCTGCGCCTCCCGGCCGGGAGGCACAGATCTATTTAAAGGGCCCGCCGCTCGCCTCCAGGGAAGCTCCCTGGAGGCGTGCAGCGGGTCTTCAAACAGATCTGTGCCTCCCGGCCGGGAGGCACAGATCTGTTTGAAGCTCTCATCAGTCTTGTCGGGACTCCCGGCAGGGCTGGAAGGGAGGGTGTGGGGGGGGGGTCTGGTCTTGCCAGCCCCCCGCCAGCCCTGCCGGGAGTCCCGGCAGGGCTGGGGGGGGGCTTTAAATAGATCTGCGCCTCCCAGCTGGGAGGCGCAGATCTGTTTAAAGGGCCTCTGCGCGCCTTCAGGGAATCCCCCTGAAGGCGTGTGGGGGCCGAATTTCCCTCCGAACTCCGGATCCCCCCGAATATCCGGGGATCCGAAGTGGGGGAGTTCGGACTTCGGCACGGTCCGAATTAAAACGGGCCGAATTCAGCCGAATCCGAACTATACCGAATTTTTTTTCCAACAGCCCTACTCCCAGCTGCTGCTAATGGCTGCTGGCCCCGCCTGCCTCCAGGGCTGTTAGCCCACACCAGCGCCTGCTGGGGTTTGTCTTGCTTTTTCTGAGCAGGCTACTCACAGCTGCTGGTGTACCCTTTTGCTTCCAGTTGTGCCTCTGGGCTTTCCACATGAGGTGCACCTCCTCACCTTGGGTAAGTGGGCTCCTTCTCTAGCCTGTTCCTGTCACAGGCTGAAATCTGTGGTAGAGTTCAGAGAGGAAGCATCAGTTACATTTTAGGCATTGAGCTCAATGAGGGACAGGTAAATCCTCCATCTTCATTATATCCCAGAATGCATTATTTTATTTTGTCTGATATATATATAAAAGTGAGTGGCTGCCAATCATTCATTTGGAAAAAAAATAAAGAATGCACATGGTTGACTCAACATATACCTATGTTGTGAGGAGGCAGCAATAAGTTGGTGGTGACTTGCCTTACTTCTGGGAAAAAAAAGTCAGAGCTGCAAGAAGAAGTGTTCCCCAAACCTCCTGGGTGCTGTACTTGACATATAGAAGTTCAAAATTGTATCTCCTATTCTGGTCTTCTGGCATTATAATTATTTTGCAAAGCAGGGCCAAACCTGAAAAAAGATTTCTGGACCTTAACCTTTCTCATTCCATGGTAATGATACAATTATGATCCATCATATAACCCATTGCCATTGTAGCAAGTACAGAGTGGAGGGGAGTGGGGTGTGGTGTGATTTTCAGGGTTAAGGAGTGGTCAAGAGTGACTGACGTTGTTAAGCTGATCGGGGAAAGGACTGGAACTCATTGATATTACAAGGATGCTGTGCTAATTTAATGGTCACAACATCTCATAAGAAGAAGTTATCTCTAGACACAGAAGTACTGTATTCATTGAAATATGAAAAACAGAAGTCCTCTGAAGAATTGCCTCAGATTTCTCTGTTTCAGAGCAAACTTTGAATTTCGGTCTCCAAACTCTCATCATCACAGCTCTCATCTCATTTGTCATGAGAAGAGGATCTTGCCTCACTGAGTCGGTTGAACTGAAGTTGCAGAGCGCTCCCAACTTGAAGTTCCTGAGTGTGAATAGATGATAAATTTTCAGCAACATTGTATTGTTACAAGAGGTCAAAATATATTTGCTGTGATTAATGACTGAAGTATGCATATTGGCTCTTCATTGTCAGCACATTATTTGGGGTCACTTTGTCATTTAAATGCCAATAGAGACTAAAGAACTCTTTCAGGAAAGCATACATTAAGTTCCTCTGGCTTCATTTTGGTCCAAGGCTCAAGTCTGTGCCGACATGCACCATCACAAGAGTGTCTGCCATCTTAACTCACACACGCATCAGTCTTAATGAGACTGAACTTTACATTTAAGAAGCAAAATCCCCTTCACAAAGAGAACTTGATCTTGCATCTTATGCTGTTAAGCTGAGCTAGAAGTCTTTCAGCTATTTTTTTTTTACCCTGTAACTTTGATGCAAAGTTTTCTTTCGAGATTCAGCAAAAGGGAACATCACAATTGCCCTCTGGTGTATTGTTCTTCTCTTTTATAGCACAAGTGGTTCATTAAAGATTTAAATTAAGCGGTCTCAAGGCTGTCTGTACTAAGAAAATGCCAGCTGCGCAATTTTTTAAAATATTTTAATTAAATAATAAGAGGGGGGGGGGAGAAACCAATCAATTCCTTAATAAAGTTAGAGAAGGCTGTCACCTGTGAGTTGCAGGCTTCTAACCCCAAATTAATCTAAGTCCAAAATTACAGGTTTAAACAAACTGAAATAAAGCCATTTAAAAACTTGTTTCATGGTTCATAAATGATAAATGAAATTTACTAACAGTGCCCTGCAGTGATATATTTTTTTCCAAATTATGACAGAGAGAGTATACTGTAAAAACAATTAAGTCATACTAAGCAGTTAGAAGATTTGTATAGCTCCTCCCCCCTATTATGGGAATATAATATATTATAGGTTTTGTCTAACAGAGCAATGATTGAGGGATTAGATTGTCTGAATTAAGATTGACTGATGCTCAAAACTGTTTCTATCATCATCAGCAGCAGCATTGTTATAGAGAGTGTTATTAGTATTTAACAGTTATAGCTTGTACTTAGCATTCCTGTATTAAATACAGATTAGGTATGCACCTCTCAGAAAGCTCTTAGAAAATGAAATCTGTCCATGAGTTATTCACAATAGCATAAATGGATGCTTGCATGTTTGCAAATTTCCAAAATGTTCTGCTGTAGTAAAGTCTTATCCTAAGCGACTATGTCCTCTCCCCCCGCCCAATGCCTCTTCTGTTTCTCCCTTCCAAACCTGGAAAATTTACACTGACACATTTTTATGATGTATTTGTTGCGGCCACTGTTGAACAATGAAAACCACAAGAAAGAAGTTATCCCGAAACGGGATTGTAGATACTGTGTTCAATGTCCTTTAAACCCTTTAAAACAGAATCCTTTTGTCAAATCGTGTGAGCAATGGCTCTTTAACATTCTAAACCTGCTATGGCTGCTGGAGCAGTTTATCATGAAAGAACAGAAAAGAGCCTCTGGCATATCAGGAAAGAAAGAAAAAAAGAAAAAGAGAGAAAGAGAAAAATCCGAGGCTCACAGACAGTGCATTGTGTAACCAGGGCTTAAAGAGCCTGCCGTTAGGTATATTTCATAATATGAAAAGACAGGCTGATTTTGGCCCCCTCGCCTAGTGGGATCAGTCCTGTCAGTGCCATTTATTTGCAATCCCCCGTGATTTCTGTATCCCACAACCCTTCTGCATAAAAATGAACCATAAAGGCAGTCAAAACACCTGCTTTACTGACAGGCCCGATTAATGCTTTGATTTATTTCTCAAAGTGAGAGCTAGTCTGCTGTTCCCGGGGCCTCGAGATGGCGTATAATTCATCAGAGTCTGAAGGTCTTCTTTTCTGTGTCCCCATGTTTCAGCTGTGGGTGCCTGTGTACCTGCCTGTATGTTCTGTTAACCTCAAGAACACCAAACCCAGCTGGAAGCCGGGGAAGTTTTAATCAAACTTGGTTCAAGCGTCACCGTTCAAGTTATTAAGTGACAGTAAATTACGAGACTAATTTGAGAGACCCACAGCATACACAGGACTACATCTCTCAGCATTCAACCTAGAGATGAAGTCCCTTGGGGGAAGCTTTTCCAGATAGAGAGGAATATTATCATTCAGTGCAAATGTACTCTTTCCCATGGCTGGAAAGTTGACATTGTGCCTTCTGTGTTTTAGGATATGTGAGGACTCTGCATTCCAGCCAAGTGAAAATTGTTTTACATATATATGTACACACAATCACAGAGACATATTCTTTGCTCTCAGGCATTGCACTCTAACAGGCAATCATATCCATCGCAGAGTCCAATGTACATTGCCATACTAGGGGCCAGACCATCCTTGCTTTGCTTTCAACCCCATAGCAAGAAGAAGAAGAAGTGGATTTTATATGCCAACTTTCTCTACCACTTAAGGAAGAATCAAACTGGTTTACAGTCACCTCACCCTGTGATGTAGGTGGAGCTGAGAGTGTGTGACTAGCCCAAGGTCACCCAGTTGGCTTCATGTGTAGGAGTGGGGAAACAAATCCAGTTCACCATATTAGCCTCCGCCACTCATGTGGAGGGGAGGAGAATCAAACCCGGTTCTCCAGATCAGAGACCACTGCTCTTAATCACTACACTGTGCTGGCTCTCATGGTGTAGTGCCCTTGCAATATTATTTCATAGGGGCTCTGTCCAGTGTCTTCTGCAAGGCTAATGCCAAAAGCAGCATTTGGCCCTATTTTTGTCCTGTAATGATAAGTATTTTCAATACATTGAGTCAAACAACAAATAATTATTCTTTAAAATAAATCAATTGGAACACCTGCATGTAAACAAATACAGTATTTAGATTTAATTTAATTTTTTAATTATCTTTTTTTTTACAAAAAGGCAAGTTGTACCCACATACTTTTCCTGAAGTTGCATTTTTGAGCACTACTCCAAATGTATGATTATTTGATGAAGGCCAGCAACTCGTCATCTGTAGTTCCTTGTGGAGCAATGGAAGGTGTTTGTTGGAAAGCCCCAGCTAATACAATAGTGACTCCTCCCATAGTTAAGTTATTTCTTCACAAATCCTGCAATGTGTGGTTGCCTTCAATGCAACCTTAAGCAACACTCATCCTATATACTCTTGTAAAAGTTTATCTTTTGCTTTTCAAAAGAAAGGACTATTAGCAGTGTGTAAATGACAGCCATTTAAAACCAGCATACAGATGGCCAGTGCTCATTATATACAACAGGTATGTTTATCTGTGGAGTAAATACCATAAAGTGTGACAGAAATGTGGTGAATAGACATTGGGAAGAAGTCATTAGTTGAGGCTTTCTAATGCATATCGACTGTCTCCTGTCAATTTATTGATACATACAACATTCGTTTTATGGTTTTCACCATAGTTAACACCAGAAAACTTCATTCCTGGTCAGTGTCCTGTTCCTGATGTATTTGAAGAAATACTTAGTGTTTGTCATAATGCTTTTGGCAGATTAAGCTCCTTAAATTCAGGAAAGTCCAGAGTGTGCTTCAGATTACTCTTGACATTATGCCAACATAGCAGGGCTGTTGAAAAAAAAAATGGTAAAATTCGGATTCGGCAAAATTCGGCCCTTTTTAATTCGGGCCGTGCCGAAGTCCAAACACCCCCACTTTGGATCCGTGAAATTCGGCGCGAGATCTGGAGTTCGGGGGAAAATTCGGCCGGGTCTTTGAAGTGCTGGGCGCCGCCTCCCCAGGCGGGGGTCTTTAAAGAGCCCCCAACGGGGCCTTCATGGGGCTTCCATGAAGGCACACGGGGGGCTCTTTAAACAGATCTGCGCCTTCCAGCTGGAAGGCACAGATCTGTTTAAAGCACCCCCCGCGCGCCTTCATGGAATCCCCGTGAAGGCGCGGGGGGGACAGAGGGGTTTAAAGACCCCCGCCCCTCTTCCCGGGACTCCCGGGAAGGCGGGCGGTGGGTTGTCAAGCCCCTCTGCGCTGTCTGCGCAGGCAGGGCAGAGGGGTTTAAAGACCCCCTTTCTTCCCGGGACTCCCAGGAAGAGGAGCGGTGGGTTGCCAAGCTCCTCTGTGCTGTCTGCGCAGGCAGGGCAGAGGGGTTTAAAGACCCTCCTTTCTTCCCGGGACTCCCGGGAAGAGGAGCGGTGGGTTGCCAAGCCCCTCTGCGCTGTCTGCGCAGGCAGGGCAGAGGGGTTTAAAGACCCCCGCCCCTCTTCCGAGGACTCCCGGAAAGGCAGGCGGTGGGTTGCCAAGCCCCTCTGCGCTGTCTGCGCAGGCAGGGCAGAGGGGTTTAAACCCCCCCTTTCTTCCGGGACTCCCGGGAAGGCAGGCGGTGGGTTGTCAAGCCCCTCTGCACTGTCTGCGCAGGCAGGGCAGAGGGGTTTAAAGACCCCCCGCCCTTCTTCCCGGGATTCCCGGGAAGAGGGGCGGTGGGTTGCCAAGCCCCTCTGCGCTGTCTGCGCTGGCAGAGGTTTTTAAAAACAGGGCAGAGGTATTTAAAGACCCCCCTTTCTTCCCGGGACTCCCGGGAAGGCGAGCGGTGGGTTGTCAAGCCCCTCTACGCTATCTGCGCAGGCAGAGCAGAGGGCTTTAAAGACCCCCCGCCCCTCTGCTGCTGCCCCAAACCCCAAATTTGCCGAATTTATTCCCGAACACCCCAAACGTGCTGAATTCGGCTCTCTGTTTTCCCTCCTTTTTTGAGTTCGGTTGTTCCTGAACTAAAAACCGCCGAATCAGGGGAAATTCGGCTATTTTTTTGTTCGGGATGAACCGAATCAACAGCCCTAGAGGAGACCCTTCTTTCAAGAACCCCCAAGTTTTGTAAAGATTGGGTCAGGGGGTCCCAAAATATGGGCCCCAGAACGGGTCCCCCCCAAAATCGCCCGCAGGAATAAAGGCATTAAAATACATTCACACCTTTCCTCGGCTCTGGGGGGCATGTTTGGAGGTAGAGGTCCCAAAATCTCAGCGTACCTTGAGGAGACCCTTCTTGCAAGAACCCCCATGTTTTGTGAAGATTGGGTCAGGAGGCCCCGTGTTATGGGGCCCAGAAGGGGTCCCCCCATCTGCCCATTGGAATAAAGCCATTAAAAGGGATGTACTAAAACGAATGACAAGTCAGCCCATTGGAAGCAATGGGAGAGGCTGCCCAGCCCATTGAAGATAATGGGAGGGGAATGTCGGTTGACTTGCATTGACTCCACTGAAATACATTACAGGGGATGTACTAAAACAAATGACAGGATAGCCCATTCAAAACAACAGGAGTGGCTGCACAGCCCATTGGAAACAATAGGAACCAGCCAGAGAGATACTCACTGACCCACAGTTAACTCCACACGAAGTTGGCAACCAGTGAAAACAGTAGAAAACACAGTCTCACACAGAGGCAATCAAGCCCACCCCCAGCAGAACAGGTAAACCCACCCCCCTTTGGCTTCCCCCCTCACACACACACACACACACACACACACACACACACACACAATCTCCCCCGCCCACATACACACACACAGGAAAAAAAATATAGAGAATTATAGAGAAATGCCCCCAAATGGGTCTTACTGTGGATGTCTTCTTCTCTTCTATTAGGAGCAGGGACTGAGAGGACTCAGGAGTAATCCTATCCAATATGATTCTAGCAGACTCACACACACATACTCTCTGGCACAGGAGGTTTTCCTTGGATTTGCCGCTCTCTAGATGCACATTTAGGATTGCCTGCTCCCATTCATTCCAATGGGTGGATTGGGGGGGGACCCCATAACTTGGGATTAATTGCCTTTTAGTCAGACCCCTGGGCTGGGGTAATGGTACGGCCCAACTCGAATGTGTTTTTAAAGGCTGTAATGGGCAGATGGGTGGGGGACCCCTTCCGGGCCCCATAACTCGGGACCCCCTGCCCCAATAGTCACCAAACTTGGGGGTTCTTGCAGGAAGGGTCCCCTCAAGCTACGCTAAAAGTTTGGGGCCTCTACCTCCAAAAATGCCCCCCCCGGAGGTGCAGAAAGGTGTGAATGTGTTTTTAATGCCTTTATTCCTGTGGGCGATTTTTTTGGGGGGGAACCCTTCTAGGCCCCATAACTCGGGACCCCCTGCCCCAATTGTCACCAAACTTGGGGGTTCTTGCAAGAAGGGTCACCTCAAGCTACACTGAAAGTTTGGATCCTCTACCTCCAAAAATGCCCCCCAGAGCCGCGGAAAGGTGCGAATGTGTTTTTAATGCCTTTATTCCTGTGGGTGATTTTGGGGGGACCCCTTCCGGGCCCCATAACTCGGGACCCCCTGCCCCAATTGTCACCAAACTTGGGGATTCTTGCAAGAAGGGTCACCTCAAGCTACACTGAAGGTTTGGGACCTCTACCTCCAAACATGCCCCCCCAGAGCCGCAGAAACGCACAAATGTGCTTTTAATGCCTTTATGGTTATGCTGCTGATTCGGAGCCTCCGAATTTGCCAAATTTATTCAGCAATTGCCCCAAACTCACCGAATTCGGCTCGTTGTTTTCCTGCCTTTTTAAAATTCGGTTCAATCCAAGCTAGAAACCGCCAAATCAGGGAAAATTCGGCTGTTTTTCGGTTCAGGACGAACCGAATCGACAGCCCTACAACATAGTGGCCATGGCATCCCATCTAGACCATTTATTTTCAGCATCCTTGAAACTTAAAGTCTCCTGTGACTATCTTGGACTGGTCAGTGAAATATGTTTTAATTGCTTTGTTTGCAACAGTGTCACTTTAATATATTATGCATACACTTGGAAATTACTGCTGAAAAAAATGCAGTCGAAAGAAGCAACAAAACCCAAGGAAATGATTTGACTTTACATACTCTTTTTCCTTGGTAAAATTTAATCCTACGTGACTCTTGCTTGAAAGCTTAAGGAAAACAACACATATGTATTCAATAATTAATGCTTTCTAATTAAACCCTGCTGATTGTGGCTAAATGGAATTTTTACTTTGCAGAGAATGTGTTATTGTTTTGAATAACAACAATGCTTTGTTAAGAATTGGCATAAGAGCATGAAAGATTGCCTCCCTTTCTTTCCCCAAAGTTATGGACATTCAGAGATGCTACTTCAGTATGGATTTTGCAGGAGAGACACTTACTGGCTTGTATCACATGTCAGTGACTGACAGCATTTGAAGCAACCCACAGCATGGATTATATATCTGAATATTATATTTGGAATCATATCTCCCCTCCCATTGTTGCAGTATGGAGAATATAGTTGTGGTGTCCTTGGGAGGGGGGAGAAAGCAGATCTTCCGCTCCCCTTCATGAGAGGCGCACATGGACCTCCCATCACAGATAATGGCTGGGCAGTGTAGTCATCACTATGAATACCTGAATTAGAGGGACAGGGAGGAGGTAAAGCTCAAGATGTAAACTGTGAGTTGTGCTTGAGATAATGCTCTTCAAAGCAGCCATCCACGTGGATAGCAAACTTTTGTTATCTACCAGCCATGACTATGATCCAGGTTTGCAGAAAATATGACCTCCTACAAAAAGCGACTAATTTTGGAGGAACTCCAGCCTCTCCCAAACCCTTACAAGCAGCATCTGCACATGCACAGATGTTACACAGAAGCAAACTCCTGGAATGCAGGTACCATTTTGCTTTGCCATATCAGTGGCATGAAGAGGCAGCATTCAGGTTGAGGAGGAAGCAGATGCAGTGGCCATGGCCAACAGGAAGAGAGGGAGCTGAAAGTGAGGAGGGAGGGAATAAAATGGATTTCTTTTCCCGGGGTTCCTCATGGTTCCTCTTCTTGTAGTCCCCAGTTCTTTAATTAATTCTTCTAAAAACAGCCTTTATCAATGCTCCTTAGTTTGTTCCATAAGCAGAAAAGGTAAAGTGAAAAAGGGAAGACTTTTGACATCTTGGCAGGGAAAAAATGTATGCAGGTATGTACTTGAAGTACTTCATATAGATTATTTCCCCTACCATTCTTCAACGATGGCCTCTCTTTCCCCCTAATTCACCTTTTTGATTCATGGTGCATTTCAGTTTTGCTCACCCTCCTATAATGCAACATGAATGTTTTGCCTTTTTTTAAAAATTGCTTCTTCATGAGGTGAGCTATAGACACGGACTAATGTAAAGCATCTAATAGAATGTCACCAAGAACATTTGTCAGTCAGAGTAGAGACAATTCTGATTTTGATAGATCAATGATCTTGCTCAGCATCAGGCTACTGAAGATGTTCCTCAGGAAATAAAATGAGGCACAGAGGGATAGAGTAATGGTGTGGAGTTTGTGACCTGACTGACTTTTGCCATCAGCTTCTTTTGCAAAGCCAACAGAGAGCTTTATTTTAGTCTTACAGTCCAGAGAGCTGGGTTGTTGCATGTGTGAAGAGGATTGTTTAGCACTAGAAACCTCTTTCTCCAGGCTTGCAGTCCTCCCAATGGCTGGACCATACTTCCAATCAAAGTACAGTTAACACAAAACTTCACAGATCAATACCTTGATTCTAAATAATGTGTTTAGCATGGTTGCCATGTGATTCTTTTGCAATGTGATGCTGGGAGTGTTTTGTTTGGCTCCACCTCCTCTGGCAACCATTGTTAGCTTGGCTCCACATTTTGTGACAGAAGAAGAGTTGGTTTTTATATCCTGTTTTTCTCTACTATAAGGCATCTCAAAGCAGCTTAAAATCACCTTCATTCCCCCCACACAACAGGCACCATGTGAGGTAGGTGGGTCTGAGAGAGCTGAGAGAACTGTGACTAGCCCGAGGTCACCCAGAAGGCTTCATGTGAAGGAGTGGGGAATCGAACCCAGATCTCCAGATTAGAGTCCGCTGCACGTAACTACTACACCACACTGTAATGGTCATTTTGGGGTGATGCTCCCTACCGCAGGATGTCCAAGTACTGAAGAAAACAGGGGAGCTGCTGCTTATATTGAGTTCTCTATGTATATCACATTATTCAGGATTTAAACAGGGTGTTGTTGTTTTTTTGAGGGGGTAACTAAAGAATATATTGGCATACAGTAATTAAGAAAGTATACATTTTTGTTTATAAGAAACTGAAAGGGCGAGTAAAGTCATAAACTATTAATAATAAGTGCCACAGCTGAATAGCTAATACAGAAATTGTGTCCTATCTTTCTGCCCATGAATATAAACTGTAAATGCAAAAGTATCCCAGTGTTTTTCAAGACATTGGTTCCCATCTTTTCCCACAAATAAAACTACATCTCATGTTATTAAATAACTGCATACTTTTAATTTTCTTTCTCAGAACCATGTAGTCTATTATGTATATCAAACGACGAGAGGCGGATGTTTAATAGGCCTAAAGTGGAATTCTAAAAATATTTGTTCTCCCCAGCTTTTCCTCTGCATAGGAAAATGTTATTATAGATCTTAATTAGAAACATGCTTTTGGAGTGGGAAGCTACAAAATGTAATGTTAGCCAGCTGACGAACAGAGACAAGCTTCTTTTCGGAGTCTACAATCTGATGAAACAACAAAGCTACAGAAATGAATTATTCAAGGCCATGCTCAAACTCTTCATTCCTACTGATACAGGCCTTTACAAACCTGGAATCCATTTTGTAAACCTCTCCAACTTCTTCTACCCATTAGGTGTTTTTTTCATGAGCTGCATACAAGTGAATAGGAGAGAAAGCATTTTATGCTTCTACATGTAACTAGTAACAGGGTTCTCATGCATCATGTGCAAGCATTTCTACCACCAATTTTTCTATTTTAGAAAGAACTTCTATTAGGATTGTGCATATCAATATACCCAAACTGAAAATAAACATGAAATTAGCCCTTTTGGCATATTCGGGTTTCGGGTTGACCGAATACCAAAACCTGGGAATCTGCCCGACGCTGAATAGGTGATTCCTAAAAAAGCCGAATAGATAGATATTCAGCTTTTTCAGGTTTTGGCTATTTGTCTTTGCTCAGATGCACACCTCTGTGCTTTCTCCCATTTTTCTATCTTTGACTGGTTTTGTTGGGAGCCCATATTTGGGGCCCTTGAGAGGTAGGGGTTGTGTAATTGGAGCCAGCTTGGTCAGACCAAACTAGTTGGAAGAGTCATTTTAAAATACGGCGCTCATCCAGTCCCATCTGGAGGGATATACCCTCCAGCTAAAAAGCAACAGCTTCAACAGCTGCTGAACAGGCTTCATTCTGAAGAAGACTGTTCACCCATGTGGATGAGCAATCTTCTTCACAAGAGCTGCCTTGGTCATGACTTCAGCTGGCTCCAATATCACCACCCACTTCCCTGAAAACCTGTTCTCAAACTGAAGGTCACTCCGAGTAGAGACTTCGTTTCCCCACACTGTGACCATCTCTTGAAATCAGATTTTTGATTACTATAATCAATGACTGTTTACAGGATGTCATTTGCCACCAAAAGAAATGTTTTCCATGCCTTATTTTTTTTTTGAATTTAAGCCATTTTCCTCGATTTGGAAGATAATTTGCATGGACATCATACTATGCACCCCAGATTCGAAGGGAGCCCCCAGACTTTGAGGCACCAGCCTGCTGATTGGCTCTTTCTGCCAGTCCACAGCAACACTGAATTTCTGAATCTGAAAACTGATGGATAGCTTGGCTCACAAATACCTAGAGGATGGGGGTGACCTTTTTGCGGTCCCATAAAATTGGACCCCTGTCCCAAAGTCCACAATCCTCAGCAGCCATTTTCTTCAGGGGAAGTTATCTCTGTCACCTGGGGATCAATTGTAATAGCAGGAGATCTCCAGGTGCCACCTAGATGTGACTAGGGGAGAAATTGCTGTTACCCTTTTGTTTAGCAAAACAAATCACCCTTTTACCTGTATAAGAAGGCTTCATCACCACCTTCCCCAAAATGGAGAAGAACTTTAAATCTTTGTGCTTATATTATTAAAATGAATTAATCAGTTTGTCTTTTGCCACAAAAATAACCTACTGCATTATCATTGCAAGGCAAGAACCTTCCCCAGTTTTAGTTGAAATACTATGTGGGACAGGGGTTTGTGTGAGAATCAGCAGGTGAGTATATGAATCCTTGCTACCACTGCTCCACTCCAACTTGCCTCCTCCAGAGGGAGCACTTTTAAAAAGTATGGACATTTGTATGTAAAGCTGAATTTATTTTCAGAAAATAAAATAAATGCAACTTAACCAATAGGTAGATAAGAAACTGCAGAAAGGAAAAGTTAGAAAGTTATTAAAAAGATATAGAAGGCCATTCAACAAGTATACGGATTCTCCTTAAGGCAAAACAAATCCCCAACAACAAAAAAGAACCCAGAACACCAGAGGCCCAGAGACAATTCTGTATGTAACACTGCGTGTGGAATAAATACTAGTAGAAAAGTGTGTGGGAGACCCTTCAAGCTCTCACACTTTTTTCAGAGATCAAGAACTTTCCCTTAAGCTGCTTGTTCAACTTGCAGTATTCCTCTGCCCCTTGAAAATTATTGATTGGAAACATGAAAGTTACAATGAGAAGACACAGAATGAAACAGTAAATATTTTTCATTGTTGTTTAATACTTTTCCTTGACGGTTGGAAGTGATGGGAAGGGAAAAGAACAAAATTTATCAGATATTAGGCTTTCAGAGAGTTCGGAGAATTGTTTGTTCCGTTGTGGAAATCTATAGAAGTCTAAGTACAAAATGTATCATAAAAAGTGGGTCCCAAATATCAAGGAATGGCAGTATGATGGAGAAGAAATTTGTTATTGCCTTTCCGCTCCTCTAAGCCAAGTAACAGAGATCAAGAAACACCATCAGAAGGCTAAGGCCAGTAAAAACTAAGCAAAGAGTTACTTGGTTACTTAGGTTTGTGTGTCTCTTATGTTCTGGTACTGATTAATATTCTTCTGACACAACCACTGAGAGAAATCAGCTCCTTATCACAGTTCATGAACCTCAGCACATGGTCAACTCTATCCTCAATTTTGACATGGGGAAAGAATACCTTTGCCATGACTAGGGCATCATCACAGTAATTCCTAATGACCTAAAAGCCATGGGTTCATCTCTGCCCACCCTGTCCTGGAACTGACAAAAACAGATGGCCAGTGATTGAAGTGCAGCACAGTGAAAATGGTAAATTGAAATAGGCCATATGGTACTCATTTCTGTAGTGGTACAGTTATTTATAGTGCAGGCCTAGTCAGAATCCTACTCAGGTCTATTCAACAGGGCTTACTGCCAGAAGTGTTATTAGGAATGCAATGTGGGTTTTCATGGGCAAGAGTTCATCTTGTTTCAAAGGGTTATGAGCTCTAGTGCAATCAAATATCATCCCATTGCACCATCACTGTGTGAAAGAAGCTCTGCAGATGATTCCTCTTGTCGTTAATGGCTTGTCTAGGAGTTGTTCTAGGTCTTTCTATGGACCATTTCTGCTTGGGAAGACTGGTTCAAGGGATTTCACCACTTCTGAGATGCATATTTTTTCTTAATGTAATCCAAAGGAAAATATTTTTTTAATCCAGTCAGATGCTTACATTTTCTTTCGTAAATACCTTGAAATGTGTTCTGATTAGCTATAGCCCCCAGTATTATGGCTGCAAACTGAATAATGGCAGAATACAACAGGTGGCAAAACAATCAACATGTTTTCTGTTTTCAACCCAGAGGGGCTTTTCCACACAATCCGTCTTTCATGTAATAAATAAGCAGTTGTTACTCCTTTTTTTCCATATAGTGTCCAGATGTTTCCCTTCAAAGTAGCACTTCTGTTCTGGGGATACTGTATTTCTAAGGATTCAAAATAAAGTATCTACTGGCTGTGGATCACCAGATGTCACAGGAAGGACATCTTCACAAAGGAGGCCTGATGGAGATATTCATTCCCTGAAATTACTTGATAGCATCTGGTTGTCAGAGCTGTTCAGTCTGTGGAAATGAATATTATGCTTCATATCTACCCTCAGATGAATTTTCCTTGTATGTTGTGATTGATCTTTACAGCATTTGGCAACTGTGCACAGAACTAAATAAAAGGACATGGGCATTCTATGCTCAACTGGTGTGATACACATCTCCAATGGATGAAAAACTGTTGTCTCATGTATTTTCACACATAAAAGGAGGACAATGAGCCTCTCCCAGTTCTAATACTCACCATTATTCTACATATTCTTCATGCGACAATAGACACTAGTGTCCTGTCTTCTAACGAACAAGAAGTCATTATGTTCAATTTCATTGCAAGGAATCAGGAAGGTGAGACGCTTGACTCCGGGGAACTTCCAGCAACAGATACTTGTGGGCTGAGGTCTTGCTTTGCAATTATGTTTCAGCTCTGAATGTTCTGCTGTACCTCCATTCCTGTCCTTTTACTTATTTGCTTACAATATTTATCTGCCTTCCTTTCTCCTGACCAGCTCAGGACTCAAGGTAGGTAACAACTGTAGTATAACACACACATTGAAAGTGTACAAAATCACATAATTAAGCACATTGCAACAATAAATAAAATTCTTTAAAACTACATTAGAAAGGCCATTGTAAAAACACCCTGTACACAGCTGGAAAAAATATTGCCTTTCAGCTCAGACTCAGGCTGCCCCAAATGCTTGCCATTAAATAAAGTATTGTTGGTTAGTTATCCTGATTTCAGGGGAAGGGGGGAATGCCTGTTTTAATAGCACCTATTTTCTTCCTGTCTGCTTTCGTTCATGTTTCAAAAGTGTATTTTTATATATATTTGGTCTTTGGAACTGTGTACATAAACTGCAGTTCATTTCATAGTATATTATCCCACTGGTACCCGATAGTATGTGCCATTTTTGGTTTGGGCAGGTGTGTGCATAGCTTGAAACCACTGAAAATTATTTGTATTTAAACATACCTGTGTTTTAAAAGCATGGACCCAAGACTCAACTGAGGTCTCATTTGTGGGACTGTAGGGGGGGGGGGGGGCTGTAACAGAGGTGACACAGCTTCTCTGGCACCTTGGTTGGCGACATGGTTGGGCAACAGCCCGGGAGGTTGATGCAGCTATGCAGGCTCCCTGCTACCTCTCCCCCTGTCCTAGCCAATCAGGCATGTGGCTGGGGAAGGGGGAGGGTCGTGGCTGGCGGACTTTGAAGTGGGAGTTTTTCCTCAGGTCCACCTGCTGGGGATAAAGGGGGCCCTGCCACACCACCTGTCCACCCGGTCTCGTGGCTTCATCCACCCAACCCTCCCATTATTGCATTGTTATGGGTGTTCTGCTTTTGTTCCTCTGTACTTAGGCAGATGATGAGAGGGAGGGCATCTTGGCCATCTTCTGGTCATTAGGGATGTGGGGTGGGGAGGTAGTTGTGAATTTCCTGCATTGTGCAGGGGGTTGGACTTGATGGCCCTGGTGGTCCCTTCCAACTCTATGATTCTATGATTTTACTTTCATTGTCACAACTGTGTTGGCAATGTTAGCATGGGGCTGAATCTATTTTCAGGGGAAATACGGCTTGCTTGCTCATTTCCCCCATCCTTGATGATCCCCTTAAGGGGTTTTGGGATGAGGGCTTACAGGGGACATGCCCAGTTCGGGGGCTACCAAGGTGCCCCCACTTTCAAATGGCAGGAGGAAACCATGCAGTGGCCTGCACCCATGTGGAATCCCACACACTGCCATCTCATGGCATCCCTCAGCAGGCAGGCTGGGGGTGATCTGTACATTGGCTGGCAGACTTCATGCTGTGCCAAAGCTCTTTCAGCTGTAACCGATAAAGGTTGTGGCCAGTTTTACCCCAACTAAGTCTTGTCTGTTTTTCTTGCATGTTTGGTGGGTCTGCCTTCCTGCCCCCTTAAGAGTTGTCCCTCTTTGAAGTATCAGTTGGATAAAGAAAGCAAGAGGCAATTGAGAGGAGTTTGGAGCAATAATTATAGAGAGTGCTACTAGCAAAACGAGGATCTACACCACTGTACTGAAGACTATTGAAGTGCCTTTAACAAAAATACTGACTTTTCACAGGTACAGGTGCAAAACACTGTGGGAACTGAGGGAACCAAATATTACAGAAAAAAATCGATAGAGAGATTACGGTATGTGGAATGGGAAACTGTAATATTCATGTATCATAAAAGGTGAGTCAGGGAGATGAGGCAGTAATCTTGGAAATAATTATTTAATTATATCACATGTAAGAAATAATCCTTAGAGTATTTTAAAACTCATCTTGCATACTGTAGAGGATTCTGGAACATGTCCCAAGTTGGTCTGAGTTCTAGCAGGGGAGGCAGCCAGAAGACTTGAGCTCTTTGCAATCAGACCTGCTGTTGTCCACATGGTCTCCATCATTAAGTAAGATACAAAGGAACCGTGTATGGGACAAAGCAAAAAAAAATGTTATTGCAAATAGTAAAAGTATTGTAAAAAAGAAAAAGAAAAAAAATGCCTGCCAGACAGTTTCACATTAGGGAGTTCAGCTGTGCTGCACAGATTTTGGCATGCCAAATAAAAATTCCACAATGTATAATAATAATTCAACATTGCTACATACCCTTGAGCCTTCATAGCAATCAGTGTTAAATTGTACTCTCTTTGTAGATGTGTATTCATGAGAGCTGGTTCGCTACATTCACTATGATTTTCTTGCCTCCTGGTATTGCTTACTCTGCACCACTATAATGTTTCAAGGTTGAGTTAACTTCTCTTTGAATTTAACTAGATAATAACAAAACCTGCTCATAAAAATTATATATCATTATTGATCTTTCAACAAGCCAGTGCCTAGGCATTGGGAAATTAGATAATGTTTAAAATAAATTATGCTGCCTTGAAGTCTACACGATACCCAGTTAAACTTGTGTAGTCTCTAGTATTAGAGATGGTATCAAAGTAGTGACAGCCTTTCTTCAATCCAGGTTAAACAACAAGAGAGGCCATGAAGATTTGTAGGAAATTTTAGCACTGCAATTTCAACATCTGCTGTTAGCCACCCTGGAAGGATGGGCTATAAATATTTTAAATGAACATATAAATATATAGTACACAGCTGTATTACAAAAGGAAAGGCCTCTTATTCACAGATGGGTTTATTATCTCTCTTGTCTTTCCCAAAGTTAAAATTTAGCTAAGAAAGCAGGCCTGTACAATTTGGCCTTACATGCAAACTATTTGAGTACAGTTGACAACTTCCATGTGGGGCCTGGGGGTGTCCTGGAATTACAACTGATCTCGAGACTACAGAAATCTGCTGGAGGAAATGCTGCTTTGGATATTGGACTCTGTCAATATGCCCTGCTGAGGTCCCTCCCATCCCCAAATCCCACCCTCTCCAAGCTCCACCCCCAAATCTCCAGGAACTTCCTAACCCAGAATTAGCAGCCTTGTTTGAGACAAATTTTCAAATTTCAAATACCTTTATTGGCATAGTACAATCTGCAGTATATAAAAGGATAAAAGTTAGAGTAAAATAAAATTAAAATAAATCATTCCTTAATGTTGTGATTCTGCTTCCAACTAGATTCCCATCGGTTGACTACTATCGTCAAAAGTTTTGCCACATTTTTGGTTATCTCAGCTAATTAGCTTATCAGCTAATAGTTTGTGAAGTATTGTCGTATTATTTGATTAGAAGTTCAAAACTATAGGTTTTATCAGGTTTCCTCTTGGGGAATCATAAAGATGGCAGTCCAAAAGAATATGAGACAGGGATTCAGGACATACTGCACCACATCTGCAGACTCTTTCAGCGTAAGGCGTTTCAGGAATCTGCCACGAAGGATCACTGAAGGCAATGAATTAGTCCTAGCCTGCACAAAGACTTTCCTGAGCTTAGGACTGTTAAGACAGTCCAGGTAGTTTAAATGAAAATTAGGTGGAAGTCCAAAGTATTGAGGTGAGCAAATTGGCGGCGTTGAAGGAAATTTGCCCTGGAACTCATGATCGACTAGTCTTTGTTTTATTAGACGTAGGATATAACTCTCACTGGACAGAAGCAGGGAGTCCAGGTCATTGCCTATCTGGGCAATTTTCTTTTTTATCTTGATTGTCCATTCAGAGCGTTCAGTCCAGTAGGGGTCTTCTAGTAGGTATTTTAACAGGGTTGATTCCCCCACATGATAATGGAGCCATAGTCAAAATTTTATGGCAGATGACCAGGCCCTGGTTGTTACTAATTTTTTATTTGTTTCGGAGCAGACCATGAGATAAGAGACACAATTTGGGAGCCCTACAAGATGTCTGAGAAAATGGCCTTGGATCCGTTCCACTTCATCTGAGTAGGCATGAATCCAAATTGGCACAGCGTATAGCAGCTGTGACAATACTTTCAGATTGAAGATTTGTAGTGCTACTGGTATTTGTTGGTTCCCTTGAAGGTAGAAGAACCTTATTATGGCCTGTGCCGAACATCTGGCTTGGTTCACTGTGCATGTTTTGTGCTGTGTCCAGCTTAAATTATAGGTAAAGGTCAGACCTAGATATTTGAAACTCTTGACCTGTTCTAAGGTGGTGTTGCCGACTTTCCAGTTATAATGTGTTTGAGACATGTTTGGCAGGGCACATACAACTCACAATTTCATAATTGGCATTACAAAATGGAGGGCGGCAGGTGTCACATACTTAAGTAGCAGTCCAAAGCACATAGGTCAGGTGTCCTCAGCATGGTACCCATGAGTGCCATAGTGCCTGCCAACATTTTTTCTGGTACCTGCCAAGTGTTTTTAGGATGTGGGCAGGGCCAGTTAGGTCTTTTGCCCCACAAGGCTTTGGATTGACTACTGGAGATTTAATTGGCTGTGCAGATTTTTAAAAGGTTGCTTTGGCAGTAGCTGCCACCACAGCACAAGGATCTGCCCGGTGTTTCTGAAGATAAGCTGTGGCAATCATTTTGTGTCTGGCTTAGGGTTGCCAACCTCCGAGTACTAGCTGGAGATCTCCTGCTATTACAACTGATCTCCAGCCGATAGAGATCAGTTCACCTGGAGAAAATGGCCGCTTTGGCAATTGGACTCCATGGCATTGAAGTCTCTCCCCTACCTAAAACATGCACCCTCCTCAGGCTCATCCCCAAAAACCTCCCGCCGGTGGCGAAGAGGGACCTGGCAACCCTAATCTGGCTGCACCTCTGGTGGCAGCCATTTTGTGGCAGCCATATGGTGGCTGTGCCAACCATGCTGTGTCAGAATTCCAAATGTACCCAAAGACTCAAAAAGGTTGGGGACCCCTGAGTCATCAGTGAAGATTGGGATTTAGCAGCTTGGGGCAATGCTCAAATGTAATTAATAAAAATGATGAAGGAAATACTGTGAATTATCCTGACTGTGATCTGCCTGTGTGGATCCAGCATCTGGCAGGATGTATAGGTAAGAAAAGCCATTTACAGTGGATTCCTAAGGAGAGTTACTCCAGTCTAAGCCCATTCATTTCAATGGGCTTTGACTGGAGTAACTCTCCTTAGGAATGCACTGTCAGTGAAGCCTTTAGGAGGAGGTAAGGGTAGTTCAACAGTGGAACACTATGATTCTTTGCTAAGAATGTGGGCAGGTGGGAAATGAACAAGACTACTTTGGATTTACATGATATACCAGCATCTATGTTTTTTTGCAAGATCCCCCGTATTAGAAACTATGAGTCAACTCATTTCTCTTTCAAGAATAACAGTCATGTTATTGTAACTTCTGCAAGTAATTGCAAGCTAGAATTAAAGATATCTGGGCAAGTAAAAACTCTGGGGATATTTACTCAACAAGTATAAAAAAGCCTTCTAGCTGGCATCTGGAACCAATATCCCAGTTCCCAATCCCATTGATATAGAATTTTCCTCTACAGTGGGTTCTGAAACTGTTCCATGAAAGATAACTGCAGGAGAATTTATTGCCTGCCGTGTTATCAGTCATTCAATTAATTCCCCAAGCAAATACTCATTACTAGCTTCTCCTAGGGCAGATTTTTAATGGCACAACATAAGAAAACATTCTGTCACTAATGCTTTCCCACTCAGGACTGGCTGTCCCTTAGGTTTCCACAGTGGTTCTTCCATGAAAATAATCTTTCAGGCAGTTCTTGGATCTAGCAAAGTTTATACTGCAGTTGCTAACTTACTGGTCTTGTGAGTGCTGTACATAAAGACCTAACTGCAGTGAGAGTGTCCCTTTCTTCCATTACAAATCAATTGAAAGAGGTCATATTTTTTCTCACAGAAGACTTGCAATCTTATGAATTTGATCTTCCAAACTGTTCACATGAGTAGATGTCAGTTGCAGGAATAAGCTACCTGAAGTAATGTCTGAACTGGCTTTCTGTCTCTTCTCTTTAGATGGTTCTTAAGATATCAAAACTTTGTTCACCGTTCATGTGACACCCAAACTTGTTATGAGTTCCTTCAAGTTATTAAGAGTGGGATCCTTGTTGCCCTTTAAAACATGTGTGATTAGAAGACCTTAGTTGGATACATAATAAATAAAAATCAAACCAACTATAAAAGGTAAAGGTAGTCCCCTGTGCAAGAACCAGGTCATTACTGACCCTTGGGGTGACGTCACATCCTGACGTTTACTAGGCAGACTATGTTTATGAGGTGGTTTGCCATTGCCTTCCCTAGTCATCTGCACTTTACCCCCAGCAAGCCGGGTACTCATTTTACCGACCTCGGAAGGCTGGAAGGCTGGAATGGAAGGCTGAGTCAACCTTGAGCTGGCTATCTGAAACCGACTTCCATCGGGATCGAACTCAGGTCATAAGCAGAGCTTACCACTCTGTGCCACGGGGCCCATTCAAACCAACCATAACTTATACTTTAAAAAACTGATGCGGTGGCATACAATTATAAAGAGGGGATGGCTCCAAACCACACTATTAAGATTTATGAATAGCAGCCCTTGATGGAATGTAAGAGAGGAGGGGACATGTAGGCTTATTAAAAGACCCATGCTCTCTCTTCTTCCTTTTCTGCAGGATGACTAACCCCTAGTGGCATCCCAGACAGATAGGCCAAGTGACAATATGTCACAGTATCAAGTCATTTAAACTACAAGGCAAAATATACCTTGATAATGTAACTATTCCATCCACCCCCTCCCCAAATTTGGTAAGTGGTTAGCTGATAGAGATGGCTTATTTCATTGCATCAGCTAATTTTTTTCAGTGGGATTTAGTTCTAATGATGCCAGCTTTTATTCTTACTGCAAAACAAATTATGATAGATACAGCAGGCCAGATTTCATTAGCCGCACCATTTTCTCTGAATGCACATGCACTCCAGTTATTTTCTGTTAACATAATTACATTTCAATGATTTGGGATTCATTCCCAACTTCCGGTGGAATTTTTTATTAGATGGGGCCCATGGTAAATTGGCTACGTTATCCTATAGAAAGTTTGTGGTATCATTAAGTTCAAGTGAGCTGTCACATATGCAGGTCACTTCACAATAGTTTTATGCTTGGAGCCAGATGGAAAATGTCTTTTCAAAGTCAACCAAAGGTTGGCATATTTGACATTTCCAAATATTTTCCAACAACTGTTACTAATTTGCTTTTGAATAACTTTAATAGTACCCTCGCCCAAAAAGTACAACAGTTTGCAATATGATTACTTTCATGGTTCACAGCATCTGTATTTTCACAGAAATTAGTTCTATCATGTCTCATATTCAACATCAGTACAATCCTTAGAGGTCAGTAGCTTTGTGAGAAAAGATTTTACTTGGGAAGGGCCATCCCACAGTGGTTTAGAATGTGAGTCATGCCCAAGAAGTCTCTGGTTCAGTTCCTAGCCTTGTCTTAAAAAAAAAAAAAAGATTGAAGAAGAGTTGGTTTTTATTTGCCGATTTTCTCTACCTTTTAAGGAGAATCAAACCAGTTTACAATCTCCTTCCCTTCCTCTCCCCACAACAGACACCTTGTGATGTATGTGGGGCTGAGAGAGCTCAGAGAACTGTGACTAGCCCAAGGTCACCCAACTGGCTTCATGTGGAGTGGGGAAACCAATCCGGTGAACCAGATTAGAGTCTGCCACTCATGTGGAAGAACAATCAAACCTGATTCTCCAGATTAGAGACCACCACTCTCAACCACTACACCACACTGGCATGGCTAAGCAAAAGTTATTCTAAATTCATTTCAAAAGGGGGAACACAACCATTTATTGCAACTTATATGCAGTTTGTGATCAAGCAGTGAAAATGGCTGCAGTCAAGCAGAAAACAAATCTCATAACTGGTTTGCTGCCGGCAGTGGGCTCTGTGCAGTTGTGCTTAGGCATCACTTCACTGATTGCATGTGTGAGTCAGATCTTATTCTAGAACCAAGTGTGCACACAATCAGTCAGATACCAGTTAGCACCCTCAGGGTTCATCAAGGCACTGAAAGACTGAAGTGGGATTTCCATTCGCTCAGTTGAATGGGAAAGAAATACTAAAGACACATGGCATGAAGCGCTGTAAGCTACTTTCATTCCCTTGCATGGCAATCATTCAAGAAGCAGAAAGTACCATTCTGATGATGTTCCATCCGTGTGGCAACTCTGGCAAGCACTGAAGCATCATTGATTTAAATGCCAGTGACAAGAAGTCAGACTGTTTCTTCCAACAACATTTGCAGGACAGGAGAGCTGAATAACTGTCATTACTGTTTGGCTTTGGAAAATGAAAGTTTTTAAATGTTCCCATATCATTTTCTCGGTGCGTAGGTAAGTACACATTACAAACACTACCTTTATGTAGAAGACAAACACTGCCTTTATGTAGAATGCCACTAGAGGCGACATTTGTTTTTTTAAATAATTAGTAGACTTACTTTGTAATAGAAACATAGAATCATAGAGTTGGAAGGGGCCATACAGCCCATCTCGTCCAACCCCCTGCTTAATGCAGGAACAGCCTAGAGCATCCCTGACAAGTATTCGTCCAGCCACTGCTTGAAGACTGCCAGTGAGGGGGAGCTCACCACCTCCCTAAGTAGCCGATTCCAACTCTTACTGTAAAAAAAAAAAAATTATAATATCCAGAGGGCACCTTTCCGCCCGCAATTTAAACCCATTATTGTGAGTCCTATCCTCTGCTGCCAACAGGAACAGCTCTCTGCCCTCCTCTGACAGCCCTTCAAATACCTCTTCTCCAGACTAAACATTCCCAGCTCCTCAGCCTTTCCCCCTGATCTTCCTCATACATGTTTGCATTTAATATTACCATGGCTCCAGATGTTTCCACACATGCATACTTTCAGTGCAGTTACACTTCAACATAGATTTTAAAATCTTAGTTTCCTGCATAGTTTTTTTTCTCTTATTAATGAAAAATTAACATATGAGGACACTTTCTGAAGTAATCTGCAACAGCTGCAGCAGGACTCAGTGAGAAGGACATATGTGCCGAAATATTTAGGATCCGTATGATATTAAGCACAGCAAAAATGCAGTGCAAATGAGCTAATCTGGCAATCAATTGGCTGAGTTATTTTCCACAGAAAACTGTAGTGCAAGCCAAGATAAAAAAGGTCTCACGGAGCAATGTTGCCAAGGGTGTGTGTCTGAGTGCATCTGATCCCTGAAATTTACCCTGTATGCGCACACCAGAGATGCAGTAAAATTGCAGGGGTTGGATTATATGATTCCCTATCACTCTGTGATTAAGAGAGTACGACCTTAGGAAAGCTTTTTCTGTCAATGTGCAATCAGTCGTACCACTGCTGCTCAGAACTGTTGGTTTGCTTTTTCTGTAAGCAGCAATTTAACAGAATATGAAAAATGCATGTTACAATAGCACATTCTTCCCACCATCTGGTTTTCTACCATCAGGTTTATGTTTGCCGTTTTAATTGTTCAGCCAGTGGTCTGGGCTCATGCCATAGTCCCATAACACACCAGGTCACATGAATTGCCAAGGTTTTATTAGCACATAATAATAAAACACATTTTACAAAGGCACTACATTCCTTCAGTTTGTAACTTGATGGCATTGTAAAGTGAGGTCAAAATACTCCAGCTCGTAGGAAAACAGTGACCTCATACATTAGTAATTATTGAGATAAGGGGGAAAGTATTTTCATGTGAATTCATTTTCAGTTGACCTATTGATCCATTATGTCAATGTGGATTTTAGGGGGTAAAATGCCTGCTCACCATGACATCCAAAAAGCTGCCATTTATTCTTATAATGAGTTGGTTTCAGATCATTCTCTCAGCTAGGAATGCCGATGGCCCTATTTATTTCCTTTTCTTTGCCATCAAGTCACAGCTGCCTTATGACAACCCATTCAGCTTTCAAGGGAAGAGACATTCAGAGGTGGTTTGCCATTGCCTGCCTTTGCATAGCAGCCCTAGACTTCCTTGGTGCCTTGGTAGTCTCCCATGCAAGTACTAATCAGGGCTGATCCTGCTTAGCATCCAAGATCTGATGAGATAGCGCTAGCCTGGGCTATCTAGGTCAGGGCTGAATGCCCTATTAATAGGGCAGAAACACTGGGCCACTACTGACAAAATCAGGGTCCTGGCATACACAGTGGGGTTCCTTATAAATACTGCTTGCAAACCTTGAAGTGGTTGACAACATTGATAAAATACAATTAATTCTGTTTAACAAAATTAAAGCCTTGGTAGTGCAGCACACTCTGAAGCTCCAACAAAGATACTAGAGTAGTTACTGTAGTAACCAGAGGTCAATCTGAATACACTAGAAATAACATCACACTGCAACTCTGGAGTTGTTGTGGCTCAGGCCTCAGCAAGCGAGGAATCCTCAGGGGAAGAGCCATGCCAGGAGGAACCAGCCTTCTTTGAACCTCAGCTTGCTGACAGCCCATTGCAATCTGAGCCACAGCAAGGAGAGAACAAGGTACAGCCAAAGGAATCTGATTCACAGACCAGCCCTGCTGGGGATTCCAGAATGAGATGCCTGAGTCTGTTGATCCAGCTGCAGTTCCTCAGATTATCAGTCCACCCAGCTCACCTGAAGTAGTTCAGCAATGCAGGAAGCACTGAAGATTAGATCTACACACTAAAAGGCACAGAGCCAGATTGGAAACTCAGAGGCATTGCATGGAGAACTGTTAGTCATCAGGGGATGAGGGCTTAGGAAAAGAAAGCCAGCCTTGTGGATGCAACTTTGCAAAAGAGCCAGAACTTTTTGCTGCTGACAGCTCTCTGCAATGACCCTTTGAGATTTTGACCCTTTGGAGTTTTGACTCTCGGACCGGCCTGACTGACCTTGACCCTGCTTGATGACTTGGCTTCTACTTTCATGAGTATTGGTTAGAGGTTCCTATATAAAGAAGTCAAAGAACAGCTGTGGGGGCTGTCAGAGAATGGCTGTAAAGCCAACTGCTTGCCCTGCCTTCTTAAAAAAAAGAGCCAGGGAGTTCTGGGTCTCCCTTCCCCCAATGTCTTGCTGCTAAGAAGAAGCAGGAAAGCAGAAGTAGCTCTAAAAAAACCAAACAAAAACCAATAAGTGTCTCTGGGAGAGAGATCCAGAGAGAACATTTTATCCAGAGCTGAGGTGTGAAGCCCCTAGAGCCTGGGGAGAGGTCACAAGGCCTTTCAGTTCAAAAATAAAAACCATAAAATACATGGACCTATGAGAAGACATGTGTGGTGAAAGAGAGGAGAATAGAAAAACATAATTTGAAAACTGTGAACTCAAAACCAATCCAAAGCAAACACACCGCCACCCAAAACAAGATACCATGATCCCTTCAGAAATACAAGTCTGGAAACAGGGCAGCGAAGTGAAAGAAACAGACAGCAGGGGAAGGGCAAACGTTTTTCACTTGCTTACCATTTCTCTGCTGCAAGTTGCACTCTTCCTACCCCAGTTTGCAGAACAACAACTCTGAAACCATGAAGCTGGCATAAAATATGTCACACACCTTTCCTCCCCCCTAATCTGCAAGTAAAAAACACATGGTTCATTTTTGTCAGGAAGATTTATCCTGAGGATCTCTTGGATATGGATCATGTGGAGAAATGCCAATGAGATTGGTGCTGTGTGTGTATAAAGTTGGCAGTGGCCAGCAGCAATAGGTCTTGCTAATCTCAGGAGTAGTTAGCTACTCCTGGGATTAGTAACACCTATACATTCTTCCTAAACCTGGCCTCTGACTTTAAGGCAAGCACAGACCCAGGAGACAAGCTATGATTTCTTTCACAGATCTGACACTTGATGTTTTTCTACATATATTTTAGGTAAGGAGTAATTCTGATCTGACTTAAAATATATGCATTTTTAGATTCTGCTGTTTCAAAAATCTGCATTCAACTCATACTCTGAGCTATATTGGTATCATTTTTAAAAGAAACTATTAGATCCCCTGGTTTAGCCATTTAGCAGATGCTCATTTTTCTAATATGTTATGTGACCTGAAATTATTTTAATGTTGCCTCCCATGCGTAATGGTTTTCGTATTTTATTTACATTTGCACGAAGGGATGTGGTGAGAGGAGATTCATTTTGAAAGAAACTTTTATGGATTTCTGGCATTTAATTGTGCTAATTTCCTACTTATCTTCAGAGATAAATGGAACCGAAAGGAAATGGATCTTAATTGCTGATGTTAGTAAGATGATTGTTCTAAATGGCTTTGCCGTGTGTACCACAGAGGCACCTTGACACGTTCTGTTCTTTTGAAGGTCTTAAATTATATGAAACAAAGAGCTCTTCTTTTTGCAACTGGCACCTTGAGAGTTATTTATACTGTCGTAGGTGGCCTTCCTTTTCCCCACCTGTGGCTGAACATTTGCAGACTTGCTCAGTTGCTGGGAATGCCTGGGTCTGGGCATCAGGGTATCTACGTCAGCATCTGGGGGTGGCAAAAATGCAATTGGCATCACACCAGTGCTTTCAGGTCAATCTCGGTATGAACCAGTTGTCTCATCAGGGCAATTGCAGTGGGTCAGTCAGGACTGGAAAGCAGTGAGGACTCAGCAGAGGAAGAGGGGCCCTGTGTAGCCAACCCAGAGCCAACAGAAGGCAGCCAGCAAGGGACTCAGGCTCAGACAGAGCTGGGCAAGGAAGCAAGGCCTCCCCTCAGTCCTGAGTCAGCAGACGAGTCACACCCACCCCCAAGCCCTGAGGCAGCAGACGAAGGGCAAGCAGTGGTGCCTGGCCCTTGCAGCTCACCTACACCTTTGCAGCAACGTAGGAGGAGACTGCAAATGGAGTTGCGAGAGAGAAGATGCAGTGCTCGCCTCCAGAACAGAAAGCAGCGGTTTGCTAATAGTGGAGATGAGTTGTTGCAGGATTCTGACTGAATTAGTGAGAGCCAGGCATAAAAGGCTCTTAGGGGAATCTGTCGGGCATGGCTGCAACGAGTACAGCAAATGCTTATCTGACGCCGCTTCTGTTGCCTGGAACTCTGACCTGAGCTTGATTTATAGTGCTGGCTAACCCTCAATAGCTGACCTTGGACTGAAAGACTCTGACTCCTGGTACTCTCCTGGCTCTCTGCTTCCAAGCCGCTGCAACCTGACACTCAGATCCTGCTAATCAGTACAGTAATGCTTTCAGATTCCACTGGTTTTACTAGAGTGGAGCAGAATCCTAGATCATTGCCCCAATATGGTGGCGTCTCTTCCAGGCTTGCAATGGAGATGATGTAATGATATCAGCACAATGATGTACCCCCTTATTGTCCTTTTATTTTTATTTTTCTCCTGTAGCCCTACTGGGTGCCTTGGCTTGTTCCCTTGAGTCATTTGGAAATATTTGCTTCTGTAGTGAATTTGTTCTCTGCTTGTGGCAGGTTTGTGCCTTAGTCTCCAAGTCTATCACTCAATGTTTGGACACTTAATCCAAGTGTCCCACCCATCCTTTTATGATGTTCTTTTTCTCTGCACCTGATTAATCCTATCTCAAGCAATTGAGACTTTTATCACTGGCAATGTCCAGTCATTGCTGGCCATTATCTAGCTTTCTTTGCCACTGTCATTCTGGACTTGCTCTTCAGGAAGATAACTATAAACCTATTTGAGTCTCTTAAACCTTTCTTTTCTGAACTCTGTATGTGGGGAATTGTGTGGGTGCAACAAATTTGATTACTTTTAATAAAATCCTTAAAATTCATAAAAGCCTCCTTGTTACTGGGTTGCTTTCCATTGGTTTGCTTATCTGGAGCAGAATTGGTTAAAAGACCCCCACACCAGCCTCTTGCATAGCTCTATCTAGTCTACAGCTAATTTCCCCCAATAAACGGAGACCCCCTGTACCTGGCACAACAACCATGCCTCCTACAAACTTACTTTGCAATTATTGGAAGAAGGAGAAAAACTAGTAGCTGGGAAGGTTGATGACAGTAGTGTATTCATCTTTAACCACAGATCCCAGAATTTCTAGAGGTACAGTAGAGGCTTATAAGCATGCTCAAAACCCTCAATTTTTATGTGCCATATAGTTAGTTGGAGCTCAAAGCTGTGCCTTGTGCTGTCTGTAGCCTTTCCCAAGGTTGGTTTCTCTTCCATTCACCTTGAAGATACATTTGAGAAAAAGAAAGGAAGAAAATGGGCCCCAGGTAAGACTGAGGATAATTGACACCGAGATGAACTAAACATTATGACCTCTACTGAATTTTGCAGGGTGGGAGCCTTGGCTTAGAATCTGTGGTTCATTTTCTTATACTGGAGGGATTACTTTCTGAACCTCCAGTTGTGAAATCTGGCATCACCGAAAAGATAAAGAAACACTTCTTTCTTCAGGACCTATACAACAATGTTAAACTTGCTGGGCTAGATGCCCCTTCCTTCTGCAGTGGTCATGTGTGGTAACAGCCCCTGAAGATTATTTTGTATTCACTGTTAAAAGTGCCTGACTGTTGATATATAACAAAGAAGACACAACATTTAAGTTTTATATTTTTACACTTCGAACCTTGTTTATGCCTAAGGTAGTAATTCAGACTCTTTCAACACTGGATTCACACAACCTGTCAAAAAGACTTCCACTGGTTTGGAATCAAAGGATGTTAAGATTCTGCCTGTAGATAATGAACTTGCCTGAATTAAAATGCCTCAAGATGACACAAGGAAAGGCTGGGCAAAGCATTTGCAACAGCCAAGGGAGGGGGAGCAAAAAAAGACAGCTTATTTTTTGTCTTCATACATTTATTCGAGGTTACAAAAGGGATGTACTTGCTGCATGGAAGCTGTGTGGATATGAATTATTTACATCTTCCTTCTACTAGCTCATCTAATTTACCTGTAAATAATTTTATTTAAAAATAGCTTCAAGAATCTCATCTTTGCAATTTGTATGTGCCAGGAAAATTGATTATGTAGTTCAGTGCTCTCCCCTTTTTAAACTGTCTTTTAATCACGAGAAATATTTCCCCACATCATGTACAGAATTATTATCTGATACTCGAGAAAGAAGAGGTCAGATCCTTGCTGCCTGTCTTTCAAGGCAGTAGAAGCCAGACAATCATTCCACACAGACACAGCATGATTACTATAATCCCCAAAGAGGAGTTATACTAAATCTGTTATTCAAAATGATAGATATTTGAGTGCCATTATAACTACAATATTCAAGACAGAATGACAGGTAATATACCAGTGTGATAAATGGAAATTGATAGGCTGGTTGTTCTTTCAGGCAACTAAGAAGGCAATGGTGATGAAAAAAGAAAACTACTGGAAGTATTCATTGTTTAAACAGGAATACTCTATGTGTTGCTTTCAGCCAGATTTTTCACCCAATCTCACCAAATTCTATAGTTTCCCTCCCATATGGCTTTTATCCATACATGTCCCATGATCCCCAGCATAGCCATTTTGGAGGTCAGAGAGGAGGAGGAGGCGAGGAAGATGAATCCGATGACAACACTATCTTCCCTTTTTCACCAGTGGAGTCAACTTGGTTGGATTCAACTGTATATTGTATATATGTATATGTAGGGGGGAAATCTGATTCCAAGAGGGGTCTATGTTATTTTTAACGGTCTTCTAATCATTTATTAATGTATTTATACCTGCCATTTCTTTATGGCTCAAGGTGTCTTACAAATGCAAAACATAAAAAATAAACAAATCCTCCAATAACACCTCCCCACAAATGCCTGCAGCATACACTTCATAAAAAGCACCAGCAAACAAAATGGCTTTGCAGAAGTTCCTCAAATGTTATAGAGGTAGTTCCCTCGCAGTTGGAATGTAAAATTTCTGGACATTTTGAAGCCATGGGAGGAAAAAAAATTTGTGTGTGTTTTCTCCCCCAGAAAAAAAAACTGGACATTTTTGGGATAATTGAAATATATGCAATACTTACTTGCCTATCAAACCTAAACTTCTTTTACTGATTGAACAACAGAGAATGCATAATTTACAATTTAGTTAGCATATAAAACTGCTGTTTAACAAATTTATGGAATTTTAAAATATAAATATGTTCATTTTCTATAAGAAAAATTGCAAGTATACCCTATACTTGAGAAAGAGTTGAAAACTACTGCACTCTATGCTACCATAGGACATGTATCCTTAATTTTTGTCATCTGAGAGATAGGTAGGGTTGCCAGGTCCCTCTTTGCCACCTGTGGGAGGTTTTTGAAGCGGAGTCTGAGAAAGGCAGGGTTTGGGGAGGGGAGGGACTTCAATGCCATAGAGTCTAATTGCCAAAGTGGCCATTTTCTCCAGGTGAACTAATCTCTATCGGCTGAAGATCAGTTGTAATAGCAGGAGATTACCAGCTGTTACCTGGAGGTTGGCAACCCTAGAGGTAGGCAAAATAAAAGTTGAAGTCATAAAACAAATTATGTGATAAACCAAAGAAAATGTATTATTTGAACAGAAACTTTGTCATAGACAGAGGCGGATCTACTGTGAAACTAATGAAGCCTCAGCTTCAGGGCCACTAATCCGAAGGGTCCCCCTAAAGCAATTTTTTTTTTTAAATGAGTGAATTTCTCAACAAAATCGGTGCAGTTTTTTAGTGATAGAATTTTTCCGTTTTACCTGTTCTATCTGGCATACTAGCACAAATAAAATTTATGTATTTATTTATTTAGTGGTAGAATCATAAGTCAATGGGTTGAAGTACTTAATATTGACTTTAGAACATGCTCTAATACCCATTTCATACAGCCTCAAAATGTCCATGCAATTGGTCAATTTTCAAACTTTTACCGGGGGCTTGCAGTGCTGGAACCCCCAGCTGTAAGGGCTCTCTGAGCTTACCAGAATCTATTCATAGCCTACATTTTGGCAGCTGGATCCTCAAATCCCTCGTTGGTGCATGGCTTAATAGTTCTATAGTTTTATTTCATGACTGTATGGCCCATTTTCAAGGACTTCACCACACCACCCTGTTCTTCACCATTTGGGCCTCAAGGTCCTTGCAAGGACAGCAAGGCCCTTTGGGCCCTGTTGGATGTTGCCCTGTTGTTGCTGGTTGTGAAGCCCCCCCCCCCCATCACAGTACAAGTTTCAGGGCCCCAAAAATGTAGGTCCGCCACTGGTCATAGAATAGGTAGGACTATCATCATGTTTGAGTATTAAGTTAAACTTTGTAACATGGAAAACGCCAAATTCGTGGTGTAGTGGTTAAGAGCAGTGGAATCTGGAGAACCGGGTTTGATTCCTCACTCTTCCACATGAGTGGCGGACTCAAATCTGGTGAACTGGGTTGGTTTCCCCACTCCTACACATGAAGCCAGCTGGGTAACCTTGGGCTAGTCACAGCTGCCTTAGAGCTCTCTCAGCCACACCTACCTCACAAGGTGTCTATTGTGGGGAGAGGAAGGGAAGGAGATTGTAAATCCATTTGATTCTCCTTAAAAGGTAAGAGAAAGTTGGCATATAAAAACTAACTCTTCTTATTCTTCTTTAATGATGTATGTTCACTAAATACATTATAGCATATTAATTGCTGCCAAAATTATTTAAACTAAAAAAAATCTTGAAAACATTGTGTATGTCTTCAGTATAAAAGCATTTATTCCCCCCTCCCCAATGCGGCCCTATATTTCCCATTGGAAAAATTGAGAAAGATCTCAGACTTTTTCATGCTGTACATTTGGAAAGAGGTAAAAATGCTTTGTAAGACAATGTTTTTCTCACTCAAAATGAGAAAATATTTCATAGGAGGTTTTTGTTCAGTGCTTCCCATGACATTATAAATAGTGAAAGATCTTAGATCCTAAATCAGCAGCTCTTATATCATACAGACATGACCTAATCTTTCTAATCTCTCACATCTTGTCTAGTTGATGTGTACGTGGGTTACATGTTCCCATGTGGCTGGCTGCCATTGCCTATCTGTCACATATGACTATGTGTGTGGGAGTCAGGCTCTCTCAGAGGATCGGGCCCTTTCCTGCTTTTGAGGCTCCTAGCCCAAATAAAAATTTAAAAATAAAAACAGTTCATGTGCCTTGTTTTTTAAAAAAGTTGTAAAATTTATATGCCAAAATCCCAACAATTGTCTACATCTGAGGCTAAGTTTGAGACCCACAACAAATGGTGTTCCTGCCCGATGATTGACCTTGATAGAAGGAATGCTATAATCTCTGCACCTCTACCTTCCCATCTCTCTTTCCTGTCTGTTACTGTATTTAAGTAAAGTTCCTTAAAGTTCATAAGTGCACACTTGCTCTTTATATAGGGTTGCCAAGTGCCCGGTAGTGGCAGGTAAAATCCCACCAATCCACCGGGTGCCCGCCGATCACCTGAGGGCTGGTGGGCAACACGTGTATGCACACCCGCGTGATGCGGATGCTCTAGCAACCTCCACAGAAGCTCTATGGAAACCATAGAGTTTCAGCAGAGATTGATAGAGCGTCCGTGTCACTTCCGAGTAAACTTGTAGGCGCAGCACACATGTAGGTGCAGCACACACACGCGCATTGCACCAGGCGAGAGGCCGCATTGCACGCTGAAGAAAAGCTCCCGCTGATGGAGCTGCGGGCCCTAGTAAGCCTATCTTTATACCTAAAATTGGTATAGCAAGCTGTAGTCTCTTCCTCTTGAATGCTCTGCCCCACCTTGCAATCAGCCCTGCCTGCCAGCCAGGGTTGCCAACCTCCAGGTGGTGGCTGGAGATCTCCCACTATTACAACTGATCTCCAGGCAACAGAGATCAGTTCCTCTGGAGAAAATGGTCGCTTTGGCTATTGGAGTCCCTCCCCTCTCCAAACCCTGCCCTCCTCAGGCTCCACCCCCAAAATATCAAGGTATTTCCCAACCTGGAGCTGACAACCCAACTGCCGGTATTCAGAAGCAAAGCTTTTCCCTGACCTCATTCAAAAGTACACAGCCTTGGATAATATAATAAATCAGGTAACATATGTTTATATAGAATCAGGAAGTCCCCAAAGAGCCAGTGAAACTATGATTGGCAGAAAGTGAAAACACTAGGTTAAAAAAAATGTCAATCTGTATGATTCTGTCCAGCAGGATGTTTTTTGGGGTTGCTGTATATTTCTGCAGATGCTGAGTCACCCTGTCCCCTTGTTGATTCTGTTTCGCTCACTTCTCATTATCCGGGAAATCAGTCCAGGCAATGAACTGCCAGAATATTTGGTCATTTCTGAATGTCTCCAACAGCTCTTGAACACTGAAAACAATTTTGTTTTAATTTGGAACACTTCCAATACTTATAAATGAGCTTGTTTTCCAATCTTAATTAATAAATTTCTGACCTTACTTCCCAAATACACTGATTAGTAGTTAACAACCCTGTGGCATACATCCATGCCTGTATTTATCAGTAAATTCAAACCATTTTCCCACCATGGCTGTGTGTTGGATCCACTACTTCCTGCAAAAGCCCACAGGATGTGGATATAGGCAATAGGCAACCATTTACCGGGTGGTGACTTATGAAGGTAGTCTTATAACCAAACTGTGTGGCAGATATATCTAGTGTTCAGCTATGTGGTGAGGAATTTTACTAGAAACTCCTTGCCACATTACCTATTTAACACAAAACTAAACACTAAATTGGAACACCATTAATACCTGTCCTGAACCAACTTTACAATGTTAAAAGGGAGTCAGAAGAAGAAGAGTTGGTTTTAATATGCTGACTTTCTCTACCACATAAGGGAGAATCAAACCGACTTAGAATCACCTTCCCCTTTCCTCCACACAACGGACACCCTGTGAGGTAGGTGGGGCTGAGAGTGTGTGACTAGCCCAAGGTCACCCAGCTGGCTTCGTGTGTAGAAGTGGTGAAACAAATCACCACATTAGCCTCTGCCGCTCATGTGGAGGAGTGGGGAGTCAAACCTGGTTCTCCAGATCAGACTCCACCACTCCAAACCATTGCTCTTAACCACTACACCATGCTGGCTCTCAAATGTTGTGAGAGGGAACAATACCTTACCCCAAACTGTGTTTCCAGATTAAAATGATGCAAACAGAAGTTCAGCCAATCTTCGACCCAGAAGGACTCAAGAACTTCAATCCAGCAGACTCTTTGTAACATTATTTTGTCTCTGACAGCCCAATGGCTAGTTTCTTCATTCTGTTATTGCTGCTGCAGCTTTCACCAGGAGCACTTAGTAGTCATATTTCTCTGAGTTTCAAAAATCAACTGTCCTTTCATTATTTCCCAGCTTGTCCTTTAGGCCTTCTTGGAAGTTCTCTTTATGGTTCCACAGCTGTGCTAACAAGCAGCAGCCACTCATAATTTTCATGTTCTAAGAATTACTTGGTGAATGTCAAGACTTTAATATCTTACATTGGGTATGTTTCCCTAATAATGGCCTTTATCATCACTTTGGTCCCCCTTACTAGCATTTATATGGGAAGCCTTGCCTTCACCACACTCATGATTGAACATGAGCCTCCCTGTTCTGGCTTTTCTTCTAGAGCCATACTTGTATGTAAACTAGGGTTGACTACCTCCATGTACTAGCTGGAGATCTCCTGCCATTACAATGGATCTCCAGCCAATAGAGATCAGTTCCCCTGGAGAAAATGGCCACTTTGGCAATTGGACTCTATGGTATTGAAGACCCTCCCCTCCCCAAACCCTGCCCTCCTCAGGCTCCACCCCAAAAACCTCCCACCGGTGGCAAAGAGGGACATGGCAACCTTAAACCCTGTATATGTATCATGATGGGTAGCAGTGTTAGTCTGTCACTAGCAGTAGAAAAGAGCAAGAGTCCAGTTGCACCTTAAAGACTAACAAAATTTCTGTCAGGGTTTGAGCTTTCGTGAGTCACAGCTCACTACTTCAGATACATACCAGCTGTATCTGAAGAAGTGAGCTGTGGCTCATGAAAGCTCATACCCTGCCAGAAATTGTGTTAGTCTTTAAGGTGCTACGGGACTCTTGCTTTTTTCTCCTGAATATGTATGTATGTATGTATGTATGTATGTATGTATGTATGCATGCATGCAAGCATTTATACTCCAATTTTCTCTTCAATGGGGACACAAAGTGGCTTGCATAATTCTTCTTTCTTCCATTTTATCCTGACAATAACCCAGTAAGGTATGTTGGGCTGAGAATGTGTGGCTGTGTCATGGATATGGCCAGGAATATAAGGGAACAATTGCTGGTCTTGACCAAAAAGATCATGCAGGATATTTTTGCATGCCAGAAACAGAGCTGGCTTAGTCTCTTCACTACATGTGCCAAATAGTTCTGGTCTGATTGAGTCCCTCAGAATAAAAAAAAGGGTGAGCATGAAATTCAGAGAACTGAATTTAAAATTATTGGCTCACTGGTAAAAGTGATATACAAAAGGTATGAGCAGGTCTAGACTGCCAACAAAGAAACTGGCTTGCTTGCTTCAAGGTCATTTATGGATTGATTAGGGTCTTTCTTGCCTGCTTCCCAAATACTTATGGCATGGGCAACAATCTAGGATACTGAACCTACCTGAAGGAGTTGAAGAACACAAGGGCTTATACTGAACAGTGTGATGAGGATTCACTTTCTACTTTTTGAAATCTTATCAAGTCAGAAACATTCTGCAAAAATGGCAGCTTATAATGCATGGTCATTTCCCATCTTGTGTTAATTTTTTTTTCTGTACCTGAGAATATGAACCTTTCTACCGTGTTAAGACAACAAGCCACACTGATGCAAGTTTAGCCTTTTTTCTTTGTGGCTTTCAGGAAAGCTGCTAAACATTCTTGTTTTGCCAAGCGTTCAGCTTAAGGCTGACTTTGCATGCTTTGTTGCAATTATAATTCTGCTCAGTAGGTTGGGCAGGTTGAGACATCTGGCGTATGTGCTTAGCTGAGGAACCAATGAGGCAAAGCTGCCATCTGTGAGATTATGACTGAACATTTCTATGTCAGGATGCCCCCTAAACACAATGATACTGCAACACAACATAGACTTGACTAGCCTTGGTTAGCTGGGCTGCTTGGCCTGGAGTAGAGAGCCCATCCCTCTTAAGAGAACAGCGTAGCCGGGGGGGAAGGGGGGACTTCTTTCCAGAAGAAGAAAAAGAGGAAGAAGAGGAAGAGGAGGAGTTGTTGGTTTTTATATGCTGACTTTCTCTACCACCCAGCTGGCTTCGTGTGTAGGAGTGGGGAAACAAATCCAGTTCACCAGATTAGCGTCTGCCGCTCACGTGGAGCAGTGGGGAATCAAACCTGGTTCTCCAGATCAGAGTCCACCACTCCAAACCACTGCTTTTACCCACTACACAACGAGGTAGTAGGGATGTTGATTCGGATAATTCCGAACTGGAAATCAGCCAAATCAATGTTGATTTGGCTGATTTACAGTTCGGAATTAGCTGAATGGACAGCCCTATTCATTCCTATGGGGGAAGGGGGTGACCCTTTCTAGACCCCATAACTCCGGACCCCCTGACCCAATCTTCACCAAACATGGGGTTTCTTGCCAGGAGAGTCCCTCCAAGCTACCCTGAAAATATGGGACCTCTACCTCAAAAAATGCCCCCCCCCAGGGCTGCGGAAAGCCGTGAATGTGTTTAAATGGCTTAAAATGGCTGAATTATTCAGGAATCCCAAATTTAAACCCGAATTCCTACCTTTACCAGAATAGGTAAATCACAATCCTTTC
The DNA here is from genome assembly GCF_029931775.1 of Euleptes europaea. Classification (NCBI taxonomy): domain Eukaryota; kingdom Metazoa; phylum Chordata; class Lepidosauria; order Squamata; family Sphaerodactylidae; genus Euleptes; species Euleptes europaea. The sequence continues at coordinate 38,759,226 of NC_079320.1, read as the reverse complement.
ATCTGCACTCAACAGGCACCTTGTGAGGCAGGTGAGGCTGAGAGAGTTCTGAGAGAGCTGTGACTGGCCCAAGGTCACCCAGTGGGCTTCATATGGAGGAGTGGAGAATCAAACCCAGTTCTTCCGATTAGAGTCTGATGCTCTTAACCACTATACCACACTTGTTACCTGAAGGCATTTTGAGAAACGTGGAACAAAAATTAGGTGGGTACTCTCAACACACAGACCTCTCCCACAAATATTATTAAGCGCTCCCCCTCCCAATCTGATTGTCTTGCAAATATGGTTAATACTGGTTCTTGTAGGTTATCCGGGCTGTGTAACCGTGGTCTTGGAATTTTCTTTCCTGACGTCAGGAAAGAAAATTCCAAGACCACGGTTACACAGCCCGGATAACCTACAAGAACCAATGAACTCTGACCGTGAAAGCCTTCGACAATATTATGGTTAATACTGCATGCAATAATGGAAATACTCTTGCCCCCTATTTCTATGGTAGTTCTTATGTGGCTATTTAATTCATATGTGGTGGTTACCTGATTTCCTGTTCCTGAGAGCAGATGCAGTCTTAAAGGGTGCATTATCCATTGGTGATTGTTTTTATTGCCATTTAGAAACTCGGCATCTAGGTTCTCAGAGGTAGTGTGAAAGACACTTCTCTAATTTGATAAAATCTTGATATTTTTAAGATGATAAAAATAGTATCTGCCCATGCATATGCATGGAGGATTGATGTCTGCACACCAAGACAGGAAATGCAGTAAACTGTAAATTTAATGTTGGGTTGCCAGTTCTTTAATCAGCCACGGCAGCTGCTTTCAGACATTGCCAGTGATAGCATTTGTCTCTATTCTGTGCAAAACTGCAGATTTCTGTAGAGTTAGCTGCTGGTAAAGACACAAGAACAGAATCAGCTAATTTTTATTGTGGAGCACAGTTAGGGGTTCTGGTGTTTCGGGTACCTTAACAGCGTGGTTGGTGAAATTCAGCCTAGTGTAAGTAGAACCTATGAAGGCCAGAATGGAAATGCTTTGGAGCTGGATTTATGCAAAACCTTCTGTAAAACCCATCACCATTTAAAAAAAACTTTGTTCAAATAATTCCATAACTGTGCTACTCTGTTAACTGAGGAGCGAGGGCTGTAGCTGCATATTTCATTGCAAATACAAAAGAAACCCTACCTAGGATTGCCAACTTCCAGGTACTAGCTGAAAATATCCTACTATTACAACTGATCTCCAGCCGATAGAGATCAGTTCACCTGGAGAAAATGGTCGTTCTGGCAATTGGACTCTATGCCTTTGAAGTCCCTCCCCTCCCCCAACCCCACCCTCCTCAGGCTCTGCCCCCAAAACCTCCTGCCAGTGGCGAAGAGGGACCTGGCAACCCTAACCCCACCCCAAAATGTTTATCCTATATTTCTCTGGTGCCTTGATCTTTTGCTAGTTTGGAAGGGATTGTCAGCTAAAACAAATGTATAAGAACATATCAACATGAAATAGCATTTGGAGTATGAAAATGCTGGTGAGATGCAGGGGTGGGGGTAGAAATTGGAGTATTACAAAAACACTGGAATTACTGTGCCTTTTATGTTATCTTTCCTTTATGCACCTTTTTTAATATTTAGGGAGAAAAACCAGTGGCTTACTAAGCAAGAGCGTGAAATCATTTCACAAAGGAAAATAATATTGGTTTGCATTTGTGTATTCTGGGTCCAACTTGCTGTAGCTAGCTTATAATTGCTAGTCAAGATGGACAGAGGCTGACTTGTCGCAGCTCTGAAATGAACCATTTGGAAAGGTGTCTTGAATGCAGACCTAAACATGTGTGTTATTCTTTGCAGTCTACTTCTGCCTTGTGGCATTGCCTTCAAGGAATCTTGGAATCCTTCCAAACCCCAAACTGTATTACAGCTGGTCCCAATTATCCTAACCGCACTGTGACTATGCGCACAAATAGCCACCTTCCTGGCTTGGCTCAGCAGTTTAATGAATTAGTTATTTAATAAGTGCTGCTGTTGTGTTTGGCCATTTGTGACGGTTTAATCTTATCTTTAGAACTGTGTTCATAACACTCCTGCTGTTCCTATTGACTGCCACAGTAGTTTATTTACATGTGCAAACACATATTGGCAGGGTATAAAAGATAATCTTGATTTCAGATGTTTTCGAATCTATAAAATTATGCTTGGAGGGTGCCTGGCTCTATATGCCAGTAGCAAAACGCTCTTGGCTGAGCATGTAAATATTCAATCAAGGCATTCAAAAAAAATTAGATCTAAAAATGGATTCTTGTCTGATTTTTTTCCAAAAAAACCTCTATTCTTTCAATGATTATCTGTTCACAGAACAACGAGGATTTTCAGAATGTTGCATTACCATTGAATTGGCCCTTTCTATCATGGTAATTTGGATGGCTATGATCAGATGTTACCCAATTTTACAACACATTTTAGAAGGTGACCCCTAAATAGGCCTGTAGAACCTCTGGGTATTAAGAATATTCAGGGGTGGAACAGGAATATTCAGCGCTTTCATATCAGAGCTTTGTCTATAACAAATTACTGAGAGGATTTTGTTACCAAGCAACCAAGACTTGCTAACTTATGGCGCAAGGCTGTGAATTCTAGATGACTATATAAAGATGAATTAGAAAACTGAATGCTGCAGCCCTGAAAAAAATGATGTGAGAGAAGCTGCATTGAGGAAGATACTGGTGGTGGTGTGTCAATAATGCAATATTAACCCTTGAACAGAAAGTGCAAATTTATTAAAGTAAATCTATATGTTGTTGTATCTCACAGGATACGGGTGGCTTATAATTCTTCCAATTATGTCCCAATTGGCATCTTCCTGAACATACAAACATTGAAGGGCCATACCCAAAGCTCAGCTCCTCACTAAGTATCAAATATCCCAACTTTCTATCCTTCTGCCCTCTCCCATCCACAGATACAAATGCTCACCACTCTGAAGATCCTCCTACCAGTTTCTCTCCTCATATTCTCCTGTCACTGACATGCCCTGGCCTTTGGAATATGATGCCCTTGATTTAATCCTATGTATTATGGCTCCAGCCATGAAGCCAGCTGGGATTGTGTCTATCCACACCCAGTATTCCTCTTCTTGCATGCCACCACAAACAGTAAACAAATAAATGTCTATTCTTATAGTATTATGGTTAGGGTTACCAACCTCCAGGCACTAGGTGGAGATCTCCTGCTATTACAAATGACCTCCAGCCAATAGAGATCAGTTCACCTGGAGAAAATGGCAGCTATGGCAATTGAACTCTATGACATTGAAGTCCCTCCCTTTTCCAAACCCCACCTTCCTCAGGCTCCATTCCAAAAGCATCCCACCGGTGACGAAGAGGGACCTGGCAACCCTATTTATGGTCAAATTACACAACACACTGCAGCTGTGTATAACATTAATTTGAGATCCTGAGATCACAGAAAACGTGGCAAAATTCCTGATGATAGTAGCCAACCAATGGGAACTTAGTCTGAAGAAGGACCATAACATCTAGGAATGAACTATACATAAATTTTATTTTAAATTTTATCCTTCTACACTTTATAAACTGTATTATGCCAACAAAGGTATTTGAATTTGAACATTAACCTAGGGTTGCTAACTTCCAGGTGGGTTCTGGAGATCTTCTGGAATTATCACTGATCTCCAGTCTACAGAAATCCGTTCTCCTAGAAAACATGGCTCCTTTGGAGGGTGAATTCTATGGCGTTATGCCCTGCCAAGGTCCCTCCCTCCCCAAGCTCTCCCCTCAAAGCTCCAGAAATTTCTCAACCCAGAGTTGGCAACACTATGTTAGCCTGATAGATGCTTCTGCAAATAATAGGGAGTGAATTTCCTACATGAATTCCTCTCTGTTGCAGGGACACCAGCCCTTTTGAACATTTCAGGGTGGATAACACATTAATGCACAGGATGGCCATGAATTGGAAGTGACTTGATGGCACTTAACACACACACAACATAGGACTGGCTAGTCTCAAGTTGAAAACAACAACATATATTGAAGGTAAATGGATCTGTCTTGGATAAGGTTGCCAGGTCCCTCTTCGCCGTCAGCAGGAGATTTTGGGGGCGGAGCCTGAGGAGGGTGGGTTTTGGGGAGGGGAGAGACTTCAATGCCATAGAATCCAATGGCCAAAGCAGCCATTTTCTCCAGATGAACTGATCAGTTGTAATAGCAGGAGATCTTCTGCTGTTTCCTGGAGGTTGGCAACCCTAGCCTTGGATATGTTCTGTTGTTTAATATTGGGGGGGGGGATTAGCCAAGAGATCTGTATAAACTTTATACCAGCACATTTTTACAGCATTATAAAGTACATTGAGTGGATTTCTAGCTCCAGGATACCCTGTGGTGCACATGATGTGAATGTCAACTTTCACCCTCTGTGACACTTTGCATCAGGCAAAACCCTAAATCTGTGCTACTGAGACTAAAAGAGAAATCCTTCCAGATGTTTGTGTTACTATATACTACTATTTACACAAACTCTATTTTTGATATGCCTTCAATAGCTCTGTATGGGTTCAGGTTTGGTTTCTGTTTAAGTGTGTTCTGTTTCTTCTGTTGTCATTTGGCAGCAACTGAAAGGAAGAATAGGCCTTCCAAGGGCCACTTTAAGAAAACAAGGAACTAAAAATAGGATTATCAATTAATACAAATTTATATGTTCAGTATTTTCTGGGTCAGCTGTGAAGATGATTGAGCTTCTTTACAGCAGACTTTAGACAGACAGGCTTCACACATTCCTGACCTTTGCCATAAATGACATCTGCAAGCCAGATGGAGCTGATGAACAACCCATTCACTTCTCTAGAAGAAAACAAACACAGGTAATTGTTGCCCAAGAAACAATAAGAATATGAAGCTTTGCTGTTACATAGTTTTTTGGGAATATCTGCTTCTAGAATACAGAAGTCTGCTTTGTACAAGAATAATTATTTCACTGTGATTCACATTATTTTGAGCCTGTTGTTTTCTTAGTACTCACATGTACTCACAGACATTCTCATAAACAGCACAGTGTATCACCTTACCTTGGAGGTGGTATATTCACTTTGGTGATATTCACTCTGGGATACTCAGAATTGCATGACTCATTTCTGCCTCTGTCAATTTTCTAGTTTTGGAATACAGTGAATGGTATTGTGGCCACTTGGCAAGCTAAGTAGCTTGCTAAGGAATTATGTTCTTCAAGGCAGGTTCCCGCCTCACTTGACAGACATTATGTGCCTCTGACACCTGCCTGGCATGCAGAAATTCCACAGGTTCAGCAGCTTTTCCAAGCACAGCAATTCAGTGATGGGAAAAGTTGTCTGCATTGATTTTATGTCAGTCTTTGAACTGTTAAAAGCAAAGACCTTTGTTAAGGGGGGAAACTGTGGAAAATTGATCACCAATAATTTCCAAAATATTCTTTTTTAAAAACCAGGGAAGTTGCTATCTATGCCATCTACTGATGACAAGAGGCTTTTCCCATTCAGCCTCCCTGAACAGACATAGAAGCACAAGCCAATTCTGCAGCCTGCGCTCAGTCAGCATTCATTTTGCTCCAGTTGCTTCCCAATGATGGTTTGCAATAGCTAAACAGTCCCTGATCCTCACTGATGCCAGCTCAAACTCTTTTTAGAAAGCAAAATACCTCCTTGGAAATGCTATTTCACCTTTTGTGTCAATATAGTATTATTCGGATTTGGAGAGGCATGCCAGTCTCAAAGAAGGTGCAAACTACTGATGCTTAACAAATTCTGTATTTGCCAATTTGTATCCAGTTACTGAGTAGCTAAGTGCATGTTTGCTTGGTTTCCAGAGGCTGAGATTATTGACAGATTCGAGGTGATTTGTAGTTTACATGCTTTATTGCCTCTTATGCTTCATATAGTATTCATACTGGTGTTTGGACAGGCTGTTGTGATTTATACTGAGCAGATGTTGGAGTAGACCTTTGTGAATTACAGAGTCAGCAATCAAAATTTAGGAATGGAAATACGAAGGCATTGAGCACACACCAAGCCCAGAGAGGAAAGGCTGTGAAACTAGCAGGAGAAGAAACATTGAAAGAGGGGGAAATCCCTACTATGAGAAAGGGCACCTTTTAAAGGATGTAGAGAAAAATCCCTCCACCCCCAAATTCACCCCAGTATTTCAGCCACTGGAATTACACTCTGTTTATGAGCAGGAACCCAGCTGCAACCTTGTAGCTGGAGAAGAGGTTCTTGTATCAAAGGGCTGTAGGGTTGTGCATATACCTGAACTGAAAATAAACTCAAAATTAGCCTTTTCGGCAATATTCAGGGTTTGGGTCGGATCAATACCAAAACCGGGGAATCTGAAGCCAAATAGGCGATTCCTGAAAAAGCCGAACAGATATTCAGCTTTTTCAGGTTTTAACTATTTGCCTTTGCTCAGATGCATAGCTCTGTGCTTTCTCCCATTTTTCTATCTTTGACTGGTTTTCTTGAGGTGTGTGTGAAGTGCCTTCAAGTCACAGCTGACTTATGGTGACCCCTTTTGGGGTTTTCATGGCAAGACTAACAGAGGTGGTTTACCTAGGGCTGTCGATGTGGTTCGTCCCGAACCGAGAAACAGCTGAATTTTCCCTGATTCTGTGGTTTTTAGTTCGGATGGAACCGAACTCAAAAAAGGTGGGAAAACGGGGAGCCGAATTCAGTGAATAATTTCAGCAAATTCGGGGTCCGGCACAGCAGCATAACCGTCAGTTAGTAAGCAGCATTCTCCTGCAGCCAATCGGTGGCCAAGCTGGGTCTTCTTCTGGCCAATCAGTTTGAGCGATTGAGTGCATGAGCCCAGCTGCTGCACAGCCTGGGAAAAGAAAGAGAGAGTATCTGTTTGTGTGTGAGAGAGAAATCCCCGTGAGGGGGTGCTTGTGCACATTTGCTCCTTTCTGTGGCTGCAGGGGGTGCATTTTTGGGGGTAGAGACCCCAAACTTTAAGCAGAGCTTCAAAGGACCCTTCTTGCAAGACCCCCCAAGTTTTGTAAACATTGGGTCAGGCGGTCCCGAGATATGGGGCCCGAAAGGGGTCCTCCCCTTAATGTGCATTTTTATTCCATTTAAAGCACACATTCACTCCTTTCCGTGGCTGCAGGGGGTGCATTTTTGGGGGTAGAGACCCCAAACTTTCAGCAGAGCTTCAAAGGACCCTTCTTGTGAGACCCCCCAAGTTTTGTAAACATTGGGTCAGGGGGTCTCGAGATATGGGGTCCCCCCTTTTCCCTATTGGGATGAATGGGATCAGCCAATCCTGTGTGCATCTCGAGAGAGGCAAATCCAAGGCAAAACCTCCCGTGCTTAAATGGAATCGTATTGGATTATCCAGTCCTCCCAGTCCCTCCTGATGGAACAGAAGGCATCCACAGTAAGACCCCTTTTGGGGCTTTAATCTATAATTTTTCTCATGTGTGTGTGTGGGGGGGAAGCAGAGTCTGTTTGTGTGTGGGGAGGGAGCAGTTTCTGTGGGTGGGGGGGAAGCCAAAGAGGGCTTTTGCCCATTCTGTCTGGGGGTGTGTGCCCCCTCAAGTCTCTCTCTCCCTGGTTTGAGGGGGAGGCTTCAGTTGTGTGTCCTCAGGTTTTCCCTCATTCATAAGATTGGTTAGGTCTATTTTGATGCTTGCTCAAAAATTGTTTTCAAATTGTGACTTAAAGAATGCATTTGCCTGGTCCCAAGTCCGATGCAAAAGGGGAAATTCCACCCCCTCCTACTCCTGATACTTAGCTAGCATGCCTCTGTCTTTTTCCATGGTTTGCAAACTCCCAGGCATCAGGTGTTGCTTTGCACGGTTGCAAACGTGTTGCTTTGCATGGTTGTGTTGCTTTGCATGGTTTGCAAACTTCTTCTGTCCCTTTCCATGGTTTGCAAACTCCCAGGCGTCAGGTGTTGCTTTGCATGGTTGCAAACGTGATGGTTTGCATGGTTGTGTTGCTTTGCATGGTTTGCAGACTTCTTCGCACCTGCCCCACCCTTGCTCCCTGCAGCTCAGCTGTTTGTCGAGGCTGGGAACTTTGGGCGTGGGCGGCAAGCTCTGCTAATTGCAAACCCCCATTGTCAGAGATGCACATTAAGGAGGGGGGACCCCTTTCAGGGCCCATATCTCATCCCCCTCTGATCCAATCTTTACAAAACTTGGGGGTTATTGCAAGAAGGGACCTTTGAAGCTACACTGAAAGTTTGGGACCTCTACCCCCCAAAATGCCCCCCCGGAGCCACGGAAAGGTGCGGTTGTGATTTTAATGGCTTTATTTGACTGAATTTTCCCCCAAACTCCGGACCTCATGCCGAATTGCAGGGACCTGAAGCGGGGGAGTTTGGACTTCGGCATTTCCTGAATAAAAACGGGCCGAATTTTGCCGAATCCAAATTTTACAAAAAAAAATTTCAACAGCCCTAGGTTTACCAGTGCCTTTCTCTGCACAGCAACCCTGGTATTCCTTGGTAGTCTCCCATCCAAATACTAACCAGGGCTGGCCCTGCTTAGCTTCTGAGATCTGATGAGATCAGGCTAGCCTGGGCCATCCAGGTCAGGGCTTTCTTGAGGTGGGGGTCGTGTAATCGGAGCCAGCTTGGTCAGACCAAACTATCCATCACCATTCAGTGGAGTGATCTGGATCAGGATAGTCTGGAGGCAGAAGGGTCATTTAAAAGATGGGGCCCACCCAGTCCTGTCCAGAGGGATATACCCTCCAACTTAAAAGCACCTGCTTCAACAGCTGCCGAACAGGCTTTGTTCTGAAGAAGACTTCTCACCCACACAGATGAGCAATCTCCTTCACAAGAGCTGCCTTGGTCATGACTTCGGCTGGCTCCAATATCACCACCCCTACCCCCTGAAAATCTGCTCTCAAATTGAAGATTGCCCCAAGTAGAGGCTTCGTTTCCCCACACTGTGACCCTCTCTTGAAATCAGATTTTTGATTATTTTAATAAAGGACTGCTCATAGGATGTAATTTGCCACATAAAGAAATGTTTTCCATGCCTTACTTTTCTTGCATATAAGCCAATCAGCTCTTTCTGCCAGACCTCGGCAATGCTGAACTTCTGAACCTGAAAACCTCAAGAAATACTAACCTGTCCTAATTAAACATCATTTAGAAGAAGTACTGAATGTAGGGCACATCACATCTATTTGGTCTTGCTATCTCAAGTGCAGTAATGGGGAGGTGCAGTGGCTAGGTTTGGCATCTCTTGAGTGCAATAGTTTGAGATCTTCTCCACACTGGCTTTCAGGAGTGAAGCAGGAGATGTGGCAATTAGGCTGAGCCTCTGAATGCAATACAGGTATAGAATGCTGCATGTGCAAATCCATCCAGCAGGAAATACACTATGATTTCTCTGGTATCAGGGGTTATTAGAAGAACAGGAAGAAGAGTTGGTTTTTATACCCTGCTTTTCTCTACCTTTAAGGAGTCTCAAAGTGGCTTACAATTGCCTTCCACCCCCTACCCACAACGGACACCTTGTGAGGTTGGTGGGGCTGAGAGAGTTCTGTGAGAACTGGACTAGCTCAGCAGGCTACTTGTGGAGGACTGGGGAATCAAACCCGGTTCTCCAGATTAGAGCCCACCGCTCAACCACTATACCATGCTGGCTCTCAGTTTGTTTTTAGTACCTCCCCTCCCCAGGAGTATGGGAAAAGGGCAGAATCACTGAGCAGACATTCAGGATGGCCGCAGGGTATCCCAGCCTTCTGGGGACCTGAAGAAATAGAACTTGTAAGTCTGTTCCTTCACAATGGAATATGAAAAAGGATGAAAAAGGGACAGGGGAAATGAAGTGAACTAGAAAACAAAACTCACCCAAATGACCATAAATGGCCAAGTACCTGTTGACTGTGTGCAGTATTTGTGATGTGCTGATCTATTTGAAGGCAATGGGTATAAAGTAGTATTATGTGTCCACCTATAACTCTGAAGGGAGGCTGTTAACATCTCACATTCCCAAATGACCTGTTCCCATATACATTTATTCTGAAGTAAATCAGTGCATAGGATTATACTATAAGTTTCTCTGTTTGTAAAAATAAATAAATAACAACAACAACAACATGGTATGGATAAGGAAACAGGGTAAAACAATTTGGCCATTCTGGTTCTTTACTGCAAAAACAGCCTTTGGGGTACCTGGCTCATAAGCATGACCAGAGCCTACAAGAAAGTGATATAGAAAACTGTAATTTAGATCCTCAGCTCTTACAGAAGGATGGAACAGAAGACATCCACAGTAAGACCCGTTTTGGGGCTTTTCTCTATAATTTTTCTCCTGTGTGTGTGGGGGGGGAAGCAGAGTCTGTGTGTGTGTGGGGAGAGGGAACAGTTTCTGTGGGTGGGTGGGGGAAGCCAAAGGGGGCTTTCACCCATTCTGCCTGGGGTGTGTGTGCCCCCTTGAGTCTCTCTCTCCCTGGTTTGAGGGGGGGCTTCAGTTGTGTGTCCTCAGGTTTTCCCTCATTCATAAGATCGGTTAGGTCTATTTAGATGCTTGCTCAAAACTGATTTTCAAATTGTGACTTAAAGAATGCATTTTCCTGGTCCCAAGTCCGATGCAAAAGGGGAAATTCCACCCCTCCTGCTCCTTTAGCGTGCCTCTGTCCCTTTCCATGGTTTGCAAACTCGCAGGCTTCAGGTGTTGCTTTGCATGGTTGCAAACGTGTTGCTTTGCATGGTTTGCATGGTTGCAAACCTGTTGCTTTGCATGGTTTGCAAACTTCTTCACACCTGCCCTGCCCTTGCTCCCCGCAGCTCAGCTGTTTGTCGGGGCTGGGAGCTTCAGGAGTGGGCGGCAAGCTCTGCTAATTGCAAACCCCCATTGTCAGAGATGCACATTAAGGAGGGGGGACCCCTTTCGTTTTGGACCCCTAGCCCCACAAATTCCCCCCCGGAGCCACAGAAAGGCGCGATTGGGGTTTTAATGGCTTTATTTGGCCGAATTTTTCCCCAAACTCTGGATCTCATGCCGAATTGCACGGACCCAAAGTGGGGGAGTTCGGACTTCGGCATTTCCTGAATAAAAACAGGCCGAATTTTGCCGAAACTGAATTTTCCCTAATTTTTTTTCAACAGCCCTACTCACAAGCATGACTAGAGCCTACAAGAAAGTGATATAGAAAATTATAATTAAGATCCTCAACTCTTACATTCTAGCCATTTTAACTGTCCATCTATTTATAGAGTGAACTCATTCTGGCGCATTCTTGGTATGGGTTGTCTCTGATGAAAGACTCACTGAACTTTATTATTTTCCCAAAGTTAACAAAAGTACTGCAAACATAAAAGATACCTTACATTTCTGTACAACTCAGGACAGCTTAGGTATTCAGCATCTTATTTACAATGGTTTGTTCATCTTCTTCCAATTTTATGGGTACTGGAGGATGAGTCCATTGTCAAGAGATTAATTGGATTGACCTGGGTCACTCAGTGAAGCACTGTTTTTGCTGGGACAGCAGTATTGGATAAGAAAAAGTTCTAGTTATCAATTGGATGTTTTTCATAGGCACAGAAGATATGCAGTGATAGATTTTAAAGTAGTGCATGCTGCGAAAATATCCATTTATGAATATATATTATCTTGCTTCTTTCCACAGATAACCCCCCCTGCTACTACCTGTAAGCGATGTATAAATTTGCTACATTTCATCCTAGCATGTGCGGAAAATGGTTGAAATTTAAGCATATCCTCTCTCACTTCATTAATTCAAAAGCAGCCATTTATATGTGATGCGAGCTGCTGTTATATCTGTATTTTGCTTACAATCTCATCCCTTCTTTCCTTGATCAAATAAAGTTTTCTAGAAATCACTAAGGTATACGGCCCTATTTACTTTGAGAACTGTTACAGGATTCTTGGGGGAGATGAATGTATTCCAAGACTGTTGGATTAACAGATCTTTGGAGATAAAAACTACTCTTGTTAATACTGCTGTTAGGCCTGCTTCTGATTTCCGAAACCTTAATAAAATATATAGTGTTATATATTATCAGATATCACTAATCTCTGATTGATGTTTGCTATAGAGCTCTATTCCTTTTCCATTTTCTATGGGTAATTTCCTCAGTAGGGAGGGAAGGCAGCATGGTATAACCCGACCTCATCAGATCTTGGAAGCTAAACAGATTGAGCCCTGGTGAGTATTTGGATGGGAGACCACCAAGGAATACCAGGGTTGCTATGCAGAGGAAGGCAATGGAAAAACACCTCTGTTAGTCTCTTGCCTGAAAACCCCATAAGGGGTCGTCATAAATCTGCTGCGACTTGATGGCACTTTACACACACACACAATTTCCTCAGCAACCAGCATCTTTTAATGCATTCTTGCCATCCATCCACTTGGATATGTGCATCTGATTATCTTTTTTTTTTTTTTGCCATCAAGTCACAGCTAACTTATTGCAACACTGTAGGGTTTTCAGGGCAAGAGACGTTTGGAGGTGGTTTGCCATTGCCTGCCTCTGCATCCAGACCCTGATATTCCTTGGAGTCTCCCATCCAAATATTTGCCAGGGTCACGGCTGAGAGTGTGTGATTGGCCCAAGGTCACCCAGCAAGCTTCCATGGTATGAGTGGGGATTTGAACCTGGATTTCCCAGGTCTTAGTCCGACACTTTAACTACTACATCACACTGGCTCTCCTGATAATTTCTACTGTTTATTTAAAACATTTATATGCCATCTCTTCAGAGTCCTCTTCAAGGCAGCTTACAAGCTGAAACAAGATAAAATAATAAAAACATAAAAGCATTAACACTTAGCTAATAAAACTCAGAAACATAAAATCACCTAAAAACCCAGAAGTATAAAACATTTGGCAACCCAAATAATGTTCATAACAGTCCTCAAGCTAGAAGCAAAAAGTGAAAACCATTTAAAATCTCAATCCCTGGTTAATAAATGGGTATAAAGACATGCTTTGGCCTGGTGCCTAAAACACAGTATGGTAGGCACTGGGCAAGCTTGAAGACAGAGAGTATTCCAAAGGCACAGTGCCACCACTGAAAAAGCCCTGCCTTTGGTCAACACCTGCTTCACATCTCTAAATGAGGGCACAAAGAGCAGGGACTTAACTAGATCTTAACTGGGGGGTTGGATAGTACAGGAGAGGGCGGTCCTTCAAGTACCCTGCCCAAAAACTATTTGGGGCTTTATAGATAAGAACTGGCATATTGAATGGTGTAGTGGTTAAGAGCAGTGGTTAGGAGCGGTGGACTCTAATCTGGTGAACCGGGTTGGTTTCCCCACTCCTACACATGGAGCCAGCTGGGTGACCTTGAGATAGTCACAGTTCTCCTCGAGCTCTCTCAACCCCACCTCACAGGGTGTCTGTTGTGGGGAGGGGAAGGGAAGGTAATTGTAAGCTGGTCTGATTCTCTCTTAAGTGGTAGAGAAAGTCGGCATATAAAAACCAACTCTTCCTCTTCCTCCTCCTTCTTCCAAAACAAGTGGACAGCCAGTACAAATCTTTCAGCACAGGAGTGACATTCCTGCATCCAATCCCTAATAACAGCCTGGGCTGTTGCATTTTGAATTATCTGAATTTTATGGAAAGTTTTCAAAGGTAACCCAATGTAAAGTGCATTACAGTAATGTAATCTGGATATATTTAGAAGAAGTATCAGTTTGGCCAATTACACAGTAAAAGCTGTTAAAAGGTATTATGTGCTATGGAAGAAAACCGAGCCTCCAACCATCGGCTCACATCACCCTCAAGCTACCCACCTATTTATGCAAGTACTTCCAGGATAGGTTAATTCCTAAATCTTTGAGTGGCTTTGTTATTGCCCAGTAGCACCTCCGCCCTGTCTGTACTTAGCCTCAGTTTATCCATCTCCAGGACTTCTATATGATCACCTGGCTCAGTTGTTAAGGAGAAAGAGAACAGGGTATAATTACATATTATATTAGTGGTACATCTCTAAATCCCTGCGCAATCTGCCAGGCTTCCTATAGATGCCAAGGAACATGGGGGGAGTACGAAAAAGGGCCAGTATGTATACGGGTTGCCACCTTTTAATTTAAAAGTTCTGTTTTTTATTTGCTTGGCCAGGGTGTGGAGCCTGGTAGGAGCCTCCGGTAGGAGTAGCAAACATGTTTGAATCCTGTGTGTCATGGGTCAGCCTGCTGGGGCTTCCTCAGATGAGGAAGACCTTGAAACTGAAGGCTATGAAAGAGAGGAGCAGCAGCAGGCTGAGCAGCTTCAGGCAGATGAGTCCTCCCTATGTCTGCAGCCACCCAGCATTGAAGACTCACCTGTGTCAGAGGTCCAGCCACAGGCAGTGCCACCAGAGCACCACCCCCCAAAGCCACTGGAACAGAGGCTCAAGAGACTCAGGGCACAGATACATGAGAAAAGAAGAAGTGTTAGATGGCAGGCCCAGCTAGGTAAACTCCCTGCTGACAGCGATTAAGATAATGAGCTTGACCAGGCAGGGAGTGCTGAGATGGCTGTTGTGCAAGCAACTTGTCACCAACCCTCCATGTGTATTTGCCTTGTCTCCCTGCTATACTTTGAATTCCTGGTGTCCTGACTTCTTGGTCTGACTCTGACTAACACCTTGGATTGCCCCTCCTTGTATTGATATTTCGGACACTGCCTGAACTGTGAACGACCTTGGACAGCTTCCCAGACTATGCTTCCAGCCCTCACTCCTTGCCTGCGACATGACACTGTGGCTAGCTTGTGCTAGGGCTGTGCAATCCCCCTTTTCATTTTATGGAAAGTTTTTTGGTGACATTTATACAGGCTCCCTGAGGCTACATTTCCCCAGGTGCAGCAATATAAGGTGCCTAGAACACATTTTAAAAAGCATTTGAGATATCTTAAGCGGTTTTCAAGTTGTTCTAGTGCCTCATTCTCCTGGACAATGGACATGTCAGGGGTTGGGGCAGGAAAAAAATGAGAAACTAACAAAACTAGCAAAAGGAGAAATTAACACACTATCAATAGACTTGAGCTAGAAAGGGATATCAACCACCCAGAAGAATTTATTGATGTTCCTGCTGAGTAGGATAATCTTGAGTGGCCATTTGTGCTTGTCATTTTCACTTTCTACTCATTTCTGCACCATCTCATTGGCCTGAAGATGTTTTCTTGATTCTATACAGGCAGTGATCCTACTTGTCCAAGTTATTCCACTGTCTGTGTCTTTGCATAGAGGAAAGGCTCTGTTTGTACCACTGCAGGGCAGTTGGAAGGGAATGGAAAAGAGGTGGAAGCTACTGCTTGCCTCTCTTCAGGATAGGGGACTAGCCTGCTGTGCAAACTAGGAGCACAGAGGCAGATGATACAGCTATCCACAACATACAATTAATAAGGTTTTGGTAGGTACTAGTATGCCCTTCAAGGGGAGCAGAGAGCTGTCATTCAGCATATCCAGATAATGTGCCTTCATTTAGGTAATAGATTGGGCAACAGGAAATGATTGATGCCTTTTTTGATGGGAGAAGCCAGTCATGGTGACTATACTGCCCCAGTCCCTGGTCCTCTCAGACAAGTTTACTATTTGAAGACTAATGAGAGTTGAAGTAAACGACCCATACGGCCTGCAGGAATTCACATGGTGAACTCTTGTACTTGATGTGTTCAAGTGGGAGAGACTGAAGGTGCCATCAGTGGAAGCCGATGGTGATGGCTTCTGTCCAATAATTTCTCTCATTCCTTGAAGAAGTCACCTGAAGAAAGCACACGAATAGGTCAGAGGCCAGCTTTATCAGCTCTAGCACAACATATAAACTAAAGTAAAAAAAGAAAAGAATAAAAACCTGTTTCCCAGACAGCAGTATCAGGTCCAATTGATTACCTTCAGTTGATATTTTATGACACTGAAGAATTTTCGTTTCTCTATAATTTTCAGGAACGATTGTAGGCTAGCTGTGCAAGTAGACACATAATAAATTAAGCCCTATCAGTGCCAAGCAGCACTCTGGCTGTTATGGTGGTCATTAGCCAGATTTAGAATGGTCACACAGTCACCACAGTGGGGTCATTAGTGATTGTTGTGTCAGCATTGGCTACCAGGCTGCAGGAAGCCAGGCTTTGTGTCTTTCCATAAAGCTGAATTGAAGAGTCCACACAGCATTTTCATCAGGACCTTTGTGAAATTTATGTCTTTTGCTTTTCCCCAACAAAATTTGTTAGCCACTAGCTCAGCTTCCAAAGAATGTAATTTATTTTGTACTTACAGCAACTCAGCCAAGTGTGAAGAAAGTGAAACGCCTTGCCAGGTTGCCTGGTTTTTACACTCATCAATATGAAGCCCGATACTGTTTTCAGCTGCCACCTCTGAAAAAGAGCTAACAGTAGCAAATCACCCTGTGACAATCATCATCATGTGTATCCTAGGACTGCCTTCTGCTAAGTTGTACCCAGCCACTTCCTTCTAAAAGTCTTCTTCAAAAGAGAAACACTTTCTTCATCAGAGAAAAAAGGTACTTTCCCATTGGAAAAATCCTTTTCCTTCAAGATCCAGCTTAGCAGAAGGGAGTCAAAGGCCATTTAGGCATGGGAGGTTTTGCCTTGGATTTGCCACTCTTTGGATGCACATTTTCCCCATCCAAATTATCAAAACTCAACAATAAGCCTCTATGCAGAGTTTTGAGAATTCGAATGGGGAAAATGTGCATCTAGAGAGCAGCAAATACAAGGCAAATCCTGCCATGCATACATTGCCATAGAATCCAGTGGAATATCATTGTCATTGTTGAGTATTCAAAGTGCATCACATACATTCTGTCAGAATTGCTTGGTTTCCTGATAACTTGAACATACAAAACTGCCTTCTACCATTGGCATATGAGCAGAATCAGAACTCAGTAATTATTGTTAAAGCTGTCGATTCGGTTTGTCCCAAACCGAAAAACAGCCGAATTATCCCCGATTTGGCAGTTTTCAGTCCGGATGGAACCGAATCCAAAAAAGGTGGGAAAACGACGAACTGAATTCAGCGAGTTCGGGGCAATCGCTGAATAAATTCAGCCATTTCGGGGGCTCTGAATCAGCAGCATAACCGTCAGTTAGTAAGCAGCATTCTCCCGTGGCCAATCGGTGGCCAAGCTGGGTCTTCTTCTGGCCAATCAGTCACAGTTGACTGCGTGAGCCCAGCTGCTGCACGGCCCAGGGAGAGAAAGAGAGAGTGTCTGTTTGTGTGAGAGAGAGATCCCCGTGGGGGGTGGGTGATTGTGCACAGTTGTGGCTTTCCACTGCTCCGGGTGGGCATTTTTGGAGGTAGAGGTCCCAAAATTCCAGTACCTTCAGGGGACCCTTCTTGCAAGAACCCCCAAGTTTGGTGACAATTGGGGCAGGGGGTCCCGAGTTATGCGGTCCCCCATCCATCCACTGCGATCCTGTGCATCTAGAGAGTGGCAAATCCAAGGCAAAACCTCTCATGCATAAATGGAATCGTATTGGATTACTCCTGAGAAGACATCCAAAGTAAGACCAATTTTGGGGCTTTTCTCTATAATTTCCCCCCTGTGTGTATGTGTGTGTGAGGGGAGCAGTTTCTGTGGCTGGGTGGGGGGAAGCCACAGGGGGCTTTCACCAATTCTGCCGAGGGGTGTGTGCCTAAAGATTTACTTCTCCTCTGTGCTCCTGCTGGAAGACATCCACACAGTTTGATTTGGGTTTTTTTCTCTATACCTTTGCTCCTGTGTGTGTGTGTGTATGGGGGGGAAGCAGAGTCTCTGTGTGTGGGGGGAGCAGTTTCTGTGGGTGGGGGGGAAGCCAAAGGAAGCTTTTGCCCGTTCTGCTGAGGGGGGGTGCCCGCTCTCCTCTGCGGGAGTGTGTGTTCTGCTTTTAAAGTTTTAAAGTGTAAAGTTGAGTCTCTGCGGCGGCTAGCGAGTCTCTCTCTGCTCAGCACCCGGGCCACCCATCCTCCTCCTTGGTTTTTTTCCTTGGTTTGTTTGGGGACGAGCCATACTGGTTTGAGAGGGGTTTTTTTGCCCGTTCTGCCTGGGTGTTGTGTGCCCGCTCATGTCTCTCTCTCTGGTTTGAGGGGGGGTTTCAGTTGTGTGTCAGGTTTTCTCCCATTCATAAGATCGGTTAGGTCTAGTTTGATGCTCGCTCAAAACTGGTGTTCAAATTGTGACTTAAACAATGCATTTTCCCGTCCTGATTCCCGAGTCCAATGCAAAAGGGGAAATTCCATCCCCACCTGCTCCTTATGCATAGCTAGTGCGCCTCTGTCCCTTTCCATGGTTTGCAAACTTCCAAGGTCATGTCATGTGTTGCTTTGCATGGTTTTGCAAACTTGAGTCCAAACGGTCTATTTATTTCTATTCATTCCAATGGGCTGATCATGGGGGGACCCCTTCTGGGCCCCATAACTCGGGACCCCCTGCCCCAATTGTCACCAAACTTGGCGGTTCTTGCAAGAAGGGTCCCCTCAAGCTATACTGAAATTTTGGGACCTCTGCCTCCAAAAATGCCCCCCCAGAGCCACTGAAAGGCGTGAATGTGTTTTTAATTCGGCCGAATTTTTCCCCGAACTCCAAATTTTCCCCGAATTCCACAGATCTGAATCAGAGAAGTTCAGATTTCGGCATTTCCTGAATCAAAACAGGCTGAATTTTACCAAATCTGAATTTTACCCCCCCAAAAAAATTTCAACAGCCCTAATTGTTGTACCAGACCTATGCAGTCCTGATATGGAATGACAAGGGTAAGAAAACAGTATTGTGTCTAGGGCCATTTGTAGAGCAATCACAATCCTAAACAGACTTACTACTTTCTAAATCCATTGAATCGATGGGTTTAGAAGGGTGTGATGCTGTTTAGGAATGCAGAGTTAGTGTGTTTGTAGAAGGTACGAGGTTTAAAGCAGGGATTTCATTTCTTGCAACTAGGCTGTTCACTGTGCTAGCCTAGTGTTCATGGAAGTCAAGTTTTCCTATTGGTAGAAATCACATCTAAATATATGTTGAGCTGTAGAGGCCAGTAAACCTGTGGGCATCTCTGACAAGAAGCCTAACAAATGTTCACTCATAGAGGAAAAAAGAGGTGTGTGAAACCCTTGAGATAGTAATTGGGATAAATCAGTGAGAGACTTGGGCACAGAGAATTTCCAGAGAAATTCCTTTAGGGAACATTGCTTCATATTTGAAGCTACCAGTTTGTACAATCCTTTTATGAACAGAAGTTAGTAAAAAGGCATAAATTGTTGTAGAATTAGGTACTCATTGTTACAACTACACAAGATTTACTGCAAAAGGACTTCATTTCCTGCCTGCCCCCCAGCCATAACAGAGACTACCCAGAGGTCATTGACCGAATCTAATTATCAGCTCAAACTTAGGAAACTGGTTGAGTTCAGTGTGGATTTTGTCCTGTAGAGTTCCACAAGGTGCAATCCTATCCCTCATGCTATTCAGACTCTATATAAAGCCCTTTGAGGTTTTGGAATTGGCTGACCTCAATATGCTGATGACACCCAGATCTATACATGTAGTAGACATTGTGCTTCTCACATTTGATGGGGTCTAACTGATGATGCTGACTGGTTTAAAGTGTAGGGGACTACCCTATGTTGCAGCCAAGAGGCAGAGCGCCTCCTAAGGCTGGCTGGCAGACAGGAGTAAGGGCAGGGAGTAGGAGTCAAATTGAGCAGGCAGGCAAGAGACAAGGCAGCTGACAGTCAGATAGACAAGAGTCAAAGCAGGTACAAGGCAGGAGCAATGCAGGGTATGGAGGCAAGAGGCAGCATTATTACTGGATGAGCAAGTTAATGCAGCTGCAAAAAAATGCTTTCTTCGATCTTCATTTAGCTTGGAAGATGCCACCCTACCTTGATTTAGCTGATCTGGCCACTTGAATCCATGCCAGGGCGACCTTTAGACTAGACTGTTGTAATTCACAATGTATGTGTCTACATTGCAAGTCAATTTGTAAACTCCAGTTGGGACAGAATGCCACAGCTTGGCTACTATTGGGAGCTAGGCAGAGTACTTATAATTAGGGCTGTTGATTCGGTTCATCCCAAACCAAAAAACAGCCGAATTTCCCGATTCAGCAGTTTTTAGTTCGGATGGAACCGAACTCAAAAAAGGCGGGAAAATGGGGAACCAAATTCAGTGAGTTTGGGGTGTTCGGTGAATAAATTCAGCAAATTCAGGGTTCGTCGCAGCAGCATAACCGTCAGTTATTAAGCAGCATTCTCCTGCGGCCAATCGGTGGCCAAGCTGGGTCTTCTTCTGGCCAATCAGTCGCAATTGAGTGCATGAGCCCAGCTGCTGCACGGCCCGGGGAGAGAAAGAGAGAGTATCTGTTTTTGTGAGAGAGATCCCCCTTGGGGGGGGGGGTGCGTGTGCACATTCGAGCCATTCCATGGCTGCAGGGGGCGCATTTTTGGGGGTAGAGCCCCCAAACTTTCAGCATAGCTTCAGAGGACCCTTCTTGCAAGAACATTTTGAAAAGATTGGATCAGGGGGGCAAAATATGGGCCCCGAAAGGGGTCCCCCCTCCTTAATGTGCATCTCTGTCAATCGGGATTTGCAATTAGCAGAGCTTGCTGCCCACGCCCAAAGCTACCAGCCCCGACAAACAGCTGAGCTGCGGGGAGCAAGGGCGGGGCAGTTGTGAAGAAGATGGAACAAAAGACATCCACAGTAAGACCCGTTTTGGGGATTTTCTCTATAATTTTTCTCCTGTGTGTGTGTGTGTGGGGGGAAAGCAGAGTCTCTCTCTGTGTGTGGGGAGGGCACAGTTGAATTTAAAAAAAGATTGAAAATGAACACATACTTAGGGATGAAGTTGAAGAGTGGGGAACTCCATTGATGCATGCAAGGCTGCTGGGGGGGAAGGGTAGCATTCCTGGGGGGGGCTGCAGTTGGTTATGGGGGGAGTCTCAAGGTAAGTCTTCTCCATGCCTGCCTGCCTTTACATAAGGAAGCCTAAAAAGGGATCAGCTCTGCCACCCATGTATATATGAACTATATGTGAAGTGTTATGTCTTTTTCAAACCACAGCACTTTTCTCTGGGGCTGAAAGTGGACACCCCCCCCCCAACTAGAGCTTTTGCACCATTGTAATGATAGGTTTATCAAGTTCTCTGAATACTCAGCTTTCATTTTAAAAAAAGAGTAAATCTCTATCCCAACCCTCATGGAGATATAAGGTATAACTCCACAAGGGAAGGAGACAATACTTTTTTAAAAAAGCTGGGAATTCAGAGAACCTGCTAAACCTAAATGGATGTTTTGTGTGCGCATATTTATCTCTAAGGGATATATATATATAAAATTGAAAATGAAAATGAAACCACTTGTCTTCCATTGGCCGGCTCACAGCAAGGATTGTACACGTGGCTGCGAGCGATGCGATCCCGTCACTTCCGGTTTACTTACGGAAACATCGCTGCGCAAAGGGATGATTTACCTCTCAAATGGGGGGTTGAGTGGTAAATCATCCCATTTCACTGTGGCGCTTCTGGAAGTAAACTGGAAGTGATGGGATTGCATTGCTCGCAACCACGCACATGCGATCCCTGCCCAAAAAATCTCCCACCAGAGGAGAGGGGGGACCTGGCAACCATAGCTGTTGCGTACAGGCAGGGACCAGGCAGAGGTGCTTGGCTTCTGACTCCACTCCCAGCAATGGAGAGTACTGGGGGGAGCAGAACCTGTCGCGGTTTACTCTTCCCGGTAGTGTGGGTGGACTGAGTGTGTAACCAAGGCAGCACTCTAAACAAGGAACAGGTCTACTCACCAGAACGAGCTCCTTTGAATCAAGGACGAGGCTCGGTCCTCCCAGGTTCTGCAGGGATACCAGAAGGGCACGAGCTGGTAGCTGGCACCTACGCGAGATAATACTGAGCACAGAGATCTCAGCAGGAGCAGCAGCGCTTGCAGTAATTAGCAAAGTTGTTCCCACACTGACTGACTGGCCAGCCTAAGATTTATGGCTGTTCCTCCTCACTCCCTTCCCGGACCAGCTGTTCTGCATCACTCGCTGGTGTTGACTCCTGCAAACACCTACAACCAATTGCCTGCAATCTCGCACTGCGACGCCTCTCCTGCAAACTGAGCCGAACCTTTGATCTTTGCCGGCTAACTGGGCTGGGCGAGTCTGGAGGTGATAACCTTCTCTGTTCCTCTGCTCCTTCCCAATATGTACCACCTTCTTCTGCAACTGCCGTCTTTGCTGGTTCAGACCTATGGTCCAGTCGCCCTGGTAAGACTTCCACTGGTGCATCACCCTGCTCTGCCACTCCTTCCTCCTCTTCTTCCGAGGAGAGTTCAGGCTGACTCATGACAATAGCTGAATGACCTCTACAATACCAACTCACGCCATATATAGTATACAGTACCATATACTATATATTCAGTATACTATAGTATACTGTATACTATCTCTCTGCATTGCTTAGCAGAGCATGCCTGATACATTTTTGCACTGTTTCTAATTTTTGTAATTCAAGCCTTATTGCATTGCTTATTTGATCCCTCATGCTGTTGGATTACTGTTGTTACACCAGGCTCTCATTACACAAGATGTATTGAGAGTTGAACTGAGGCTTTCTCCAACCTGACTCATATTACATGTGACCAGGGATTCACTTTAAAATTGCATGGGGGCTTCCTTCCTCTGTGGAGCATGGTGTGATGGGAGGAAGGCCCTTTAGCCTTCCCTCCCTCCCCTCCCATGCCATTTTCATGAGGAAAAAAATGGTCATGGGCAAAACATATGGGCAGACATGTGCACCCCAGCAGTGAGATAAACAGCCTGCCCCACAGCCATTTTTACTTGTGAAAAAAGTGCAGGGGGGAAGGGAGGGAAGGCTGAAGCCTCCCCTCTCATCAAACTATGTACTCCAGTGGAATCCCCCACCAGCAATTTTTAAGGTTGGTACCCAGTCACACATGTATTGCAAGTTGGGTTGGGGGAAGCCCCAACCAGACTGGCATTACATGTCTCATGTTATGACAGCCACAGTGAGAAAGGCAAGATAGAAATTAAGCAAGTAAGTAAATAAATAGGGTGGAACAGGTGAAAAGAAAGGCCTCTTTCTGGGATAATCTGAAGAACCCAACCACATGAGCCCTTCCAAATTCAAGAACCTCATGATCTATTCCTATACAGCATGGTATAGTGGTTAAGAGTGGTGGTTTGGAGCGGTGGAGTATGAAGAACCGGGTTTGGTTTCCCACTCCTCCACATGAGCGGCAGAGGCTAATCTGGTGGACTGGATTTGTTTCCCACTCCTACACACAAAGCCAGCTGGGTGACCTTGAGCAAGTCACATTCTCTCAGCTTCACCTACCTTACAGGGTGTCTGTTGTGGGGAGGGGAAGGGAAGGTGATTGTAAGCCGGTTTGAGTCTCCCTTAAGTGGTAAAGAAAGTCTTCTTCTTCTTCTTCTTCTTCTTCTTCTTCTTCTTCTTCTTCTTCTTCTTCTTCTTCTTCTTCTTCTTCTTCTTCTTCTTCTTCTTCTTCTTCTTCTTCTTCTTCTTCTTCTTCTTCTTCTTCTTCTTCTTCTTTTTCAGACCAAATAGCAGCGTAGGTGAAATAATCCAAGCTTTTGGTGACCATTCTCAAACCTCCACTCTAGAATAGCAACACTACCTAGCACAGCCCCATTAAAAATATATTGATAGGGTTGCCAGCTCCGGGTTGGGAATTACCTGGAGATTTTGGGGATGGAGCCTGAAGAGGGTAAGTTTGGAGAGAGAAGGGACTTTAATTCCATAGAGTCCAATTGCCAAAGCAGCCATTTTCTCCAGGGGAACTGATCTTTGTCACCTGAGGGGAACTGATCTTTGTCACCTGGAGATCAGTTGTAATAGTGGGAGATCTCCAACCACCACTTTGAGGTTGGCAACCTTATATATTGATTACTTTCTGAACTTTGAACAAAAATAAATGTAGTTTGCAAACCTGTTCACAAGATGCACATTTACCATCTTGCTACAAACTTTTTGAGAATAGCATGTCAACTTGGAAGGCTGCCAACTTGGAAGGCTTTAAGAGGGGAGTGGACATATTCATGGAGGAAAGGGGTATTCATGGCTATTAGTTAAAATGGATATTAGTCATGCTGCATACCTATTCTCTCCAGGATCAGAGGAGCATGCCTATTATATTGGGTGCTGTGGAACACAGGCAGGATGGTGCTGCTGCAGTCGTCTTGTTTGTGGCTTCCTAGAGGCACCTGGTTGGCCACTGTGTGAACAGACTGCTGGACTTGATGGACCTTGGTCTGATCCAGCAGGGCGTTTCTTACGTTTCTTATGTCTGTTTTCACAAACATAAAAGCTAACCGAAATATCTTTTTAATTAAATTGTTAGGATCCTCATTACCATGGCACACCCTCCCCCCTTTTTTTATTTCTCAGCTAACAATGTGAGAAATAACCCTCCTCTTGCTGTTTCTGCTTAATATCACATGCTGATATGGCAAAAAAAAATGTTTATAACATTAATTGCATTCTTTCGCTGAGAGCTGGTGATTAACGTTAGGCCTGGAGTCAGGAAACTTTCAAATGTCTTTCATTACCC
Organism: Euleptes europaea; assembly: GCF_029931775.1. Lineage (NCBI taxonomy): Eukaryota > Metazoa > Chordata > Lepidosauria > Squamata > Sphaerodactylidae > Euleptes > Euleptes europaea. The sequence goes on along the minus strand of NC_079320.1, from coordinate 38,734,694 downwards.
ACCCGACTGGGTGGCAAGGAGGCAAAGGGCCTTTCTATTCTTGTCACATCTAGTTGCAGGATTTACTCAGAGTGGACCTCACGAAGTGAGATTATACTGAAAGCTGCTGATCTGTTTTCAGAGAATTGTACAATCCTTGAGAGAAATCGCTCCGAGTAATAGAATTTTAACAGAAATGAATCTGTTACCAGTGAGGGGGAAATTGCTCTAGCCAGACAGACCTGAGGTGCCGTACTTTCAATTTTGACCATGCTGTATGAAATTATGACTAAGAATGAGAAATGGTGGAGGGGGGATATATATTGGAAGAAAGTTTCTGTAATCCAAAACTTAAAACCCCTGTGATTTGCCCCTTCTCAGTTTTTACAGATCGTTCCTCTCCAGCCGTTATTCATGCAGGCAGCCGATGAACCTCTTTCAAGTCACTTCACACCGAGGTCTCACTCTAATCCAAACAATGAAAAAGGAAGTTAGTTATTTTATGCCACTCTGCCACTTCTTGCAGAAAGCAGTCTTCTCTTGAGAACAAACCTAAACACGGAATGTGGCAGGGAATATGAAAAAAAAATATCCAACCAGTAGAACACCATGAAATTCCTGCCCTCAAGATTAAAAACTCAAAATTGATTGCTTCTTTATCAGTGCATTTTCCATGACTGTGTTGACTGCTTCAGTTAAAGATGCCTCCCAAAGAAAAAAATTGTTACAGACTTCAAAACCTAAATTCATATTTTGGTTTTCTAGCTGAGAGAATGAAAAAAAAATTTTTTTTAAAGCAGCTAATGTACCTGTTTATGCTGTTATCAAAATTTGAACTATGTCTGTATGAGTAGAATATTATTTGGAAGGGGGAAATGTTACAGTTCTGAATTTCTTACAGCCCATTCCTGAGCCGAGCAGGCAGAAGTCGTTTGGATGCATGCAAAGGCCCGCACTGGCATCCGTACCACTTGTGCCAGTACCCGGGTCACTTGCGCTGCCATGTCCAGCATGGACGCCGGCATTGGGGCACAGACACCAGCCTCCCAGTGCTGCTGTGGAAGCGTGGCCCTGGGATCCTGGCTCGGCCTCCTTCCGGCATCCTGACAGTATACATCTGTGCGCCGTCGTCCTGGAGGGCATTCAGGGGGAAGAGCTGCCTTTAGGCTGCCTCCTAACCCCCTTTCAGGCCAGAAACACCCCCCTTGCCCTTACTTGCACTTACGCCACCTTTTTAGGTGGCGTAGCCCTGTGGAATGCTATGGAGCAGTTCCACGGGGCTTGCAAGTAAGGGCAGCTTTCTGCCTTCAGGGGTGGGTGCTGAATCCTACTTTGGAGGTGGCATGGCTGCGCTGCCTCCCCTCAGGAATGGGCTACCCAACTCTGAAAAGCAGCCTGGCTTTCTCAGAAATGTACCCCTGTCCCTATGGCACCCCTTGTACAGAGAACTGCTCCTTTGTGGGAGCCAGGACCTCTGACAAAAAGAAAAATGTGCACTTGTGTACCTGTAAAGGTAGTGCTGTATCTCAACAAGTATATGATGTTATGAGATAGTCCCTGCCAAATATCCCATTAAAGCCTGGAAGAGATGACCACTTCCATCTGGTGAGAGACTGCAGATGTATTGGCGTGTGAAGAAACAATTGGTTTGAATTTGGACACCGAAAAAAAACAGAAACAGCTGTGAGTTGGCTGAAGCTCCTTGGGGGTCTCTCTGTCTTGGGATCCAGTATGAGATAGAAGAAATTCATTTTGTCTCCAGTTGTCCTCTATTTGTAATCAGAACAATATTCCAAAAAAACAAAAAACAAACAAACCACCATACACCTCCAGTGCTTCTTCCCAGATAGTGTGACCCCTTGAAGGAGAACATGTAACAGTATGAAGATTTAAATCATGAACTGGCACAGATTGCAAAGAGCCTATAAAAATATTACTGCAAACACACCCATATACTGAAAATACCAGGCATAGTGGAAGAGAAAAGGAAACAGCACTGGTCTTTACAAGAAGCACTGTCCCAAAATAGACAAAAACGAAGGGAAGAGGAAAGAAGGTACACAACAGTCACAGTCCTAACCACTGCTGACTTCACAGCAGTAATTATAGAAAGGCACAGTAGTAATTATAGAAAAGCACAGTAAACCACATGTGAGTCACTTAGGCTGGTTTACTCAAAAAAGGAATAGGTGGTGCTGAATAAAAAAGAAACAACTTGTGCATTTTCTTTGTTTGGGATACACCCAATGAAGTATGGCACAATACCTCAAGCAACCAAATAAAGTGGGAGACAAATTGCTTGCTGCAAAAGTTGGGACAAATCACAACACAAGGATGCTAATACATCCCACATCTAGCTGATGATCACATTCAGTTATAGAGATTGTGACACCCTCTTCCTTCCTTTGAACTTCAGCTCATAACCTGCCTCTTCCCAAAAAGCATTGGCTTATTCCAAAATTGTTCCCTTATTCTTCACACCTATCTACAATAAAACCTAAGTACCTGTATCAGCACTTGTTAACTCATTATTATATTCCCTCTTTGAGCTGTGAGCTTCCAACTTCAAACTCTGGGGGAGGGGGGGAATCCAGAGAGACAAGTTTAGAAAGTGTATAGTCAAACAAAAGAACTACAACAATGCCTATTTGGGATATATTTTGAAGGCTGTTGCATAATCTCTAACCTCATAGTGAATGTGGTTTGTTAATTAAGTCATTTTTACTAGTACATTCACATGAGACACAATCAGCCTCATGAAAGTGAGCAGGTTTCATAAATTAGCCCTCCCAATAGAAATTGGCCCTGCCAACTTTATTCATACATTCTAGACCAAGCTATTTCTACATATTATTGTATTGTATGCAAAAAGTAATGTGAACTACTTGGAATCTGTAAAGATTCCAAGAATCATTGAAGAAATAGATAGGTTTTCCTGCTTGCACTCAACCATTCGTTCTAATTCTTTGTAATTATACAAAGTATTGCATATCCTATTCATATTTCAGAGTGAGGGTATAGTGTTACCATAACCCTAAACAATAGGATATAGGTAAAAGCAGGACAGGGGGTTATGAACTAGTGTGTTGGCTTTTCCAGAACTACACTTAAGGACAGTGTCCTGAATCTCATTATAAAGCTAAGAACAGGTGGCTTTGGGGGCACACTAGAGATTTAGAGATGATATCACAATTTATCCAGGGCCTTATCTGTCGTTTAAAGAATTGGCAAAACATGGCCTGTCTATTTCATTGTGGGCTACTCTTTTGATGACTCAGTTGGTGAGACTTCACAAAGCTAGAGCCTTTCCGTATCCTGTGGTGGTCTGGTCCTTTCTTTTAGAAAGAAAAGGATTTAACATTCGGGAACAGGCAAGACATCTCTGTCCTACTTGCCCCTGGTGGAAATGAGTGTTTTGGCTAAAAATATAACAGACCAAGGGTTGAGAAAGAACCAGGAATGTGATAATAGTCATTCTTGACCCTGTAGCAAGTATCAAAACAGGGGAAGCAGCTTTATGAAGTGGCAGAAAGCGAGCACAGAAATGTGATGCTAGAGTAGGTCCCGTCCCCCCTCCCCGAGGCAGGACTTGTTGTATAAATGAAAGCATTTTCCTAAAACCAAGCAAGCTCATCTGCTGTTCTTCCTCCTTTGTTCCTTTGGACAGCATGGGAAAAGATGTGAAGGTGCAGATTTAAAAGGGAACATAAAGCACAGAAACAGCAAATGAGCTCATATATAACAGGGAGAAAGATGGAATAGAAATGAAACAAATACATAACACATAGAACAAAAAGATCAACATGGGGGAGTAAAAGAAAGTGAGGATGCTGAACAAAAATTGAGCTGTGCATCACTGTAGTGATGGCAGAAGACTTAATTTAGCATCTTTTGGAAATCCAGTAACTCATCCAACAAATGATCTGAGTTTTGGCCAGGAAAATTAAGACCAGGAAAATGTAAGGACTAAGACTATGAAAACATTGCACAGTAGGGTTGTCTGGCATGATGATATCAGCATGACACACATGTGGGCTAAGCCCAATCCCAACTTCCATGAAAGAAAGGCAATCACTATTCAGATAGTAAATTTAGTGCTGGGACAAAATGGCAGATGAGTTGCATCAACACTTTCATCCTTGTAATATGTGCCTTCCCCTTTTGGCAATTTTGGATAAGGGGATGGTGTACAAGTGTACCTCTATCCTCAGCACATCCCTGGCCTCCTGGCCTCACTCTGAGTTTCTGTCATTGTCAAGTAGCCAAATCCCTTTAGCTCTGTGGTGATGTGGTGTTGTCACATTCTCACCAATCTGAACAAAGGAGACCTTTCTCTGAACGGACTTTGTGATGTCAGTAGATTAGCTACATCTTATTGGCACACTTGCAACGTGATCCTTGAATGGCTGGGATCATCGTCTCAGAGACAGGAAAAGAAAGTTAAGGAGGAAATGACAAAGTAGAAACAGCTCAGAAGGATTGTATACCTATAAAGGGGTGTGAAAACAATAAATGCTTGAAGACTGTATAAAATACATCAAGCACCCTCCCCCCTCAAGAAAACCCCTCCAATTACACAGAAAAAGAAACAGGCAGCCTATTAAATTTATCTTGCTCTCCTCCCGATGGAACAGATCACTATCTGACTGATTTAGTAATTGAAAATTGTTGTTCACAAAGGCTAAACAAAGGGCTGTTTCTGAGTTGAGAAACTTTGAAACTTTGGCACAGTCTTTTTTTTTTTTTTTTTAAGAAAAAATATATGCTGCAGAGGTTCTCTCAAACTGAATTTTTGCCTGATCCTCCAACATGGTAAAGTCTTCACAACGTAAAGTAAACTAGGAAAGTCATCATCTCAGCAACTACTACATCTGTTAGAGAGAAGTACCAGATAGTAACAGACTAGTGCTTTGGCACATTTTGCTTTGTTATGGACTTGGCAGCTCACACTTGTTCTGATTACAGCTTGACCTTCAAAAACAGTTCAAAAGGCAGACTGCAGAAGACCTAATGCCATGGTTAAATAATCCCCCAAACTTGTGTGTCACATGAATGCTAAAGATCACGAAGGACAAAAGATGCTGGGCCCTAAAGCTGCTCTCTACTGCTGCGTAGCTGATAAAATGTCCACACCCCGTTGAGTGGACATAGGCCATGTAAACAGATGTTCCCGAAGAGAAAGGGAATCGCTGAATAGCTGAATTGTTTTGGTGCGCCTTGGCTTAGACTGACAGTTGAAAGTTTTTAAGTAGTGGTTGCCATGACCAAGGAACACAGCCACTCTTTTGAGCGGCGTCTCCAACAGAATGATTAAGCTCTGAGCTTTCGCCCTTGAGACTGTTTGAATTCAAGAGCATTCTTTTTCCTGAGTTATTTGGGGTTAGACATAAGCACAACTCCAGATGTTGAAAGAATACCCTGAAGTGTGCAATAATCCAAGTGAGGATAGAGAGCTGTTGCTTTCTTATGAAAATCTGCTTCTGATTTTTCAGATGGAATCCAAGATACAAACTTCCTTTGACTGCTTAACTGTTTGGTTGGGTTTGTTCTCTTTTGAATTTTGTTAGAAGTAAAAGGAAGCCAAATTATTCTTACAGTCCTAAGGACACTTCCCTGTGTGAAACCCCACTGAATAACATGAGACTTGCTTCCAAGTAGACTTGCTTAAGTTTGCTTACAATTCTGGAAAGAAAACTGCAATAGCTCCTCCTCTATAAGGAGGCCTATCAAATTTTAAATTGCATTATTAATTGACTCAATACTATTATTTTTGGCAAATGGGATTTTTGGCAGTTTTATGAATATAGAAATGGAGACTTACTAAATAGTCTAATGTTAAACAGAGTGGCACCCTGTTAAGCCCATTGTCTTCAACAGACATAGAAGGGTGTAACCACATGCAAGACTCCACTGAAAGTAAGTACAAGCAGCCTGCCTTTAAAGATTCTAAGGAGGACCTATTTTAAGATCACAAAATACTTCATCATAGCTACTGTAAAGCTGTAGGAGTTTGACAGTGGTTGATAGATAGGAAACGCCAGTCATTTTTCTTTAAAACATAAGGGGAGTCCTCACAAAGCTGTCTGACTAGTGTTTAGCAGCACATTCCCCTTGCCAAATTGTGGTTTCCAGTGGTACTGTTTAATACATTGAAAATCGTCCAAGTGTGGAAAAGCAAAGTCCTAAGTTAACGGTTCAAAATGAAGCATGTTGCCAGTTTTCATAATTCTTGTGTTTCATGTTTTTATAGATGAACAAGAAAAACAGACAGAGGGGGAGAAATGCTTCTGCAGTTTTGTTGCTCTCTCTTCCCCCTTCCCCCATTCATGTTGCTGAGCTATTGAAGCAGGGCAGACACAGATCCTCTTGGAACAGTTCTATCTCGTGATCCATATAGCAGAAACGAATAGCTTAGCTGGTTGATCTTGTGCCTTTCTTGTTCTGCCACACGCTTTTACTTCGAACCACATGTCATTAATAGAGCTAATGGGATTTTGGCATGGAACCAAAGAGGAAGGAGCAGGAAGGGAGACGGATGGGAGCGAGATGAGCCAGTGAGAGAACGGCTGCCTTTCTCTCTTCTGAAGTGATGTCAGAGCTATCAGACTTCCTTTTAGTACTCCTTGACAGGGCTAGAGGCACTTCTCTATACATGACTGTGTCTCATGCATTCATGAGGTTCTTTGACACTACCGCATCCTTTGTTAAGAGATGAAAATGCAGATCATTGCCCTAGCTTTCTCTCAGCTGCCATATGGCATTGTGGAAAGAGGCCCACAAAGGAGGCAGGGAGGGGGAGGGAAAAAAATTCTGAAACCAAACTACTAGCAGATGAAATTGATTTATTTTCACCATTGGGAAGGAGGGTGGGGGGTGAGAGGCTTTTTGGAATATAAACCTGTTTGAGTGCAGGCCAACAGGCTGCTCAGATGACAGCTCTGGTAGACATTAAACAAAATAACATGGTAGAAAATAGAAGCTTCATTGTTTAGCCTGACTTCTGAGGCAAATGTATGTGAAATGGAATGCTCCATACGTGAACCAACTGCTGAGGTTTTAAAGTCTGCTTTAATGTTACCAAGAAAGAAGGGGGAGGTTTTTAAAAGGTAAATGATTTTTAAAGCCCCCCCCCCCAAAAAAAAATATTTTGGCACCATAGAATTTCACCACATTTGACATTTTCTTGCATTTTCTTCAGATGGCGTTTGGTTTCTTTTTGGTAAACATCTTCTAAGTTAGTCAGCAGATAAGCTACTTCTATAAATGGCCATGAAACCACAGTGAAACATACTTGAAGGAATGAATAACGGTCTTGCTTTAATTTGGGTAAACAAAAGTAAATACACTGGATGAGAAATAATTTGTATGCAAAATACAGCCCTAAAAAGGGAGGGGGAGTCATTTGGTTATGTACTAAAGGAGGCACTCTTCTGCATAAAAAAAATTAATTACTGAAAACTAGAGGGTCAAAGTTTGCTCAGAAACGATGCTTTTGCTGCTCACTCACAGAAATGAATGGCAAGCAATTTGACAGATTTTGGATTTTGGCTGAAAGTAGATCCTAGCTTTGACTCTGAAACCCACTGAAAGCATAAATGGGGGACCTGTGAGGACTTGTGGGGAGACCAAATGTCCCATTGCCTCTCTCCATCTTGCTTTTCCTCTTTGCCTTCCCTATACTACCTGCAGCCTCAACCCTTTTCTTTTCTCCCACCTACCTACCTACCTGTTTTATTTCTCCTAGGGTTGCCAGCCCAAGCGTTGCCAGCTGCCAATACCTGGGAGCAATGAGGGGGTGGAGACTTTGAAAACCAGCATCACACGGTGCCCTGAAGTCAGCAGTGCTCTAGGAATTTTCCAAATCTGTGGTTTTTAATCGTTGATGACATTGTACAGTATCAATTCCAGGTCCAGAACTGGAAGTGCTGCCACAGCATAGTGCAGTGCCATCCTCCCCCATTTGCTCCCACTGCTCCGCCTAACAGCAGCAGGAGCACGGACCTTGAGAGCGAGAGGTTGCCTGCCATAGCAGACAATAGGGTCGTGCAAAAAAAAAACAATTGGTAAATTTCGGGTTTGGGGTTATTGGGCCCGAATTTTTCCGGTAAACCCGGAATAAGCCGAATACCCATACTGGTAAAGGGGTATTTTGACTTTATTTCCGGGTTTACCCAAAAAAATTCAGGCCCTTTACAGTCTATGGGGACTTTTCGAAGCTCCTGTGGGGGCATTTTTGGAAGTAGAGTCACCAAATTTGCAGCATAGCTGGACACCAAAGTTTGGTGAACATTGGGACAGGGGGTCCAGTTTTATGGGCCCACAAAGGGGTCACCCTCGTCCTCCAGGCATTTGCAAGCTGAGCTGTCCATCAGTTTTCAGGTTCAGAAGTTCAGTGTTGCCGAGGACTGGCAGAAAGAGCCGATTGGCAGGCTGGCGCCTTGAAGTCTGGGGCTCCTTTCATATCTGGGGCACACAGCATGATGTTCATGCAAATTGAGGAAAACTTCCAAACTGAGGAAAACTGCTTAAAAGCAAGAGCAATAAGGCACGGAAAACATTTCTTTTGGTGGCAAATTACATCCTGTGAACAGTCCTTTATTATAGTCATCAAAAATCTGATTTCAAGAGATGATCATGGTGTGGGGAAATGAAGCCTCTACTCGGGGCAACCTTCAGTTTCAGAGCAGGTTTTTGGAGGGGGGTGATATTGGAGCCAGCCAAAATCATGACCAAGTCAGCTCTTGTGAAGGAGATTGCTCATCTACATGGGTGATCAGTCTTCTTCAGAACGAAGACTGTTCAGCAGCTGTTGAAGCTGGTGTTTTTTAGTTGGAGGATATATCCCTCCAGACTGGACTGGACGAGCCCTGTCTTTTAAATGACCCTATTGCCTCCAGACTATCCTGATCCAGATTAACCCACTGAATGGTGATGGATAGTTTGGTCAGACCAAGTTAGCTCCAATTATACGACTCCTACCTCAAAAGGGCCCCAACTATGGGGCCCTAACAAAACCAGTCAAAGATAGAAAAATGGGAGAAAGCACAGAGCTGTGCATCTGAGCAAAGGCGGATAATCGAAACCTGAAAAGCCAAATATCTATTTGGCTTTTTTGGAAATCGATTATTCAGCTTCAGGCAGATCCCAGGTTTTGGTATTCAGTTGCCCCAACCCCGAATATTGCCCAAACAGCAAATTTTGGGTTTATTTTCAGTTGGAGTATATCAATACGCGGAATCTAGCAGACAACCTGGCAGCCTTAATTTCATCCCATCTTCAGCCTCCCCTCCCCTTATGCAACTTCTCCCCTTCTTTCTCTCCTTCCTACCCTACCTACCATTTTCTGGGCCCTGTGGGATGGTGACGGCTACCGGGCTAGACCCAGTTGCACAGTGATCAGTTATGCCTGCCACCAAAAGATGGACAGACAGACACATCCTTTTATTATTTTCTCCCCAATGGGTACACAAAGCAGCTTACACAATTCTCCCCTTGTCTAACTTGTACTATTTTATACTCACAACAGTGCTGGAGGCAGGTTAGGCTGAGAGTGTGTGACTCACCGATGGTCACTCAGAAGTAGGATTTGAACCTGAGTCTCCTAGATCCTAGTCACTCTAACCACTATACCACACTGGCTCTGATAGGTTTGTTTTGAAAAGGAGGGGATATTCATCCTCCCCCCTGCTCTGCCCATACCTTCCTGGCTTCTCATCAGTAAATATTTCTTCCACTGCAAATAGCAGAGGTATTATCTGGAGCAAATATATCCCAGGAGGTTCTGATTCCCTTCATTTTTAGCACTGCAAGCCCATCACCATCCTAAAGCTAGTGGCCAAGTTTAACACTTGTACCTTTATTTGCCGACCTCTAGGTACTAGCTGGCAATCTCCTGTTGTTACAACTGATCTCCAGCCAATAGAGATCAGTTCCCCTGGAGAAAATGGCTGCTTTGGCAACTGGACTCTATGGCATTGAAGTCCCTCCCCTCCCCAAACCCCACCCTCCTCAGGCCCTGTCCCCAAAATATCGTGGTAATTCCCAACATGGAGCTGGCAACCCTATGCCTGCCACAAACAAACCACCTTACGTTCCATTGCAAATAACATAGGGAGGAGTGTTCTGGGCAATAATCATGAACTTCATTTTTGGCACAGCAAGCTCCATCATCATCATTTTTTTATAAGTTATGCCTGCCACAGAAGGACAAACAGATGGACAGATGGACAGACAGATCCTTCTGTCATTATACATTTCATCATAAGTAGCTTCAAGAGTATAGTAGTAGGGCTGTCAATTCGGTTCGGTCCGAACTGAAAATCAACCGAATTTCCCCTGATTCGGTGATTTTCAGTTCGGACGGATCTGAACTCAAATCTGGCGGGCAACCGGGGGCCCCGAATTCAGCGAGTTCGGGAGTTCGCGAATAAATTCGGCCAATTCGGCCCCCCCTTCAGGGGAGCCTGCTGAAAGGCGCGGGCTGCCCTTTAAACTGATCTGCGCCTCCCAGCTGGGAGGCTCAGATCAGTTTAAAGGGCAGCCCGCCTCCCTTCAGCGGGCTCCCCTGAAGGGAGGCGGGCTGTCATTTAAACTCATCTGTGCCTCCCGGCCGGGAGGCACAGATGAGTTTAAATGACAGCCCGCCCCCCTTCAGGGGAGCCCGCTGAAGGGGGGCGGGTTGCCCTTTAAACTCATGTGCGCCTCCCGGCCGGGAGGCGCAGATGAGTTTAAATGACAGCCGCGCCTCTCCAGCGGAGGCTCAGATGAGTTTAAAGGGCAGCCCGCCCCCCTTCAGCGGAGCCCGCTGAAGGGGGGCGGGCTGCCCTTTAAACTGATCTGCGCCTCCCAGCTGGGAGGCTCAGATCAGTTTAAAGGGCCCCCGCGCGCCCCCTGAAGGTGAGTTTCGGCCGAATTTTCCCCCGAACTCCGGATCCCCCCGAATTACCGGGGATCCGAAGCGGGGGAGTTCGGACTTCGGCACGTACCGACCCCACAAGGGTCAAATTCGGCCGAATCCGAACTGTACCGAATTTTTTTTTTGACAGCCCTATATAGTAGTAAGTCAGCCCATTCCCTATCAAAGTCTGTAATTTCATACTTCTTTTCCTGGCAGTCCATAACAAAACCCCCAAAAAATCTGCTATTGTGTTCAATTTTTTTTTTTTTTTTTTTTTTGCTTCTCTGTTCCAGCCAGGTTTTTGGCAGATACTGGTTCTCAAATTTTCTACAATTGGGCTAAAGTTCACACATTTTTCTATGGTGAGGTAGTTTACAGCTGCAAGTAATCTAATTAGTATGTGCCAAATGGTTGTGGAAGAAGGCTGAAGATAGGGGGAATAGAAAGAGGAGGGATTTATATTACACACTATTCAGAATGTATCTGAGTCAACCAAAACAATAAAAGTACAATAAAAATAACAATTACAATTACTCAAGAAACTGAAGACCAGCTATATCATTTAAAAGAGCAGCCAGTAAAACCAGTCGTATAAAAGCAGACACAAAAGCAGACATAAAAGCAAGCAGCATAAAAACCAGGAGAGAACAGGGCAAGGAGAGAAAAGTCAGGTAAGCCTGTGTAAACAAAAAACAATTTAGTCTGGTGCCTAAAAACCAGTAATGAAGATATGAGGCAAGGACATTCCACAAGCAGGTGTTACCACTGAAAAGTCCCATCTCTTGTCACTGCTTGCTTGGTTTTTGTGGATGAGGGCAACCACAGTAGTCTTCATGGAGAGCATTTAACTGGTAAGCTGGACAGTATGTGATGAGATGGTCCTTCAAGTAGCTCCCTGCTCTCAGAATGCCCATTGAGCTACAAATTCAGTGATGCATAAAGCCCTCTTTTTTGATGCTAATAAGTCACTTAGTCTCCTGAGGATTGCCAGGTCCCTCCTGGCCACCAGCGGAAGATGGAAGGTTGGGATGCCAAGTCCAGGTTGGGAAACCTCTGATGATTTGGGTGTAGAGCTTGGGGAGGACATAGGGTTGCCAACCTCCAGGTAGTAGCTGGAGATCCCCTGCTATTACAATTGATCTCCAGCCAATAGAGATCAGTTCCCCTGGAGAAAATAGCTGCTTTGGCAATTGGATTCTATGGCATTGAAGTCCCTCCCACCTCAGTGGCATTCCTATCTCCTAAAGAGGCTATGGGGAAAGCTGCTAACCTTCTATCACCCTCAAGGGGCTGCCAGGTTTATGGGTTGAACTAAGACTAAATTTTTCATCAGCAGAATGAAACGTTCCTGCTTCTTTCTTCCCACTGCAGCCCCTGATCTCCATGAAATGCTGCTCTTGGGGATATGGGGCCCTGAGGAATGACATGAGGGGAATTTGCAGCATAAAGGAGAAATAGGTAGAAATTGCCAGTTTAATCTGGATCCAATCCTATGCTTTTCAACTGTATTTTCTGGTTCTGTTTTTGCAGCTAGCCTTGTATATAGAAACTAACAGAACTGGAGGATACAGCAAAGTCAATTTTAACTGCATTCCCTGTCACAAGGTAGGACTAGCGCTCCCATATGCCTGCTGGGGGGCAGGAGATCAGCAGTGGCTGGAGGGAGAAAAACCTGCTGCCAGTGATGGTGCGAAATCACTTCTGGGAAAAAGCCTGAAATGACATCATGCCCCTCAAGGAATCTCTGGATACTCTATAGTAAAACCACAGGGTTCGGGTGATTCCTAGAGAGGACTATCTGCCCCTCCACATCCCCACCCCCAGTCTCCTGCTGGCAACCTTAGGCAGGACTATCCAGCTCTGAGAATTGAACTACCCGATGTTGCATGTATTTTACTATTAATTAAACACATGAAATATAGTATATTATTCTTGTCAATAGACTTTCCAATATAACATTTTACTTGGCTTGCAAATTTCCAGTAGGAGTATCTTGCTTGGCAGAGCACTGCTTAATAGATGACTGCATTTCTTTTGATATTAATTACAAAATGGGGTGTGTCATCATTATTGTAATTAATATGAAAATAACAGAAATTCCCCATCTAAACAGCCTATAATGAGGATAAAAACATGTTTTTGTTTAAATTCTAGGTTTTTTTTTTCATTATTGCAGTCTCTTTCTCTATTTTACTTTCATGAGGCGGCCATAGGATTGCCAGCCTCCAGGTGGTACTGGAAATCTCAAGCACTTATGGCAAAAAAGCAATTACAGACAAACGTATGCTGTGAGGTCTATTCAAATAATAAAGTTCACACACATTGATATATATACAATCACAAGTGATGCAATAACATGCAGTACATGTGTAAATCCGTTTGGAGATGTATCAACTCGTCCGTGAGGCTCTAGGTCCTTGAAGATGTATCAGACTCTAGGTCTTGTAAGCTGTGTTCAGTTTTGGGCACCACAATTTAAGAAAGATGTAGACAAGTTGGAACGTGTCCAGAGAAGGGCAACAAAGATGGTGAGGGGTCTGGAGACCAAGTCCTATGAGGAAAGGTTGAAGGAGCTGGGTATGTTTAGCCTGAAGAGAAGACTGAGAAGGGATATGATAACCATGTTCAAGTACTTGAACAACTGTCATATATAGGAGGGTGCCGAGTTGTTTTCTGTTGCTCAAGAAGGTCGGAGCAGAACCAACGGGTTGAAATTAAATCAAAAGAGTTTCCATCTAGACATTAGGAAGAATTTTCTAACAGTTAGAGCGGTTCCTCAGTGGAACAGGCTTCCTCAGGGGGTGATAAGCTCTCCTTCCCTGGAGTTTTTTAAGAAGAGGTTAGATGGCCATCTGTCAGCAATGCTGATTCTGTGACCTTAGGCAGATGATGAGAGGGAGCGCATCTTGGCCATCTTCTGGTCACTAGGGGTGTGGAGGGGGGAGGTAGTTGTGAATTTCCTGCATTGTGCAGGGGGTTGGACTTGATGGCCCTGGTGGTCCCTTCTAACTCTATGATTCTTCTTCTTCTTCTTCTTCTTCTTCTTCTTCTTCTTCTTCTTCTTCTTCTTCTTCTTTTCTCCTAAAAGAGAGACTCAGAACAATTTACAACCAAATAAAAAAATTCCAAACAACAATATTAAAAACAACAACAACAACAAAACCACAGAAAGCCAAACCAAGGTAGAATTATTCTTATCAGCCTTGAAATTCCACAATGTGGAAACAGTCATGGTAAAAACCTGAGATCAGGTAGAGCCAGTTCTATCATATATACAGGTGGGGAAGGAAAGAAGATCCTGCTGGGATGAAGGGAGATGACCCATTGGTTTAAGTAAGGATTAGAAGTATTTGGTCCCAGGTAATGAAGGGCTTTAAAGGTAGTAAACAGCTCCTTGAATCACACAGATATTCAGTCAGTCTAAGGGCTATCAGCTTTCTGGGATGGCCTGGTACCTCCGTTTACTCATAGAATTTAGACTCTTCCTCCTGTTTGTTTGAAATCTGGTCAGCAGCGTCTCATGGTTGAGGAAAACAGTCCCTTAGAATTTCATCCCAAATAAGTGCAAAACAAATATGTTACAGCCAGAAATATGTTTTGCTTTTAATTGCCCATAAAATGTAGGTCTTTTCATCTACATGACTGAAAGTTTGCAGGGAGGGTCCCTTGGTTAGGTGTTACAAGCAACAGGGGATTGGGGGGAAATACCTACAAAAACTAGCCAGAAATGTGCTTTCTATTAGAAGCAATGAGAAATGAGGAACATAATAACACTACAAAACCGAGGGGAAATACAGTTTAGAATCTTAAATGAAACAAAAAGTAAATGAAATGAAAATTCCACATCTGAAGACCGTGTAGAGTGTAGAAGGAAAGTGGACATCCATGATGAAAAAGAAACATGTACGTGTGTTTACTGCTTCTGGCTATTTCCATTTAGGAAACACCAGAGGGTGCCAAACCCAGGGGCAGAATGTGCCTAATTTCCTTTCTGGAGAAATAGCGAAGACCACAAAAATGAATTAACCAAATGAACTAGACTTTAAAAGGTTGGATGGGGTTCAGATATTGATTTTACTGCTTCAAAATGTATTTCTGACACCTGCTTAGAAGACGTAGATCAGAATGGTCTTGTCAGTAATGTATCCTGCTAGGGGTAGCATTTATGTAAATGAAAAAGAAAGAGACTTCCAAAACATTTTGCCTTCAGTTCTAACAGGGGCACAATCTGGTCAGTTAATGCATTTAGACAGTTGAAGACTGTCCATTTGAATGAAGGGGAGGAAGTATAATTCATCTTTCCTGTCTAATGCAACTGCCAAAGGGAAAGAATAACCATAATGGCCCAGTCACTCTTGGAATATTTTTTTTGGACTGGCCATGAATTTATCACTATCCTTTTAACATTTTTTTCAGTATAGTGTGGGCTGGCAACTGAAACTTGGTTTAAGACTTGCTGCTTTTAATCTTTTGAGAGTTCTACAGTTGAAATGGACTGGGAATGATCGACTACATAGAAGAGGATAGTAGGCCCAATACTAAGCTAAACTTCTGAGGGGTATTAGAGAGTTCTTTAAACCTCTGCCATTTCTTTTTGATCCTCTTTTCTGATCTTACTCTAGCATCATAATGAAATAATCAGAAAGAAACAGAAAAGCTGTAGCGACATCTTTGAAGTACCCAATTACATGTATATTTTAGATGGAAGCACGTTCTTTCTTTACAATGCTTTCTATGTTACATCAAATGAACATATCCACTAATAAATAGCATTAATAACTTTATTTGCTTGGGAACAAATCTATCTTCTATCCAGCTTAGAAGTTTTGAGACAAAAACAATGTTCAGCACACACAGCATGGTTTAGTTTTTATCCCCTAATAAATGACTTACATTAATAGAAATCTATGGGTGTAAACACAAAATATTATGGTAACTAAAGTTAGCAAGTTACTGATGAATACAAACACAACTAATCTGTTATTCTGACCTCTGTACCAGGGAAGACACTGGAGCAGATTTTAAAGGGATCAATCTGTGAGAATCTGAAGGACAACTTGGTGATCCAGGGAAGTCAGCACGGATTTGTCCCCAACAGGTCCTGCCAGACCAACCTCATTTCCTTCTTTGATCAAGTGATGAGCTTACTGGATTTTGGGAATGCCACTGACATTATTAACCTGGATTTTAGTAAAGCTTTTGACAGGGTTCCCCATGATGTTCTGATGGGTAAACTGGAGCACTGCAGACTAGACTCTATTTATTTAGAATATTTAGGTGGATAGGGAACTGGTTGGAGAACCGCACCCAAAGAGTAGTTGTCACTGGCATTTCATTTGATTGGAGAGAAGTGTCCAGTGGGGTAACACAGGGCTCGGTTCAGGCCCCAGTATTTTTCAATATTTTTATAAATGATCTGGATGACGTGGTGAAGGAACATTAAATTTGCAGATGACACAAAGTGGGAGAAGTAGTGAACACCCCAGAAGACAGAGATAGACTCCAATGAGATCTGAACACACTGGAAAAGTGGGTGGTTGTGAACAAGATGCAATTCAACAAGGATAAGTGCAGAATTCTACATCTGGGTAACAAAAACAAGAAGTAGGCATACTGGATGGAGGTTATACTTCAGGTAGCAATGTGGACTCTAAGCTAAGTATGAACAGTCAGTGTAATGCAGCAGCAAAAAAGGCTAATGCAATCTTGGAGTGTATCAATAGAGTCAGAGCATCCAGATCACAAGATGTCGTAGTCCTGGTGACCACCACATTGGTCAAGCTGTACCTGGAGTACTACGTGCAGTTCTGGAGGCCCCACTTCAAAAAGGAATAAATGTGGTGGTTAAATCCCCCCCATTGCATTGGTGTTGTCTGCACACTCACAGACAATGTGCTTACCTGAACAGAATAGAGCCAATCAGGGCCGGTGGTGGCAAACATTGGCAGCTGCTCCAGGCCTAGCTATGGTGGTGGAAGATGCTGTCTGCCACCCCAGACTCAGCCACAGCAGTGGAGGATGCCTTGTGCCACTCCAAGCCCAGCCACGGCGGTGGAAGACAATGGCAGCCACTCCGAGCCAGCTGCGGTATCACAAGAGGGTGTGGGTAGTAGGGCCTGGAGCCAGGCTTGGCACTGGGGGGATATGAGTTTCCTGCCCCTGCACTAACCAGTTAGGGAATCATCAGTGATGCACAAGTATTGTGCATCCCCACTTGTCTTTTTATAATTAATGTCTGGACAATAACCAAGGAAATAACTTAAAACCAAATGGGAAAAAGGATTAACAAGAAGATGATGAGCCTGCTCCATCAAAACCTGTCCCACATCTGCCTTGGCTAACCCATGGCCTCAATTCAAAAGGGAGGGGAGTTTACAGCATCCAGTTCTTCCTCCTTTGATTGATCCCCAGTCCATGCTGCCTGGAGTAGGTGATGAAACTTCCACCTGAACCAACCTCCCAATCATTTTTTAAGAGGATTCCTTACGATTAGGGATCTGCAAAAAAAAAAATGAAAAAATTAGTATTCGGTTCTAATGGACCTGAAATTTTTCGGGAAACCCAGATATTCCCAGATATTTATTTTATTCATTCAAAGTGAATTTATGATTTGATCTATTGCTTTGTCCTATAGGAGAAAAATATGATTGGCCAGCAGTTAGATAAGTTTCTTGAAAAATTAGTTTACGTGGTGTAATTTTGAATTAACAAATGTCATAATAATAGTCATCCTTATTGTGATTTTTATTAATATAATGTGATTTTGGAAGTGAATTTTAATCCAAATATACTCTGAATCTAATGATCATTTTAGGTATTGATATGTTTTTATATTTCACACTTTCTGATGATAACAGAAGCATAAACAACCTCCAAAAAGTGACATTTCACATAAAACTTGGGGAATGGTAACACAGTTGATTTCTACACTGTTCTTGTGTTCCTGGGCTCAACATTTTTCCCCCATAGAGCTGGGACAAGGACATTTAATTTGTTTCCCACTTGGAACCAAAGTAAACAGACTGAAAATGAGTCACATCATTATGAATTCAAGCTATATGTAGTCATCAAATTCCAACATTCAAATGATCCGCGGGAAGCTCCTTACTTATAAAGAAAAGAGCTTTGCATATAGTAGCAACAAACGTTTAAAGTGGTGTTGCCGTGAGCCTAACTCAATGTCCAGTGAGAACTCATAGGCGATAATGCAATAGGCATGAAATTAAAAGGACTACTACTGTAGACAGGGCATTATTAGGGTGTTGCATTCCTCAGAAGGTCTATTATCTCTTCATCATTACCCTTGGCTGAGAAACTGGGCCATAAACAAAGCATGGACCGAGAGGGTGCGGGGGGGGGGGAGTAAAGCCCCAGAGCAGGGTTTCACATTATTGCTTTAGTGACCAGTTTTTAGAATTAGTGACAATTCCTTTATCACTTCATCCATAACTGCCAGACGCGGGAGAAAATGAGGATGAGAAAATAATCTGTTTAATTTAAAAACATGCCCCAGGCATATTTTAGTATGCTTTTCAGCTCAGTTCACATCAGCTCTCCAACGTTAATGATTCATTTAAAGACACTTGCTGCTAAAAATAGAAAAGTGCTGTTTTCTGTCAAAATGAACCAGCGTGGTATCTCCTCCCCACCTGAAGA
Organism: Euleptes europaea; assembly: GCF_029931775.1. Lineage (NCBI taxonomy): Eukaryota > Metazoa > Chordata > Lepidosauria > Squamata > Sphaerodactylidae > Euleptes > Euleptes europaea. The sequence goes on along the minus strand of NC_079320.1, from coordinate 38,716,162 downwards.
GCTCGGTACTAGTTTAATTTTGTTGTCGCCTCACCCTCATAGGGATTTTGTGCAAAAAAGTGGTGACTGAAATTGCTATTTTTTCATTTTTCCTTTCTGTTGGAATATTCTCTTCAGTTGGCAAAATTCTATCAAAAGATGTCGTTATGCTTAATGATAATTAAACGCTCACACACAGCACTGTTTTGTTAGTTAAAATAACATGGCAGCAATAATTACACACAGTTCCCATTATGCACACAGCATCAGTTGGCATCCAAATGAAATTTGACTCACTGAGTCCAATTTGCCCTTTAGATACATGACCATTTCAAGTCTGTTTGAATGATACAATGGCACAGGCATGTCTGAATGCAAACATTGTTGAAGTATAACAAATATGGTATGATTAACAATTGCAACACAAATACTAAAATGTCTCTAGGAAAAGGCTACAGGCTGCAAGAAGAGCTTCTTGGCCCACATCCTATCTGATACATAGGTCTGCTTATGAAAGGGCACGAGGGTCACTGTTGGAGTGGAGCTTAGGTTGGTGGGTCTTCAAAAGTCATGAACAGATGCCTGGAAAAGGTAATGGAATGGATGAGGGCCAAAAAACTGAAGCTCAATATAGACAAGGCTGAGATGCTGTTGGTCAATGGGGAAGCTGCTGGGGGACTGTGGAGTCAGCCTATCCTGGAGGGGATTGCACTCCCCTGGAAGGAGAAGGTTCATAGCATGGGGTGCAACTAGTTCCTGGTCTACAGTTGGGGGCTCAGGTCTCCTCTGTGGCCCATAGTACCTTTTATCACCTCTGGCAGATTTGCCAGCTACAGCTATTCCTCAAAAAGCATCATCTGGCCACAGTGATCCATGTCCTGAACACATCCAAGTTAAAATAATGTAATGTGCTCTACAAGGGGCGCCTTTGAAAAAGATCTGGAAACATCCATTGGTCCAGAATGCAGCATCCAAGCTACTGTCAAGGGTTGGTTACAGAGACTGGATCACGCCCATACTGAAAGATGCAATTTGGCTGGGCTCCACCCAGTCCCCCCCCACCCCAGTTTGGAGAGGTGCAGAGAAAGGAAAATATTTCTCTACTTTGTTTGCTTGTAAAATTGGTCACAACTAGAAGTGTGCTGGATTTTCATGAGGTTCATTTTTTTACTGTTAAAGAGTCCATTCTGGGGAAAATGTTGAAGTGTTCATACAAGATCCTTCCTTGCACTCTCTTATAACTTCTTGCACCTCTTTGTTGTCACAGCCAGTCTGCTTTGGTGCCCTTATTTTTACTTTAAAGTTATTCTTAAGTGTATAGTACTTAGGGTTGCCAGGTCCAGGTTGGGAAATACCTGGAGATTTTGGGGATGGTGCCTGAGAAGGGTGGGGTTTGGGGAGGGGAGGGATATAATGCCATAGAGGCATCCTTCCAAAGCAGCCATTTTCTCCAAGTGAACTGATCTCTGGCCAGAGATCTCCCAGAAGATTTCCATCCACCACCTGTTAGTTGGCAGACCTAATGGTAATCATATACAAAGTTGCATCTATTTCCATCAATCCCCTCCTCAGGACTTGGGAGATCCCCCCAACAAGGTGCTCGTACTCAATCACAACAAAGTACCATCACAACAAAGCCCTGATCCTAGCCACTCAAGGAACATATAGTGAACATGATGCTATCATGTTGCCATGTAGCCAATCCAATTTGAATTTAGAACATTACTGACAAACCCCATTACTATCCCTTTGCACTGGTGATCAACAGAGAACATATCCTTGTTGCCCAGGCAACCTGGCAAATACTTATTTCCCTGCCACAGGAATGATTTGAGTGCCTGCTAGCACTGAGCATCCAACTCTAGTTGTCCAAAATTGTACATAACCAATATGGAAGATGCAGATGCACACTCAGATGTACATCAAATATACAAACTATGCATTCCTCCCACCCCCCCTCTGGAGAACACATTGGTCACTATGGTTCCCTGACAATATTCTCTTTTCAGCATTTTATATATGGTAATGTATGAGGGAGGGGGGCTGTAATGACACTGCAAAGACCAACTATTTGGGAGGCCAGATAAGAAAAATGAAGTCCTGCCATAGTAAGTCCTGACCTTACATTTTTGACATTTCGAGGGAAGATTTCCTCCTGTCATTTTTATATGTGTGAAAGGTCAAGGCAGCCATGCCATTCTTCTGGAGTTTTCAAATGTCTTTGCCTTTCTTTCAGCTGAAATTGATTTTCTAGAATTATCTTCCTGCCAACAAAATAGGAATGGCTGTGCTCATTTTTTTCACGCACGAACGATAATGGAGAGTATTTTTTTTTAAAGTATACATCTGTCTGTTCCATGCAGAATGCTGTCAGACCATCATAATATTATGACGTGGTGAGCAGAAGGCTGGCATTTATGCTTTTGGCAAAATGGACTTCCTGATAAATATGTTCTGAGTGTATATTATTAGAAGACCAGATCCCACAGTCCTGCTAACTGAATTGCCTTCAGTCATCCAAGTAGCCCACAACATCCTGTCTCCTGTTTTCATTATATTTCTATATCTATGGGAATGGAATCTACTGTAGAGTATTCAGCCAGATTCTCTCCCACTGCTGCTGCTGTCTTTCACACAGGCATGCCTTTGCAAATGATGCTTAACTGCAGAGAGCACGTTAGCAGTTCATGGACAGGGCCGTTCATATGAAAGCAGAACCTTGGACATTCCTCAGTTCCATTTCAGCCTCACCAAATAATGTTGCCATTTGGGGGTATTGTTGATTAAAATGCTTCCAGTGATGGCAAAATTAAGAACGTTTTGCCCTCGGAATAGTGGAGTGGGTGACACTACATAGGAAGAAGTTAAGAATCACACCTAGTTGTTGTAGTGGAAACCAAGCGGCCTGTTTTCCCTGTTTTTTCATAATTGTTGTGCTTCCTTGTCGCTTCCCAACCAATAACTCTTGTTATGAGGGGAAAATAAACCTTTGCTCAAGGACAATGCATTTATATTTATTTGTAAGTGCAGTTGCAATTACAACCCAAATAGCTCTGAAACATGTTAATGAATTTGAGCAATAATATGCATGCAGATGCAGTGTATTCAAGGCTTGGTAGCAGGTTGGTTCACATGTGCATGTTCATCAACTGATGGCTTCAACATCAAGTGATAACTTGCATGTGTGAACATGACACAGTCCCATACCAAGTCAGCCCTTTGGTCCATATAGCTTACTATTGTCTACTCTAACTGGCTGTGGGTCTCCAGGGCCTCAGGAAGAGAAGGGACCTTACCAATAACTGCTTTAACTGGGGATCCTTTAACTGAAGATTCCAAGAAATGGACCTGGGGTCTTCTACATACAAAGTGGGGGCTCTGTCAGTAAGCCATGGCTTAGAAGCCACATAATTCGTATGTGAAGAGGCCACTGACACCCATATCTCTTCACTTTACTCAAACACAATGGTGTTTCACTCATCTATTGCAACTTTTTTGCTTCCCCCCCTCCCTAGGGTCACCAAGTCCCTCTTCGCTACCAAGGGAGGTTTTTGTGGCAGGGCCTGAAGAGGGCGAGGTTTGGGGAGAGGAGGAACTTCAATGCCATGGAATCCAATTGTCAAAGCAGCCAGTTTCTCCAAGTGAACTGATCTCTGTCGGCTGGAGATCAGTTGTAATAGCAGGAGATCTCCAGCTAGTACCCGGAGACTGGCAACCCTACCACTCTCACTTCAGCCCCAGATGCTTCCAGAATAGGGCTGTTGAAAAAAAAATTCGGTAAAATTTGGATTCAGCAAAATCCAGCCCGTTTTGATCCGGAAATGCCAAAGTCCGAACTCCCCCCACTTCGAACCTGTGGAATTCGGCTCGAGATTTGAGTTCGGGGGGAAATTCGGCCGAGCAAAGTCATAAAAACCACATTCGAGCCATTCTGCAGCTGCAGGGGGGCATTTTTGGGGATAGAGCCCCCACACTTTCAGCGTAGCTTGAGGGGACCCTTCTTGCAAGACCCCCCAAGTTTGGTAAAGATTGGGTCGGGGGTGACGTATGGGTCCCCCCTTTCCCTATTGGGATGAATGGGATCAGCCAATCTTGTGTGCATCTAAAGAACGGCAAATCCAAGGCAAAACCTCCCATGCTATCCATTGCAATGCAAAGCAACACGCGACTTTTGGAGTGTGCAATTGAAATTTGCAAACGCCAAGGCAGAGGCACGCAGGCTTTAGTTTAGAAAAAACAACTCATACATTAACGTCTTTTGTCTTAAAAGAAAAACACAATAACAGAGCTTTATATACTTTGCATACTCCTTTGCACACTTTCACCACATGCATTTGGAAAAGCAAACCTTTTTTGGGGGAGAGAGGGATAAAAACCAATACTAAACAGACTTTGGACCAAGGAAGCATCTTTAAAAGTCTCAGAAAACCCTTTTGCACACTTATACCACATGGCTTTGAAAAGCAAACCTTTTTTGGTGGGGGGAGCAGATATAAAAACCAACATTCCACAGTTTTTCGGCCAAGGAGGCGTCCTTATGGGTCAGAGCAAACCCCTTTGCACACTCCCATCACATGCATTTCAAAAAAACAAACTTGGTGTGTGTGTGGAAGAGATGAAAATCACGTCTAAAAAAGGTGCGGGGAAGGCACCAGGCTCAGTGCCTGCGCTCTCCCCACGTTTGCTGCCCAAGCAGGGGAGAAAAGAGCCAAAAGGGGTGGGGTGGGGTGGGAGGAGAGCTCCTTGTTCAGTGGACCATTTTGAATGGGAAGGGCAGACAGACAGGAACCTCTCTCTCCTGCTGAAGCCAGGACAAGTCATCTGTGCTCTCCCCGTGTTTGCTGCCCAAGCAGGGGAGAGCCAGAATTTGCAAGAATGCAATAATGCAAACAGGAGCAAGAATGCAAACAGGAGCGTGTATTTTCTGCCCTGCTCCTTCTCATGGTGGAGGGACGCTATCCCCTTATGCAAACAACCCCACCAAACTCAAGCAAGTCTCACCAGCACCACTCCCCACCTCTCCAACCAATATGGCGCCGCGCTGCACCCCCCAAACGGGAAAAAAATCCAAGGCGCAGGGGACAAGCCGCACCGTCGCACTCAACCCCAGGCTAGGGGCAAAAAAGGGAAAAAACACCAAGAAGGAGGAGGCGCGGCCTGGGTGCCGAGCGGAGAGAGACTCGCTAGCCGCCGCAAAGACTCAACTTTAAACTTTAAAAGCAGAACACACACTCCCACAGAGGCGAGCGGGCACACCCGCTCACCAGAACAGGCTAAAGCCTCCTTTGTCTCCCCCCCCCACAGAAACTGTTCCCCCACACAGAGACTCTGCCTCCCCCCCCACACACACAGGGGGAAAATTATAGAGAAAAGCCCCAAAAGGGGTCTTACTGTGGATGTCTTCTGTTCTATCAGGAGGGACTGGGAGGACTGAGTAATCCAATATGATTCCATTTAAGCACGGGAGGTTTTGCCTTGGATTTGCCACTCTCTAGATGCACACAGGATTGGCTGATCCCATTCATCCCAATAGGGAAAAGGGGGGACCCCATAACTTGCCCCCCTGACCCAGTCTTCACAAAACTTGGGGGTTCTTGCAAGAAGAGCCCCCTCAAGCTACGCTGAAAGTTTGGGACCTCTATCTTCAAAAATGCCCCCCCAAGCCGTGGAAAGCTGCAAGTGTGCTTTAAATGAAATAAATATGCACATTAAGGGGAGAACCCCTTCTGGGCCCCATACGTCGGGGGGCCCTGATCCAATCTTAACAAAACTAGACGGTTCTTGCAAGAAGGGCCCCGTCAAGCTACGCTGAAAGTTTGGGACCTCTACCTTCAAAAATGCCCCCCAAGCCGCGGAAATCTGCGAGTGTGCACACCTCCCATGGGGATCTCTCTCTCTCACAAACTCTTTCTCTCCCCGGGCCACGCAGCAGCTGGGCTCACGCACTCAACCACGACTGATTGGCCAGGAGAAGACCCAGCTTGACCACCATTGGCAGCAGGAGAATGCTGCTTATTAAATGACGGTTATGCTGCTGCTTCGGAGCACCTGGATTCACCGAATTTATCCGGCGATTGCGCCGAACTCACCAAATTCAGCATGTTGTTTTCCCTCCTTTTTTGAATTTGGTTGCATCCAAACTGAAAACCCCCGAATCGGGGAAAATTCGGCTGTTTTTTCGGTTTGGACGAACCGAATTGACAGCCCTATTCCAGAATACTGCTTCTGGGAGACAGGAGAGCACTCTGGTTGCTTCAGGAGCGAAATCCACAAAGATTGCTTTCCTTGTGCTCACAGATTGGTTTGATGGGATCCAACCCAGTGCTTTTCAGTGGAGCCGGTTCACAAATTCAGCTGCCCATTACAAAGTGATCTACATACATGCATTAACCAGGCCTATGTAGAAAACAAAGAAGAGTAACAGAGGTATTTAGGAGCTCCAAGTATGTAGTTGGACATGCTTTGATGGGTCAGCTGTTGTCTTCCATAAGAAAATAAGATATATACCACAGGGCAGGGGTTAGCTTGACTGCAGGGGCCTGGCCATGATGTAAAGATTTCAGCCAAGCAAAGGGTCAGCCTAAGGGCCAGTCAGTCCCAAGAGGTTCAGCAGCTGAATGGAAAGCTTGAAGGATTTAATGTTTGAGAGAAGGGGGAAAAAACCTTTCTCAAAGTGGTGGCATGCGAAAAAGTTCTGAATATGTATTGAAGAACCTGGGTTCATGCCCCAAGAGTCAGAATGCAGTGTAACTACTGAACATTACTTGAATTTTATGAAAACATAACTGGGATTTTTCGTAGGTATGCAGGTGAGGTTTTTTCTTGAATGCTGATAGAATTCGGGTAGGCATTCTGAAAATCCAAATCCATTGTGCTCTTTAAATCTGGAAACATTTATTTTGTATTTGATTCTCAGGGCTATAATGAGATGTGCCAGTTCACTACTGGTTGAGCCCTTTGTGCACCGTACTTTCTTGTATTGTCACGAAGAACAAAATCTCTTGCATAGCGCTCAGAACGAGGCCTGGCTTTCAGTGAATCACTGTTACTCATTGTTAATGTCAAAGCCAAGAAATGAGTACACTGTTTTAGATATACTCAGGGAAGATTATAGCTATGGAACTGCCATCCCCAGCTGTCTCATCTTTACAGACTGTTTTGTTCGCCACTCTTTCTATGTCCTGAATATTTTGTTCCCTTGCTTTAAAGTTTAAACATGTACAGACAGCTTACAGCATAAAGCTTGCAAAGTGACATATTTGGTTTCAAGACATCTTCCCCAAGCCTGCCATTTGAGAGCATGTCTCACCTTTCTTCAATTCTTTGTGATCTTTACCAAGAGACCAGCAAGAAACACTTTCCATGCAAAATCAGACTGTTTTATTTGGAGGGGACGACGACACATGATTCCTTAGGCATTAGACATTCACCGTTGCAGGAGAGAAGTTTTCTTTCCTATCAGGCATTGCTTAAGCTTACAGAAAAAAAGCATTGGATTCATAAAGCTGAACTATGAGTCTTCCCGTTAACTAATAAATCAGATTCCAGATGCCAATTGGAAAGGAAACAAACATCTGGCAGTGGTACCTGGCAGCAATTAGAAAAATAAACAGAATTCCTGAAGGCACAAAGAGAAGAAATTAGAAACATTCTGCACAATTGTATATACGCCAGGTGATACGGCACACAGTTTCAATGTTTAGGCTGTAATATATCCAAGCTGACTTGGACTATAAGGAAATCTGGATATGAATTCAGCTGAAATATGTGCTTCAGATCAACAGTTAGCAAGGTCTGCTTTTTGCATTATGTTTGAATGATGTCCAAAAAATTCTTCAGATGCTCATAAAGCGCTGCAAATGTCTTGACTGAATGCATGGAGCTGGAGCCCATCTAGACCCATGAAAAGTGAGTCTCTTCAAGAAGCTGGGTTCTTTGTAGGTAACCTTTCACAGATTAATCATATTGAGAAGACAGTAGTAATGTCTTTGCTAATAATTCTATCAGCTATGATATCTAGTAGTAAACTGGGGGCATGGGCCAATCACAAAAGCAACAAAATCGGGATACCCATCTACAAAGAAAGGATTTCTACATACCTGGGGACATATATTTAGGGAAATGTGACTGATAATTAAACAGGAGGAAAAGGAAAATATAACAAATATATCCTGATATGGAGTAAGCATGCTCCAGGATGCTTGAAATATTGAACACAGTCAAGAGTCAGATAATGGATGGATAAAAAAAAGAGGATTATGGGAAAGTGCCCTGTTAAACCACAGAAGAAGAAGAAGAAGAAGAAGAAGAAGAAGAAGAAGAAGAAGAAGAAGAGTTGGTTTTTATATGCTGATTTTCTCTACCACTTAAGGAAGAATCAAATTGGCTTACAATCACCTTCCCTTCCCCTACACACAAGAGACACCCTGTGAGGTAGGTGAGGCTGAGAGAGCTCTTAGAGAGCTGTGACTAGCCCAAGGTCACCCAGCTGGCTTCATGTGTTGGAGTGGGGAAACCAACCCAGTTCCCCAGATGAGCATCTGCTGCTCTTGTGGAGGAGTGGGGAATCAAACCTGGTTCTACAGATTAGAGTCCACTGCTCCAAACCACCACCCTTCCTCCTGAAGAGGGAGATATGGGTGTCAGTGGTAAAAGAAATTTCCCAATTGTCTTCTTTGTTGCTGGCCTGATATTCAAAAACATAAGTTTGCCTCAATTCCACATGTGAATATGGAATGATCTGAACCCACAACCCTACTGTTTTGCATCAAAATACTTGATCCCACTGAACTGTTTCAGGGATCACAGGAGTAATTCCTGTAAATGGGCTGCTTGGCCTTCCATTATCGGTTATTCTAAGGTCTACCTTATCTTGCAACCCCCCCCCAAAAAAAAAAACCACTTCCTCTCACAAGAACACTGTCCCTCAAGCAGAGCTTAATCCCTTTTTTAAGGTAGGCTGCACAGAATTTCTGTACATTCCTTGTCAACTGAACCGTGGAGCTAGCTGGCTGATGTACTAAGAATACCCACATTGCCTTCCCTGTGTGTTTTCCTGTCAAAAGAGTGAATATTCTGTCCACATCCTTTTTGAAGCGAGGCCTCCAGAACTGCACACAGTACTCCAGGTGCAGCCTGACCAATGCTGTGTACAGTGGAACACTGACATCTTATGATTTAGCTGTTATGCCTCTGCTGATGCGCCCCAATATCGCATTAGTCTTTTGTTGTTGTTGTTTTTTGTCGCTGCATCATACTGGCTGTTCATATTTAACTTACGATTCATTTGCACCCCAAGATCTTGTTCACATACACTGCTACCCAGAAGTGTATCCCCCATCCAGTATGCATGTCCCTCATTTTTGTTACCCAGATGCTGAACTCGGAACTTATCTTTGTTGAATTGCATCTTGTTCACATCTGCCCACTTTTCTAGTGGGTTCAGATCTTATTGAATTCTATCTCGGTCTACTGCTGTGTTAGCTGCTCTTCCCAATTTGGTGTCATCTGCAAATTTAATGAGTAGTCCCTCCACACAATCATCCAGATCATTCATAAAAATATTGAAAAGTATGGGGCCCAGAACCAAACTCTGTGGCACTCCATTCAGATTAAATGCCATTGACAATTACTCTTTGCATGTGGTTCTCCAACCAGTTCCCTATCCACCTAACTATCTTAGGGTCTGCTCCACAGTCCTATAGCTTACTAATTAGAACATCATGGGGAACCCTGTCAAAAAACCTAACTGAAATCTAGGTAAACAACATCAACCACATTCCCTCGATCCAGTAAGCTCGTCACTTGATCAAAGAAGGAAACAAGGTTGGTCTGGCACGAACTGTTGGGGGCAAATCCATGCTGACTTCTGGATCACTGAATTGTCTTTCAGATGCTCACAGATTGATCTCTTTAATATCTGCTCCAGTATCTTCCCTGGGACAGAGGTCAAACTGACTGGCCTGTATATATCATAACATGATTGGTAGATGGTGGTGATATTTCATGTTCCCTGTAGCTTTGAATGATATTTTTTCTTTTACCTTTGCTACTAGGAGTCCATTGGATGCCAGCGATACAATAATGGTTATGTTCAAATAAGCAGCCATCTGTTCAACCAGGACCGTAGGATTGCATTGTCTATAAGCTAATGTTCCATCACATCTCACAGAACCCTCATTTATCCATACAAAAACACACACTACATTATGCAGTTGTAGACTTAAATAAAATTGTATGCTGGAACATTGAGCCTCAAGACCTAAATACAAGTACTTGAAGGGCTGTCATATAGAGAATGGTGCTGAGTTGTTTTCTGTTGCCCCAAAAGGTCAGACCAGAACCAACGGGTTAAAATTAAATCAAAAGAGTTTCCATCTAGACATTAGGAATATTTTCTAACAGTTAGAGCGGTTACTTGGTGGAACAGGCTTCCTCGGGAGGTGGTAAGTGCTCCTTCCCTGGAGGTTTTTAAGCAGAGGCTAGATGGCCATCTGTCAGCAATGCTGATTCTATTACCTTAGGCAGTTCATGAGAGGGAGGGTATCTTGGCCATCTTCTGGGCATGGAGTAGTAGGGGTTGCTGGGTGTGTGGGGGGGGAGGTAGTTGTGAAATTCCTGCATTGTGCATGGACCCTGCTGGTCTTTTCCAACTCTATGATTCTATGCTGTAATCAGGCAGACTGGAGATTTTCAAACCTGAATGAGTTGCTTCCATTCCTTCCTTCTTGAAGAAGCATTAATGCCCCAGCCTTGTAAATATTAGATACTGTAAGAAAAATCAAAAGTCAGCAAAACCAAAAACAGATCTGTACAAAGAAGGGAAGGGGAGTTTGGCTGCTGTTTGGTGCATGTGGCATGTTTCTCCTGTATGTTCTACAGCCTCACTCCCCTTGTGACTTCCTTTCTCTGCTTGAAATGTGCATAACAATTAAAAGCATCTGTGGTGTCAGGAAATAACCATAATAGGAATGGGGTTTCTTATTTTTAAACCTCTGTGAGTTGTAAACAGGTATTGATTCATGCCTCTCCCAACATATTAGCCACTTTGAAGTTTAAGTTTGGGTTTTGCTTATTCATTGGTATATGTGTGTATGCATGGTATATATGTGTGTGCATGAAAGGAGACTCGTCTATTGGACATAAAATCCTACAAGTGTATTTTCTATCTCATTTTGTATTTTGTTTTTTAAAAAGAGCATCTTTCTGCATAAGCTTAAGCACTCAGGACTTGGAGGCAGAGAGAATGAATATCTGTTTAAAGGAAGGACCAGCTGGCGTCAATGCCTGGTCCTTTAAAAAAATCCCCCTTTGGCATGTGTGTGTGGGGGTGTCTGACAAGAAGCACAAGTTACAAGCAGAAAAGATTCAGGACGGGCTCCAGGAACAGTCCACCAGCTGCCATTTCAATGTGCATTGTGTCTATCTCCACGGTGTAGATTCTAATTCAGTTTTACAGTCAGGAAAGAATAGGAAGCAATCACAGCAACATCCATAACCAAACATCATGATAAATAACCTGTTGTTGGGATCACATATTTAACCTAGTCAAAGGCGTGAATTGGAAAGGAGCTGACATATGCAGGGAAGAAGAAGGGGGAAGCAGATTTTACAAGACAAAATGTTTGCATCCTCATGCTATGCACAGATAACACCCAAAATGTACATATACGTACATTACTGTCTATTTTGAATGTTGCTGTCACTAAATGCCATTGCCTTCCATTGTAGCGGAACAGATACTTAAGGGAATGTAGACAGCAAGTCAAAGCTGGTCTGCTCAGAAGTAAATCCCATTGTATCCAGCAAGGCTTACTCCCAGAAAAGTGCTCTTAGAATTATAGCCTATGGGTTGGATTCAGCCAGTTTTTTGCTCTGTCTCAGACAGTTTATTTCCTTACAACAGGCCATGTCCCACATGGCTTTTGTCCATGGAGGTCTCATAATGTTTTTGGTGGTCAAATATTACCCTTTCCTCCCTTTTTTTACCAGTGGGAACAGCTAGTTGGATCCAACACAGTAGTGTCCTGAAATTTCACAATAGTAGACTATTTCAGGTTGACACCGTTCAAAGGAAGAAAAACAGCTTGTTACTCTCCTTATATTTGGAGATTAAGTAATCACCTTTCAGAGAAGGTCAGAGAAAAGAAAGGCTGAAGAAAGCCTGGCACTAATAAAGCAAGCATAAATCTGCAATGGACCAGAATAGTTCTTCACACTTTTGATAATAATTATGGATTTTCTACCGTGCGTTTTATAGGAAACTCCAGCATATCCTGCTTCTCTGAAGACTGCACCTATCTGATATCTTTGTTTAATCCACCTGGTTGTTACTCTCACACATTTTAATTGATATTCATACTTAAAACTTAGCTGTACACTTCAGAAACTGTGTAGAGGGGCTAAATCAGAAGGATAATAATCAACATTCATTAGGGCTCAATTATACATAATGTCCCCTCCCTGAAACCTGTAAGATCTGAAAGAAATGTAATTACAATTTTGATTCAGTTTCAAAATGGTACTGTGAGAAAGGAAATCAGTACCTTTCCATTGGGGTCAATGGACTTAGAAGGGTGTCATTCTCCTTAGGATTGCACTGAGAATGATCTCAGGGCTAAGTGAGAATTTGAATTCAGGTCTGGATTTTATGGACTGACTTTCAAATGACAATTTGGCCACAACATCCTTTTGACAACTCAATAAATTTAACCACCTTTTCCTTGGTTGGTGATATACATCAAACCCGCCATTATCCCTGTCTTGTGTGTGTGATGTCTGTCACAAGCAGAGGGGATGGAATGACATACCACTGCCACTATGGAGCCATCCACATGCATACTGAAGCCCTCTCCAGTACTTTCAATAGCTCTTCTCTCTTCAATGAAGTCTGGTGTATTTTGGGGGAAAGCCACACAGGGCAAATCAAGCACTGAATGCCTTGAACAACAGGCAGAGCTTGCCATTCATATTATTCTCAAGCAACCATCCTTTGCCGTCCTCCCTCAAAGATCCTCCATTCTACCCTTATCCAGTTGATCATTGAGTGATTTGTACATTTTGAAGACTATCTTAGCAAACGGGTGGTCACCACCCTCAGTTGCCCAAGTGGAATGTGTTGCAAGGAAGGATCAGTGTGTATATGTGTGTGTGTGAGGGGGGGAGGGTGTGCTTAGCTCCTGCTACACCTAATGATTTTCATTCCTCATCTCCTGCTGATGCCATTTTTTTCTCCAGCCTGCTCACTGCTGAGTTTGAGAGTCTGACTTGGGGGGGGGGGGCTTTTAAAATCACCTGGGAGATGTATAAACATTAAAAAAAAACATTAAATAAACAGTAAATATAGCTGAAGATGGGAGGCAGATAAAAAGTAAGAGAATAAGTAGGCAGAGAAGGGGTTAAAATCCCATTCTGTGGCTAACTCTCTCTTGGAAATGTTACCTTGGCTCCTGCACAGAATTACAAAAGAAAGCCTGGGATTGGAACTGTATTTCCCCTTTAAATTCTGTTTTGGACCAACATTCTCAGGCCAAGTAGAAACATAAGTGGCTGCACATCTGCTTTTTATTCTTCCGCTGTTTGTGTATGAAGTCAGAATACACTCTTCCTCTTGAAATGGGAGCCATGGAGACCAGATGCAGGTACAGCTCTCAGGCATCATCTCCAAGGAAATGCCTCTGTTGCATAGTTAAATTGTGGAACTCCCTGCCCCAGGATGTGGATGGGTACCAACTTGGAAGGCTTTAAGAGGGGAGTGGACATGTTCATGGAGGATAGGGCTATCCATGGCTACTAAGCCAAATGAATACTAGACATGATGCATGCTTATTCTCTCCAGAGGAGAGAATATTATATTGGGTGTGCCTATTATATTGGGTGTGGTGGAACACAGACAGGATGGTGCTGCTGCACTCGTCTTGTTTGGGGGCTTCCTAGAGGCACCTGGTTGGCCACTGTGTGAACAGACTGCTGGACTTGATGGGCCTTGGTCTGATCCAGCATGGCTTTTCTATGTTATGTTCTTATGTTCCCTTCAGACACTATGGTAGAAGTGAACATGTGGTTCACTCATACTACTCTACTGGCTCTCAATATATAAACCGAATCCCTGCACAGGCATAAGTGTATTTCATCCAAGCACTGCCATGGGTGCCTATTTCGGATTTATGACTGAGTTTAACTTCAAAATAATAAAGCAATTTTTAAATTCCTTACTTGCGCATAAAGAAGGAGAAGGTATGAAAACAGAGAACCCCCCTCAAAAAGTTCTATTTTTCATTAACCTGGAATTATATGGAAATTTGGGTCTCTGGTTAAGTCATTTTACTCTCCATATTTCTCTTTACAAAGCAAAGCCCAAACTACGGCTTTTTAAAAACTTTTCTCTGTTAAAGTCATTTACAATGAAATCTGATTGGAATTTATGCTTGTCTGTGTAGTAGAAGCTGAAGTAATCCTTGGATGAGTACAAGGGAGCCATCTGCTGGACAAACATGCAACTGCTTGAGCCAACTTGATCCTTGGCAGGAATGAAAAGTTTTCTTGAACTGTAGCAAAGAGAAAGAGAAACAACGGAACAAACTTGTGAACTCCCATTTGACCTAGTTTCAGTAATACATAAACAAGAGAGAACCAGAGATTCTGCTTCCTTCTGACTATATAATAATCTTATATTCTAACAGCAAAGTCAGCCAAATCTGAGGATACTTAAATTCAGTGACTGGAGCTGCGAACAGGCAGTATAGATCTTTCTACACACTTGAAAAGGGCCCCAGGTTTGCAGAAAAATCTGAAATCTAACACACACACACACACACACACACACACACACTTGGGGGAGGGTTTAAAAAACTGAAAATGACAAAAGGAGTGGCTGTAGCTTTAAACAACGGATTTGCCCAGTGGTAGTTTCTAGGCAACCACACCATTCCAGGCTGGGTTTCTGTGAGTAAAAAGGAAGGGAGAGAGGGCAAGGTCCTTTCCAGACCTATTTTTGGTTTCTGAGGGAGGACTCTTTTGGGCCAGGTCTGCTAGGGTTACCAGATCCAAGTTGGGAAAGTCCTGAAAGTTTTGTGGTGGAGTCTGAGGAGGTCAGGGATTGGGGAGGGGGGGAAGAGGCCTCAGCCAAATATAATACCATACAGTCCAACCTCCAAAGCAATCATTTGGCCCAGAGGAACTGATCTCTGTCATCAGGAATTCAGTTGTAATCCTGGGAGATCTCCATGTCCCACCTGGAGGTTGGCAATCCTAGGGATGGAAGCAACCTCTGGGTGACTTGATACCACCCAACTTGCATGACTCAATGAGGCTTGGCTGCTTGCAACTGTTCAACAGTATCCACTCTATGAAAGCCAGTGTGGTGTAGCAGTTGGAGCTTCATAGTAGGATCTGGGCAACCCAGGTTTATCTGCACCTTGCTGTGGAAGCTCACTGGGTTCTTTTGGATAAAAAAAAGAAGAAGAGGAGAATAATGTAAGCTGCATTGGTCCCCTCAATGAAGAAAGGAGGGTATAACTGAAGTATAATTGCCCTTGAGATGGACCCAGAAACTCCAGATGGTTCAAAATGCTGTAGTGTGGGTCCTTACAGGGACTCTGCTGAGAGCACACATCCAGCCAGAGCTTCAACAACTGCACTGGTGTCAAGTGAAGTATCAGATTGGGTTCAAGATGCTGGTTTTGACCTTTAAAGCCTTACATGGTCTGGGACCATTGTATTTATGGGATCGCCTCTCCTGGTACACCCCCCCCCCCCAAGAGAGTGCTACACTCTACGAGCAACAACTTACTGGAGATCTCTGGCCCAAAGAGTGTCCGGCTGCCCTCAACTAGGGCCAGGACCTTTTCAGCCCTGGTCCCGGCATGGTGGAACTCTCTGTCCAATGAGAACAGGACCCTGTGGGTCCTACTGTGTTCCACAGGGCCTTTAAGACTGAGATGTTCTGCCAGGCCTACAGTTAAGGAAAGCAACGGTATATATTATATCATAACTGGCCTCCCTGACCACCACTATTTCTGTTTTGTTTTCTGTTCCATCTTATCGATTCTTTGATGGGGTCCTGACTGACTTTCCCCCTGACTCACTATGGCTCCAGTATAGTGCGACAACTGGTTATAAGGGGCACTATTGGTTTTATTGCGAAATTTTAAAATTGATTTTAACTGTATTGTATGTATTGAATTTTATGTTATGATGCTGGATCTTTTCCAATGACTGTTAGCTCCTCTGAGCCCAGCCTCGGCCAGGAAAGAGAGTGGGGTAAAAATCTAATAAAATAAAAACATTAAAATAAATAAACAAACAGTAAATATTGCTGAAGATGGGAGGCAGATAAAAAGTAGGTTGGTGAATGGCTGACAAGTAGGGTTGCCTGGTCCCTCTTCGCCACCGGCGGGAGGTTTTTGGGGTGGAGCTTGAGGAGGGTGGGGTTTGGGGAGGGGAGGGACTTCAATGCCACAGAGTCCAATTGCCAAAGCAACCATTTTCTCCAGGTGAACTGATCTCTATCGGCTGGAGATCAGTTGTAATAGCAGGAGATCTCCAGCTAGTACCTGGAGGTTGGCAACCCTACTGATGAGAAGAGGATGGGGCAGAGAAGGGGGATAGGATATGGGAGATGCCAAGAGGAGGGAAAGAATAAATAATGTGGGGAGGGGGATACAGGGGAAAGTGAGGTGCCGTCCCACAAGTCCTTGAGGGATCCCTACTATGCAAGTAGGCCTGGCCTAGTAGGTGGCACCACACAACTGGGCCATAGTTTTCCTAGGTAGAGGCTGCCTGGCAGGGCAGGGGAGGATAGAAGAAAGCTTAAGACAGAGAGGCAGATAAAGATAGGATTGCTGTTGGGTGGGAAGGAAAGAGGCTTACAAACTCCAGGTTAGGAAATACCTGGAGATTTGGGGGTAGAACCTGGGAAGGGTGGAGTTTGAGGAGGGGAGGGATCTCAGAAGGGTATAATGTCATGGGCTCCACTCTCCAAAGCGGACATTTCCTCCAGGGGAACTAGGGTTGCCAGCCTCCAAGGGGGGTTGGAGATAATCCAGAATAACAACTGATCTCCAGATGACAGAGATCTGTTCCCCTGGAGAAAATGGCTGCTTTGGAGAGTGCTAAGGTAGCTTCCCTCCCCAAGCCTCCCCCCAAAGGCTCCACCCACAAATCTCCAGGAATTTCCCAACCTGGGGCTGTTTCCTAAGGGGAACTGATCTTTGTAGTTAGGAGATCCGTTGTGATTCCAGGAGATCTACAGGCCTCATCTGGAGGTTGGCAATCCTAGAAGAAGAGAAGCAGGAAAAGGAGAGAGGATTTATGGAGGATTTCAGGAAAGGGAAAGAGGAAATAGTGGGCAAGGGGAAAGTCAGATGTCTCCTGCAAGTCCTTGCAGATTCTCACTCGTACATTCTATTCCATTAATTTTTTTAGCCATGACAGAGTTATGAACATTGTCTTATAGAATCCTTTTTGTTATGGTTTCATCTGACTTGTGCAAATATTATTTTACGATCATCTGAAAAACCATTTAGATATTCATTAATTACTGAAAATGAAAAAGCAAAAACTAAAGTGATATATACAAACTCACACTCATACCATACATGGTATAACGATTGTGGGGCAATGTGTTGTTTCTCAATCTCTTTATATACATTTGCAGACATTAATAAGGATACTGCAAATTTTTCACTGAATGTGTTCAACAGTAGAACTTATTGAATACAGCGGTGACAATAAGTCAGTAGGACATCATGAAATCTGTTCATTTTGTCACGGAATGTCTCAAATATCCACGAACAGATTTACATTATTATTATTATTTTGCTTAAAAACTGCATGCATAAAAACACATGCTGAACCAAAAAGATTGGCCGGACTACATAGATGAAGACCGAACTGTATTCAATAATAATAATAATAATAATAATAATAATAATAATAATAATAATAATAATAATAATAATAATAATAATAATAATACAGAGGTTATCCATGACTGATATACATGATGTGAATGATTCAGTCGTTTATTTAAACAATTTCCTTTCAATGGCAGCAGAGTTGCAGCAAGAAGGGGGATAGTGGCCCTCTATCAGGATGTGCAAGAATGTGCTATGTAAAAAGCTGATTATACTGTACTGCACTTTTAGCAAAGGATAAGGTGAAGCAAACTGCCAAAGATCCAAGAACAGGGTAAATGAATGCACAAACACTCTGTCAAAAAAAAAAACAAAAACCATTTGCTGAAGGCAAAGTCCTAGTCAAACTGCAGCCTATGATATTTCTGAATATCTCGTTCATTTTTAAGCATCATGTAAAAATAATAATGAAGGAACCCTCAAAGAATAGGGCAACTAGAAGTTCACAGTGACTTAGGGGCCCAAGCAGAATAGACTTTGGGTTGTATGGTATATTTTAAATTATTTTTGAACTAGGTTGATTGCAGGATAAAGCAGAATAAAATATTTTAAGTAAATTGACATTGAAGGAGGCTGGCAAACTCCTGTAGGAATTTAAGACCAGGGATGGGGGAAAGGTCATTAGAAATACTGGTAACATGATTTCAGGAGTGGATGAAAGCCAGACTGAAGAGGATCAAGAAGAAAGTTAGAGTTCAAAAAGATTAGCAGGACTGTTTTGATGTGCTTGAAAACAGCTGTCAGAAGAAAGGTAGAGATTTAACATCACAGCAGAATTCGAAAAAGTAAGATAGCAGAATACCTGACAAGTGGTTGGTCTAATGATCTGGGGCCAAAAAGATAGTGAGCTTGCAGGAACTGGGGTAGAAGAGGAGTGGGAGGAGAGAGCAGATGGGAGAAATAAAGTAGGAAGGGATGGGACTGGCAGGTGTTGTATTCCTTTCATCTGCTCCTTGAAGATGGCTACAAGTGAAGGGTGGTGGAATATCAAGGGGTGAGTCAGTGATGGAAAAGAGAAAATGGGAACTGCAAATGTTACACATGAATGAAAAACAAAATAATCAGAAGCAGGAGCCCAGAAGGATCACCTTTGGAAGACCAAAGCCTCTATCATTATTACTAGTCTGCTGTTACTACCACTGATATTAGAATGCATGCAAGTCAATGCATTGCCAGGATGTTTGCCTGCAATTCTAGCATAATATTTAAACAATGGACATGTAATAGTTAGGGTTGCCAGGTCCCTCTTCATAACCGGTGGGAGGTTTTAGGGGCGAAGCTTGAGGAGGGTGGGGTTTGGGGAAAGGAGGGACTTCAGTGCCATAGAGTCCAATTGTCTTTAATCACAAAAGTCAGTTTGAACTAAAACTTGAGTGAGTCCAGTTTTCAAAGGCAGCCATTTTCTCCAGGTGAACTGATCTCTATCGGCTGTAGATCAGTTGTAATAGCAGATGTCCTGCTACTACCTGGAGGTTGGCAACCCTAGTAATAGTAGTAGTTCAATAGTTATGCCACCTCATCCTAGGCATTGTTGCTTGTGCTGATATTGTAGATTGCTGTGTTTTCCCCACGAGCAGAGAGTAAGAAAACTGCTTTAAAATTGTCACACTTCACATACATATTTAAACTCACAGATATTTACAAAACTTGTAGACACACTGCCAGAGCCTGCCATTGGTGTTACTGGGGTGGATCCAATAATCCTCCAAGTAGCCTTCCTCCAGCCTAAGGAACCTAACCATGCAATCCTGAGTGGGGATGGTTCTGAGGCAGCCAGAGGCGGCAGAGCTACACCACCTCCAGAGCGGTTTGCTGCCAGTGCAGCAAGCCGAACAACAGATTAAGAAATATATATATTTTAAATCCCCGTGGAACTCCTCATAGGGTTCCATGAAGCTGAGCCATGGATTTTGCAGGTGTATCTTGACGCCTGTAAAATGGTGCATTTTAAGCCTGAAAGTGATTAGGAAGCTGACTAAAGGCAGCTCCACCCCTCAGAAAGCCCCCCAAGACGCAGGTGCTGGGAGATATGCTGGAAAAATGCCGGTAGGAGGTCTGCCGGCTTCCAACAGCTGCACTGGTGCTGTAGTCCAGGAGGCCAGCGTAAATCGCCTTACCCTGGCGTCCATGCCAGTTTGCATGGAGCAAGTGGCAAGGACACCAGCTTAGGTGTCACTCCGGCTCCTGCTAGGGTTACCAACCTCCAGGTACTAGAATTGTACTAGAATTGTATCGGGCTTAGGGCTATAATATATTTATATTGGCTAGACCTTTATGGTTGTTTATTATCACACAGTGTTACTAGCTGGAGATCTTCTGCTATTACAACCGCTCTCCAGCCGATAGAGGTCAGTTCACCTGGTGAAAATGGCCACTTTGGCAATTGGACTCTATGGCATTGAAACCCCTCTCCTCCCCAAGCCCTGCCCTGCTCAGGCTCTGTCCCCAAAACCTTTGATTGGGGGCGAAGAGGGACCTGGCAACCCAAGCTCCTATGGGCATCACCCGCCCCTTTAGGAATGGGCTGCATATGATTCTTTCTTCCATTGAAGAAGGTCTTACATTAGAGGAAATGGATGAAAATTTCAAACTTGAGGCAAAAGGAATAGTGGAGTGAATATTTTAATAAATAAAAATAAATAAAAAGTAAATAAATGAGATTTGCTCACTGGAGTGGTAGGATAGCAATAGGATCCACCCCATTATTTGCAGTCCTTTATAACCTTGGCCGTTCTCTTATGTGATAAAGCTATGGCTAAATCTTTCAGAAGCAAATGTTCATAGTTCAAACACCCAACTTACCTGCTCTCATTTCCTCGATCAGCATCATAGTTCTTTCTATGTCTTTCCTTAAATGACTGTATGCAACATTAAGGACCGTTCCATTTACAGGCCTGTAATTTATGATAGAAATTAAAATAACTTTGGCATAGAAATACTATTCCAGAATGAAAACAGAGTGGCTACAGTATGTCACTTTCTAGCACATGGCCAACATTTAGAAAACAACATGTGTATATTTAAACCCATGAAGTTATGAAGATATTTCTGGGGGTAAAAGTGTTTCAGATAAAAATGGCAGGTGCTCAGAGCCTTTTGAAATATACCAACATGTATTAAAATGCCTGAGTTTAGAAATATAATTCTAGGAAATTATTAGGAAAACTTTGCCTCTGTATGTTTGACTGATAAAATGCAAATATTCAGATTTATCCCAGAGTAAAGGAAATTGGCTTTCCCAGAGTAAATTGAAAATTGCAAGTTACTTGAATCTACCCATAAGCTCCCACTCTTTAGTTGCTTATGACTTGCTTGTTTGAAGACCTATTTAGTCTAATGTTCTATTTGCAGGTGGGAGATGAGTCCATCCCTTCCCTTAATAATATACCTCATTTATTGGCTTCCAAAGATTAAAGTTTTTTTTATGGTCACAAGTAAGGTAAGAATCAATTAACAGCACAAGGTCACAGGATAAATTGGCTCTGAATTAACATGGAAACGTGTGCATGGCTGACAACTGTCATTAGTGGAGGACAGACCAAATAAGGTTGGATGTAGAGGCTCAGATACATGGTGAGGATTACATTTAACCTGTCAGTCCTTGTTTTTTGTACAACCTTAGGCTGAAGGCAGAGAATGGATGTGCCTATCTCTGTGCTCTGAACAAAACATCACAAAGCATCTAAGACTTTCAATCCATGGGCAAATCAATGCTTACTTACTGCTTGACCTTTCCTGGGTGACCTTGGTTTGCACTTGAAAAGTATAGCAAAAATGGCTGCCTCCCTACTGAGCAACATACACAAAGTGGTAAAATCAAGGCGTTAACAGAAGATAATGAGAAGAACAGTGGAGCTACTGAAGTTGACGTAATAACAAAGCACACCACCCTCCATTTTCACATGTAGTATACAGAAAAAAGACTACTAAAGTAAAGCTCAGACTACTTTTGACTTTCCAGTGCAGAATCCTAAGGTGTCCCATGTTGCCTTGGAGCAGTGGTTCCCAACCTTTTTTTGACCAGGGACCACTAGGACTTTTTTGTTCGGTGCAGGGACCCCAAGGTTCAAAATAAAAATTCCGAGAATTTGAAAATTAATCATAACTATTAGTTAAACATTAAACTTAGAATAATATTTGCATATATTTTTATAATAGAGAACTTTTAATTGAAAATATTAATTTGTTATGGGTTTATGTTTCGCGGACCTTAGTTTAGTTCTCGCGGACCCCTGGGGGTCCATGGACCCCTGGTTGGGAACCAGTGCCTTGGAGAGACACAGTGTTGACTAAGAGAGGCCCAAATGATATGAAAGTGACTGAATACAATGTTGAAGCTTTCCTGGAAAATAGAAACATTTTATAAAGAGTACACATTACAGATTTGGTATGCTGTTGACAGTTTATTTGGCATTGCACACTTTTATTGATGTTAACATGATTTGTCTAGAGTTGGTGGCTTGAGTGCAATGATATTTAAAAGCAAATGAAAAATCAAGGGCAATACAGGGATTATTTATAGTTAAAACTTGGAGGGCTTTAAGAGGGGAGTGGAGGAAAGGGGTATTCATGGCTATTAGTTGGAATGGATGCTGGTCATGCTGCATACCTGTCCTCTCTAGTATCAGAGGAGCATGCCTATTATTTTGGGTGCGGAGGAACACGGGCAGGATGGTGCTGCTGTCGTCGTCTTGTTTGTGGCTTCCTAGAGGCACCTGATTGGCCACTGTGTGAGCAGACTGCTGGACTTGATGGGCCTTGGTCTGATCCAGCAGGGCCTTTCTTATGTTCTTAAAATGGTCAGAACACACATGAAGCCGAAAAGTTAGCTTTCAGATATACCTCATATTATTGGGTTTCCCACAACAGTTTTTTTTTAAGGCACTGCATAATGTTATCAAATGGAGACCTGTGTCAGAGTATGCACTAAGAGCCAGATTAAATGATATGCCATTCCCAGAATGCCCCAAGGATACAGTTACCATTTTACTGCTAGTACCCCTTCTCTTTACAAATGCTGTGGGGAAACCATGCTTGGGACCCTGGCATGGGGGACGGGGAAGAGGGGCTGCTGTCTCCCTCCCTCCTCCATTTCCAAGAGGCCCACAGTGTTTGTAAGGTGAAGGGATTATAGCAGTAAAATTATGGTGGTGGAATCCCTGCAGTAGCCCCGGGGATGCTATATCATCTAGTTTGGCCCTTAGGCCATCCCTTTCTGTGTTCCTGAGGGACTTTGAAGTCATCATATGCACAAATATAGCAAGACTAGATATATCTTCAAAAAGGAAGGGGAGAAAGACAGATGCCAACACAAATGGTAAATTTATTGTCCTAATCAAGATACAGAGCAGGAGGGGGAAAAAGAAAACCATAGATCCCCCTCTCCTTCCCACAGGTAATATGGAAAGGTTAAGGAAAATCCCGCTCTCTATGCTCCTGCACTTTAACAGCTTTTGGGGGGATATGGACAGGCATGACCATAAACTCACAACTATGTACCTGGCTGCCCTAGCTGAACTAAAGCCAAGATGAGAGGCATCACAAGGTGCTTTCCTTAGGCCCAGTGCCCCAGTCAGAACTCCTATGCCTGAACAAGCTCCCCAGATGGAAGAGCAAATAGCGGCCAGAGATGCTGCCTCAGAGTTGTGCTATGATACTCAGTTCCCCTGACTGTTAAATTACAGTATGATCCTAATCTCCTTCCTTCCCTCTCTCTGTCATGCAGACATTTTACAACTTGCTGTGAAAATAACCCCACTGTTTCTCAATTTCAAGTATGAACAGCAAATATAAAAAATGAAACATACGACAAAACCATATTCCTGACAGTAGGACGGCAGCAGCAACTGAAGTGAACCACCAAAGGTGCTGAAAATCCTACTTACTGAAGCACTGCAGAAAGGTTGCCATGCCTAATGCATTTCAAATGTAGAGAGAAACATTTTCAGGCAGAAGACCGGAAATGCTCATGAGCTTTGATGAAGATTTATATTAAACCAGAAACCCATCACACATAACCAGTTTTGCAAGGACTTCAATTAGTACATTTTTTAGCATTTGGTGGGTTTATCTTTAACATGGTATTTCCCCAATCCAAAAGAACCCCCTTCCCAAATAGCCACAATGAGTGTCTTCTGCAGAGAACATTTTAGGAAGTTCGTATTAAGGATGACTTCACATTTCTCATCCCTGATGGTTTGACACCAAACTCCCCACTTCAGCTTCACTGCAAATCAAACTAAATACGTTAAGGAACACCTTCTCCCCTAGGAACCTATCTGTCCACTCCAATCCTCTTCAGAGGCCCTGCTTCGGGTGCCCCCGCCATCTAATGGTAGACAGAGGCAACCCGAGAAAGCGCCTTCTCAATTGCGATGCCAAAATTTGAAACTTTGGAACTCCCACCCCAGGGAGATTCATCTGTCTCCCTCTATCATCTTCCACCAGTTGAAGACTTTTTTGTTCTATTTGGCATACCCCTAATAACAGTTACTGGCCTCTTTCCTGGTTTTGGTTGTTATGTCTGTTTATATGTTTTTATATAAGTACTGTACAGATACTTTATTTTACATGTTTTAATGTGTGATGTTTGCCACTTTGGTAGGTGTTATGTATGTACATAGTTGGCGGATATGCAGGGGAAAACTTAGGAGCTTGAGTCCCTGACGAAGGATCTTAAACCTGCACATGCTATTGGCCCAAGCCGGCACGCGCCATTGGCCCTAAGCCGGCACACGCCATTGGCAACCCGGGGTTGTTCCTCCCCTATCACGGATCGGGGGGAGTGGCCGTGGGCGGCCAGGGGGGGCATATAAGCAGGGCCATTTGCGCTGGGTTCTTTAGTTCTGTTCTTCACTACAATAAAGCGTTGTTGTTGGAACTCCGTCTCGACCTCGTGTGTCCTCCCCACGCGGACTTAACAGTAAGGTTGCCAGGTACCTCTTTGCCACCGGCTGGAGGTTTTGGGGGCAGAGCCTGAGGAGGGCAGGGTTTGGGGAAGGGAGAGACTTCAATGCCCTAGAGTCCATTTGCCAAAGTGGCCATTTTGTCCAAGTGAATTGATCTCTATCAGCTGGAGATCAGTTGTAATAGCAAGAGACCTCCAACTAGTACCTGGAGGTTGGCAACCCTACATTTTGGGGGACCTATTTCAAATGTTTTAAATAACTAAAATGCTTTTTAAAAAAGTGATGTATTTTGTTTTCTCACACTGAATCCCCCCTAAAATGCACACATTTTCCAGTGTTGTATGTGTGCCAAAAAATACAGATGGTATGTCTGTTATAAGTGTAGATGAAATATGTTGTACATATAAATGCTAGATAAATTGCATATAAAGCATACATATACAATACAAATGCATCTACAAAGCCAACCACTAAAAGTGGAGAACTGAAACCATGACAAAACACAAAAGAACACAAGAAAAGAAACATTTGCTAATCTCTATTTCACATCAGAAGCAATCTTATGGAAATATGTACGTGAATTGCTTTTGAGGGGGAATGTGCATTCCATGAATCTTTCAGGCTTTTTTAAACCTCCTAACAATGGGAAAGGGGGTGGGGAAGTCTCTCAGGGTAAGAACTCACACCAGTGTTGCATTCTTTCTGTAATTCAATGTTTGTAGCCTTTAACTGAGGGTGTGCTTGCAGGCTTTGTAAGAAAGTGCCACCCTGCTGTGTACATTTGAGGTTAATGAAGAATAGTAAAAATGCATACATTCCTGAAAGATTTTCTTCACTGTTTGATTGGTCTCAGAACTGATCCAGATCGGCAATAACCATCAGTGTAGAGGGAGCAAGAAATAATAATAAATTTAACACCTGTTGCCATGGAGACTGATTTACGTTAGTCTTTACCTTTATGAAATGGCATATCAACAATCTATTTGCATTGGCCCCAGAGGCAAATCCTTTTTTTTTGGGTGGGGGGGTCTACTATATTCCAAAGGGATTTTGCCAGGGATTTCCATAGAAACGTATGTTTGAAAGAATGCTCATATTATAGTACAAATGAAGCCATAAAGTAGACTTAAACTTTTCCATCCATCAGTTTTATTTCATGGGAAGAAATTATACTGCAGTCATGCAGGCATAAAGTTTTATCTTAGATGACAGGGATATATATTCAGTTTCCTAAATTAAAGACAAGACTATTTATAAATTAAGAGTTAAATATTCCTTATCTCAGCTGGTAGCAGATGCCTCACATTTCAACACATTGTCTAGTATTGTGAAGTTCTGCCCAGAAGTAAAATTCCTTTCAAACATGGAATGGAGAGAATGTATTTTTGGTACCAGCTCAGTGAATTTACAAGCTTTATATCAAGCCTTATATCAATATAAGCATGAAAAAACCACCTCAAAACATTTAGGTTTAGCAAGTTCTCTGAACTGTAATTTTTTAAAGAAGTCTCTAGGCTCTTCCCATGTGGACACATACCTTTCCCCTTATACCTCCACAGAGGAAGGAGACAGAGACTTACTTTTAAACAAAAATGAAAGCTGGGAATCCAGAGAACCTGCTAAACTTATCATTCCCCCCTATCAAGTCACAGATGACTTATGGCAACCCCATGGGGTTTTCAAGGCAAAAGACATTTGGGGGTGGTTTGCCATTACCTCCCACTTTTTCCTTTTTCCTAGAGGGTACCAATGATTATAGTTATGGTGACCAGTTGTTGATGTTGGTGTCCCATAGCAGACACAGAAGTCTACCTATTGAAGCTTTGAGTGGTACTTTAAGTAAGAGTGCCCAAGCATTCTGTTCCCCCCAGAAAAGTTTTCCTGCAGTTCTGGTTATTTTAGTACCATGGAAAGGGGAAAAAATCAGAATATTGGTAATAGCTCTCTCTCTCTCTCTCTCTCTCTCTCACACACACACACACACACACACACACACACACTCCATTACCCCACCATGCATTAGGATATCACACTATCAATCCATCCAAACCCCACTACAGGTTACTAACTAGCAAATGCTCTCCAGAGTCTCAGGCAGAGAAAGGTCTTTCCCAGCATGTGCTGCCTCAGATTATGGAACTCAACCCAGCCCCTTCTGTATATAAATCTGTGTTCTACCACCAAGTCAAGACCCCACCCCACATTATTTTGTTATGCTCTTTAAATATCTGACATTTCTCATCTTGAGACCAGATTGTTTCAACTTGGAAGGTACAAGTTTTATTGCGATAAACATTTGCAAAAATAAAGAAGCACAGCCAAGACAAGTGCTAAAATCAATACTCTCCAGTATCCAAGTGAACAAAGGTAGTTCTAGATATGCTGCTCTTAAAACAACCAAAAATGCCATCTCTGATTTCAGAAATATCCTCGGTAGTTCCCATGCTTCAGCCTCTTTACCATTGTGTAAGTCTTGTGTCTCTCTGCATATATTTCTACTCTGAAGCGTATCTGTGTTGGATTTCATATTTTGCAGAGCCTAGATCAACTGGAATTACTGGTTTAGCTGATTTTATCTACCCAATGCCAAACGTTGTTAAGCTTGGGTTTGGATTTTGGGGTTGGCATCAATTTTAATTAACTATTAGAAATACAACCATTTTATCTTGACAATGAAGCACTGCATTGAAACGCTGATTGATATTTCCCACCACACATGTTTGTTTGGCTACTTTGCTAATACACTATTCAAATACGGGTGTTTACTTGACTATGGAACTGGCTTTATGTGAACTGGAGCCAGATTCTCTTATCGTGGAGAAAAGGAAGCAAAGAGGCCCTGGTTGGTGGGCTGAAAACAACAGGAGTTAATTGTATGAGTGATAATGAGACTGAAAAAGCAGCAGATGCTCACGTGTCTTTAAAATCCAAATCCGACCACCAGTCCTTTCCAAAGAGACGGGAAGGAATGCCTTGGCACCCTGGAGATGGTGACAGACCCCAGTGTCTGAGCCACATGACACCTGTTAAATTCATTGTCCAAAACCAAGCACAACAACTTTGCAGGACAATGCAGAACTTGTTTACTGCTGCCTGCCCTGACAAAGGGCCTTCCTTCACCATCTTATCATTGTTCTGTGCAATGCCTCTTTATGGCATCAGGAAAGCAGTGCAATAAAAATGCTCAATCCATTATAAGAGAACATCTGATTCTTGAAAAGCAACATTTGTACTTAGTGCTATTGATAGTGCACTCCACACTGAAAAAGGAGCTTTCACTGTGATGCATGTGTCTCCAGTGCCTCCGAGCCTAACTAATTAATCTTTGCGTATCTCTCTTTGTGAACTGCTCTCTTTCTGATTCGTCCCTGTAACTTTTTTAAACTTTTGTTTTAAATATGTTTACAAAAGACCCTACAATGTCCTGACTGCATTTTAATTTGCTGCCATCTTTGGGATGACTTTCTTCCAAATATTGTTTGGATACTTTCTAATCTGTTTTCTTGTCTGGTTATGGAACAAAAATAGTCTTGGTTACCCTGGAAGGGATAACCTGAGCTGGGAGATGGACAGAGGGAATGTGACTCTGTTGATTCAATACCAATTCTGGTATTCCATTCTCAGTGGTTTTCAATACCATTGATCATGATATCCTTCAGGACCGCCTTTCTGAGTTGGGACTGGAAGGTGCCATTTTCTGGTGGTTCTGGTCTTACATGAAGGGTACATTGCAGAAGGTGGTTCTGGGGGACTGCTGCTCAGCCATTGTTGTTTTTAGCCTGTGTGGTCTTCCATCCTCTCCCCTATGCTTTTCAACATCTACATTAAACTGCTGAGTGAGGTCATATGGAGATTTGGGTTGGGTTTCCACCAATAGGTGGATAACACTCAGCTCTATCTCGCACTTCTGGCCAATCCCAAGGAGGTTGCAGAAACCCTGAAACATTCCCTGGAAGCAGTATTGATGTGGATGCTGGCTAATAAACTGAAGCTTAATCTCAATAAGATAGACGTGCTACTGGTGAGTGGAAGTTTTGACCCAGGACTTAAGGTATCACCTACCTTGAATGGGGTTACACTATCCTTGAAAGAACTGGTCTGTAGTTTGGGAGTGCTCTTGGACCCAGTCCTACTGCTGAATAAGCAGATAGGAGTTGTAGCCCAAAGTGCCTTTTACCCAGTTCAGCTGGTTAGCCAGCTGTGGCCTTTCCTGGCAGAAAAGATCTGGCCACTGTGGTGTATGCCCTGGTTACATTCAATTAGATTAATATAATGAACTCTACATGGGGCTGCCTAGGCGAAGTATTCAGAAACTTCAGTTGGTACACAATGCTGCAGCCAGAATGTGAACCGGAGTGGGTTGTATAGACGATATCAAGACCAGATCTTGACTGATCTGCAATGGATCCCAGTCTGTTTCTGAGCAAAATTCAGGGTGCTGGTATTGATCTGTAGAACCCTGTATGGCATGGAACTTACATACCTGAAAGAAAGATTGCAAATATTACTTCCTTATGAAGCTACCTGACCACTATGGTCATCTTCTAAGGCCCTGCTTCAAGTGTCCCTGCCCTCTAAAATTAGGTGTTGTATGTGGGGGGGTGGTGGAACCCAGGAGAGGCCCTTCTTGGTTGTGGCACCAAAACTGTAGAACCCTCTCTTCAGATATTTATCTGTCTCCCTTGCTATTTTATTTTGTCTGATGCTCCCTCAGTGATCCCTTCTTCTTTCTCTATATTTTAATTTATTTTTTTCAGGTAGCTGGCTCAAGGTTGATCAGCCTTCCAACCTTCTGAGGTCAGTAAAACAAGTATCCAGCTTGCTGAGGGTAAAGTGTAGATGATGGGGGAAGGCAGTGGCAAAACACCCTGTAAACATAATTTGCCTAGTAAATGTTGTGATGTGACAGCACCCCATAGGTCAGTAATGACCTGATGCTTGCACAGGGGACTACCTTTAGCTTCACCTTATATTGCATCTTCTTTTGAACAACAGACTTCTAAGCATGTCTTGCAGTTTTTCTTTCCCCTTATCCAAAATAAATTTGTGATTCTTTAAAGTGAATAAGGTTGCAATAAAATGGAACACTTCAGGAGGGTACTTTTACAAAGGGAATGTGGTTGCAAGTTTCTGCACTATTTATCATATGTAATCTTGTTTTTACTGCATTGTTTTCTAATTTCCGCAATCCAGTTTCTGCATTATTTATGGTATGTCATGTTTTATACGGATATATAAGTCTCAATGAGAAAGGTAGTCTATAAATAAGTAAATATTGTTCTGCCTTTTTTGCTCCCTCAACCACTTTTCTGATCAAATGTAAACTTTTAAGTGTTATTTGTGCACCACTAGATCACAACTTGCCCCAGTAGTGTGACTATGGAATGTTTCATGAGATAAAATCCACACAGATCTTTTCCCTGGAGTGATTGTATCCATGAACAAGGGATTGGGATGGGGCTCGGTGGTAGAGCTCAGTGGTAAAGCTTGCAGAAGGTTCCAGGTTCAATCCCAACATCTCCAGTTTAAAATAACAGGTGGCTGGTGATACAAATAGACCTCTAAGTGATTATCTGAAGAGCCACTGCCTGTCAGAGTAGACTGTACTGAGCTTGATGGATCAAGGGTCTGATACAGTATAAGGCGGCCATGTGTATGTGTGTACAACAACTGCCCTGAATCATGCACTATTTTCTAGGTTCAAGATGGTACAGAGGAAGTACATTGCATATGAGTGCAATGTATCATAAACTTGTTTGGAATTACTGAAAGGGGATGTGTATCATCTTGCACCGCATGATAATCGTTCAGAGCTACTTCTCATATTCTGAGGAACTGAATAAGTTTTGGCAGCAGGCATACTAGTTACAGCTAACATATGTCTCATTACAAAATGTTTGAAAATTCTCTTAGGAAGATATAAAAATGGTCATTAGCTGACAACGGAGTACATTTTATGTAAAGCGTACAAAGTTAGAAACTAGTGAAAAGAAAAGAAAAAAAAGAACAGAGAAAGCAGCTATGAAAATTCATCCAAAAGTTATGTTGATAAATCAGAGATGAAACACAATGTTTGTTATGACTTGTGCTGTCATTAACAAGTGTCATCCTATCCATGAAAGACAGATGAACCACAAAGACATGTCTTGATTTAAATGTCAGGGACAGAAAAATTGGCTGCTTTGAGTATTGTAGAAGTATACAAAGACAAAGATATAAAATATGATCCTGTTGTTTATGTTGACACAGGAAATGTTGAGAAAAATATACCAATGAAGCCATGAACTGGATGAACTCATAATGCATGGAACAGTTAGCATCTCACATGGGATAGAGCTGTTAAAGGGGCAGAAATGATAACAAAATCTATGGAATTGGATAGTTCACTGGAAGCCTCAGTCCAAGGTGGAACCAATAAGAACATAAGAAGAGTCCTGCTGGATCAGACCAGGGGTCTATCAAGTGCAGCATCCTGTCTCACACAGTGGCCTATCAGTTCCTCTGGACTGGAGGTCTGACTACAGGACATAGATGCCTAGGCCTTCCCCTGATGGAATTCAGGTTGACTGCCTCTGAATGTGGAGGTTCCCCTTAGTCACCATGGCTAGTAGCCATCCTCCATGAATCTGTCTAATCCCCTTTTACATACATCTATGTCTGTGGCCATGAGTACAGCCTCTGGTAGCAAATTCCACATTTTAATCACTCTCTGTGTAAAGTATTTCCTTTTGTACATCCATGTATTTCCCAACCCAGAGCTGGAAACCCTACCTAAAATGGATTAGGGAAAGTTTCAGGGTATTCCTTCATTTGGCTACTGCTTCCTGCTCTTGTAGAAAGCTCGCTATTTTCTCTGACTTGTCACACTCTCTGGGCATTAACGCACGGGCAGAATGTTCCTGGTTCGCTCCTCTGTTATCCCACAATATTTTAATCCCACAATATTTAAGTCTGGATAATCAAACGCATGACGCCAGCCTATCCCACATTAAGTCTGAAACAAGTAGCTGCTGGAGGCTCCCCGTGCGTTTGAACCAACCATATAATGTGGGATAGTTCGCAGTGCAGGATAGCAGGGGAGTGACATCGCCCAAGGATTGGCTGAGGGGTTATCCAATCAAAGGGCGATTCTCCCCTTTTTTTCTTGGAACACCAGCGTTCCGGTATACCATCGTCTCAACCTGTTAAGCATTGATCTTCTCAGGCATAAAATGGCTTTTTGGAGTGGGGCAGTGGAATGCATACTAGAGTGAGGGAGGTGCGTTGGTGCTACTGAAAAAATGATGTGGGTATTTTTTTGCTGAGATGTTAGAAAACCGGCAATCTGGTGAAGCTAGCATACCTCAGAAGTTTACAGGCATTGCAAACGAACTCACTAGTAGAAGCTGGTGTGGATGACAGGATGGATTGTGCTAGTCCCATGGGCTGTCATTCCAGTCGCAGAGCTCTGGGTTTAGAGATCTTACTGGAAAATCCATTCCACATTTTCTTTGCAACTCTGTTTGTGCTGTAATGTATTTCAATGGCACTCATGCAAGGCAATTGGCAATCCAGGCTCCTTCAATAGGCTATGCATCCTCTCCCATTGTTTCTAATCGGCTAGCCTGTCATTCATTTTAGTGCATCCCGACTTCACCTCTTTGCTTCGTGGCCAGCCCAGAGGAGAGGGGAAGGAAAGCCTTGTACATTTTTCAGCGTGCCACTTCAGAGGCTCGCAACAGCACAGCGGATGGGAACGCGTTGATCAGATTGACGGACCACGTTTTGCTTCCACCCAAAGCTGGAAAGTTGTGCCTTTTCCTTCCGAGTGTAAATAAAGCTGTGTTGTGAGGGCGAGGCAACAAAACTGGCTGGGCTTATTCAAAACAGGACAAAATGGGCATTTTAATTAAAAAGACGGGACGGCCAGGAAATGTGACAAAAAACGGGTCAGCCTATACAAAAGGAAGGTAGGACAGGACTGTGCTTCAGCTGCCATTTGCCATTTGCTCAGTCCCCCCTCGCAAGTTCGGGGGGGGGGGCTCGAGGGCTTGAGCCCCCCCCCAAGTTTAC
Organism: Euleptes europaea; assembly: GCF_029931775.1. NCBI lineage: Eukaryota > Metazoa > Chordata > Lepidosauria > Squamata > Sphaerodactylidae > Euleptes > Euleptes europaea. The sequence goes on along the minus strand of NC_079320.1, from coordinate 38,683,308 downwards.
GCCTATGTGAGGGAGACCAGTAAGGGGCGTGTCCTTGAACGAAAGGAGGTTAGTAGCGGGCTAGTCATGTGATTACACGCCCGCCGGCGTTCCAGTAATGTAGCGAAATTAAAAAAAAGTAGCGGTTTAGCACTGAAAAGATCGCTAGAAAACAGGGATTGCTTAACCCGGTTTTTTTTGCCTTAATTCGCGACTAAGGTGGGTCCGATGCGCAGCACTTGGACGGTCGTGCGTGTGGACCACAGAGATTCGCTACTATTAAGGCACAAAAGCGAGACAAATTGGCCGTGCGTTAAGCCCCTCTGACAGCATTGAGAGTATCCTGCTCTGGACACCAAGTTCCTTGCTCCATGCACAAGAATCCATTAAGTGTGTCAAAGTAGGGCCAAATTCACCGGCCATGCCCCAAATTGCTGATGCCATCAACATATTCTTTGCACCCTCTTCAAAGGGGGTTTGCCTTCTAACAACATTGTTCCCAGTCCCAAGCAAAGCCCCTCTCTGTCATTTCATTCACTATCCACTGGAATTGGATCATATTTCGGTAGCTTGAGGGGACTGCCTTAGTGGACTGCAGAACACATTTTCTGGGCATTTTTGTGGGGTTTCCTGGGAAATTGAATGCTTTCCATGTTCTTCACAATTCCCCAGTTTTTTAAAAATGGAGCAGGGAACTAGATAAATGGTGTTCCTGCCTTCTCTGCCTTCACACTCCTAGTGAACTGAGGAAGAGGAGGGGGATTGAAAGCCAGTCTGACTCACCCAAGTCCCATTCATCCTTCTGAACATAAGGGTGAGGAGCAGAATGTATGATACATTTCAGTCAAAATATGATTTAGATTATTAGTTTATATCACTTGATTAACTCAGGATGAAAGAAAACAGCACTGTAACATAAAGTCAACAACATTCTTCAGTTGAAAGAATTTACAATACTCTAAGGTTCTTTAAATATAGTTTCCCCAGATCTGACTAGGTAGTGTACTTGCACAAAACATTTATTTGGGGGGGGGGGGAGATTTGTCACAGTATAAAGCAAAGCTGTGGGTGAGTGAGCAAAACTGAATTAGCTCTGAATAACCCCCTTGAATGGACTCTAATTTCCTCCCTTGTTTCTCTTGCTACTTGCATAAAGTTTCACTGAGAAGTCCAGACTGATCATATTCCTGCCTTGGATTGTTAACAGGGGAACAACAGATGGTTATAGGTTCCTAAAGTTCCATTTGCATTTCTGTTTTGCATTCCAGACAGAATATCAGGAACTCACATGGAATGGAAACATTACTTATTCTTAAAACCAAGAATTCTTTGGCAGTATGAGCCCAGAGAGGAATAAGAACTTTACTTTCCTTGGTTAAGAGACCAGGCCAGCCAACTTTGGCATATTATAGCCACTTTAAAAACTAGACAAATGGAGATCCCCATCCAAGTATATCACTTTGGAGATTTGACTGAAAGTGGTACATTTAAATACAATTGAAATGATGTAATGCCATACACATAAAAATCCATGCAGAATTCCATTTGACAAGGATGACTACTGAGAAGGCTGGGGGGAAGGAGAGGTAACATTCCAGTGGCTGGGTCCATCTGGGGTCCATAATAAGATTCCTAGTCTCCAGGTGTGCTCTGGAGTTTTCCTGGAATTACAACTGACCTCCAGACTACAAGGAACAAATCCCCTGCTAATGCTGCACACAGAGGGGCCAGTGACCTGGTTTATATATGATACCGGGACATGGACAGACATTTTGTCTCCATACAAGTCCTTCCTGCTCCCTCTTAGCCTCCCTTGCTAAACTCTAAAGTTCAACTCCTTTGTCAGAAGATGTGTTTGAAAGCACTGGATGTAAGCTCCCAGGAAACATGTGTTCCTTCTTACAGAGTCAGACCTCTACTGAATTCTGTTTTATGGCTATGAGCTGTGGTTCCACCCCCAAGAACAGCTATGAGCTGTGGCTCCACCTCCAAGAGTTAGACAAAAGCGGGAAGCTTCTTCAACTCATTCAAAAAAAAAAAACAACCAAAAAAAACAACAACAACACCCAGCTATAAGAACAATGTACTTTCTAGAGCACTCATCAAAAGCTAGGAGTACTGCACCCAAGGGAGATAAATTTGTATTGCCTTCCTTAATGATGATATTTCTTCAGATACTTGGTTTTGTTATATAATTATATAAGTGAAAACTAAAGGATATTTTGTGTGTATGAAGTTTATGGGGAATAGAAAGGAACTGGCCAATAAATTATTTGTTTGTATAACCAAAGAATAAATGAAGAATGCTGTTTATAGTTTGGGTTTCTTATGTATATAGTATTCATTTTGGCATATTTTGTTCCTGGCTGTCATAAAATGCTTGGTATATGATAGTACATAGACCCAAACTAGATGGAAGCAAGGATTTAAACCCAAATGATGCATAAATCAAAGTCTTCAAGTAATTTCCAAAAAGATTAAAAGAAAGAACCTTTGGGAATGTGGCAAGTATCAGTTTGCTGAATAATGCTAGCATATGAACATATTCACAAGTTAATATTTCTGCATACATCAAATGAATGAAAATTCATTTAAGCTGATTCCCAAAAAGTTTTTAAAGGGAAAAATTATCTTTATAATATTGTCAAACAATCATGAATAAAGATCCAGATTCAATCCTCAAAATCTCTAATTTTAAAAAGACCTCCGGTAGCTAGGAAGTGCCAGGAAAGACTTTGAAGAGATTCTGTCATTACCGGGCTAGGGATATTAGCGGTTTGACAGCTTTGGGTGAAAATGAGAATGATGCAGTGGATGTGTGTGTGTGTGTGTGTGTGTTAAGTGCCATCAAGTCGCTTCTGACTCATTGCAACCCTATGAATCAATGTCCTCCAAAATGTCCTATCATTAACAGCCATGTTCAGGTCTTGCAAACTGAGGGCCATGGCTTCTTTTACAGAGTCAATCCATCTCATGTTGGGCCTTCCTCTTTTCCTGCTGCCTTCAACTCTTCCTACTACTATTGTCTTATCCAGTGAGTCTGTTATTCTCTTAATGTGACCAAAGTACATTAGCCTCAGTTTGGTCATTTTTGCTTTTAGGGGGAGTTCAGGCTTGATTTGATCTGAAGCCTACTCATCTGTCTTTTTGGTGGTCCATGATATCCATAAAACAGTCCTCCAACATCACATTTCAAAGGAATCAACTTTCTTCCTGTCATCTTTCTTCACTGTCCAATTTTCACACCCATGCATAGTAATAGGGAATACAATGTCATGAATTAATTTGAGCTAGGTTGCCAGCAGTGACACATCCTTACAATTAAGGATCTGTTCTAGATCCTTCATGGCTGCCTTTTGAAGATTCAAGCTGCTTCTGATTGTTTGGTTGCAGTCTTCCTTTTGATTGATGATGGAGCCAAAAATAGAAAACCTTGAACAATTTCATTTGTGTAATTCCCCAGTAGTTGTTATTGTCTTCTTGGTGTTCAGCTGTAATTCTGCTTTGGCAATTTCTCCTTTAATCTTTATCAGAAGTCATTTCAAGACTTCACTATTTTCTGCCAGTAAAGCAGGGTCACCTGCATATTTCAAATTGTAAATGTTCTTTCCCCTAGTTTTCATTCCATCATCAGCTTACTCTAACCCAGTTTTCTTTATGATATGTTCTGCATATAGATTGGAGAGATAGAGAGACAAAATACATCCTTGTCTGACACCTTTGCCAATTGGAAACCATTCTGTTTCTCCATATTCTGTCCTAACAGTAGCCTCCTATACAGATGTCAGATTCTGCATCAAAACAATCAGATGTTGTGGCACACCCATTTCGTTTAAAACCAACCATGGTTTTTCTATGATCCACACAGTCAAAAGCTTTTATGTGATCTATGTAACATAAGCTGATTTTCTTCTGAAATGCTCGTGTATGCTCCAATCACCAATGTGAATTTGTAGTATGATCTCTAGTGCCTCTTCCTTTTCTGATTCCTGCTTGAACATCTGACATTTTTGTGTTCTATATACGTTAAAAGTCTTTGTTGTAAGGTTTTGAGCATCACTTTACTTGCAAGAGAAATTACTGCAGTCTTTGATGTCTAGTTTTTTTGGAACTGGAATATAGATTGAGCTTTTCTAGTCTGTGGGCCATTGTTTTGTTTCCCATATTTGTTGGCATTTTATTATTAACATTTTGATGGGCTCTATTTCTGTGGTTTGAAATAGCTTTATTGCTATCCCATCTATCCTGATTTATTTATCCTAATTGCTTTGAATGCCGCTTTCACTTTACTTTTTAAAATTGTAGGTTTTTCTTCAAAAGTTTCTTCTTTGAAGGAATCTGTCTTTCTTTCATCTCTTCTGTATAGTTTTTCCAGTGTATTTTCTTCCATCTTTTCTTTACTTTGTCCTGTTCAGTTAATATATTTCTAAGTTGTTCTTTCAGCATGTCTAACCATTCCTTAAATTTCCCCTTGATTCCTTAAATTTCCCGTTGATCTTGTGGAGCAGATATCTTGTTTTTTTCCAGTACATACAGTTCTAACACAATCCCTGACACCCACTGAGAATGGTGCACAGAACATACTATGTAAACAGGTGCTCTCAGAGTGTTGTTTCATAGCTTGGCGCACTCCAAACTACTAGTGGTTTGAAGCTCAATTTTTTTTTGCAGAAGTTTGTTAAAATGTTTATATTTGGACAAGCTGTTAATGGCTAGAAAGAACTATGGATCTGATATTAGATTTCACAGTTATAATATAAACTCCTTGGTTCTTTCTATGGCTGTCCAAGCATACGGGTGGCTCAAAAGTTTCTTTTCAGCAGTGAAGCCTTTGATGGAAGAAGCCGTCTTCTTCTGAAAGGAACTTCCCATCAGTGAAGCATGAGTCTCCACTAGAACAGGGCTCCCCATCTCAGAAGCACACTCCAAGGTAGAATGGAAACTTTGTCTTTCATATTTGAAATTTATTGTTAATATTATGCAAGGTAAGATTGGCAAGGGCTTTGACTCCCCTCTGACAATGTGACAAACATTAAGAATGAAAGCGTCAGCAACATACACAGCTTTGAAAATGCCACCTGGGATTATTGTAAGGAACAGCTTGAGAAAAATAACCTTATTACAATTTATTCTTTAACACATCCAAGTGATAATGCATAATCCAATTTTTAAAGGGCATTTTCAGCTAAACCATTAGATTGCCTATATTTTTTCCTACCAGCTTGCAATTTTAAAAGCAATTATTCACAAGATGTTGTTTTAAAGAAAAAAATATTGTAGGAAAAGACATTAGTGCAGTAAGCCTTCTTTTTTGGTCATAAAATGTTCTCCTTTTGCTAATTAATGTTTTATATAGTTTAGTGAATAGTTACATTGACTTGCTGATTGAGCAGTGTATCTCTTCTACTTAGCATATTTTTCCATATTAAGAAATGCATGCTAATGCATTTGCCACATTTAATAATCAAAGTAAAAGAGCTTTCTCATTTTTGCACATATTGCTCATCTGTTTTAATATTTTACTGGGCCACCTGCATATTTCATGACTGAGATCTTTCCTTCAAAGCTTGCCAACTTTTTATTTACTCTTGGTAAAATGTTTTATACTGTTAATCACTGAGAACAGCCTGTCGTTAACTAATAGTGAGGTCTATGTGCTAAGCTAGAGCTGAGGAATACAATTTGTAAATTGAACCATATATTTAACATGTAGAACTTGACATGCCAAATAACAGTATTTTATTGGATGTTTTATGGGTCAAGACCATACCATTTACTAATTGAAACTTACAACTGTTGCATTATGTAATAAGCTGCTATTTTTAAAAAACATGTTTTACAGTTCATTTTTTAACAAACTGCACATAACTAATGTTGAAAACATTTGTATGCAAGTGTGATGCTTCCTGGAGTGAGTTCTTACAAACAAACAAACAAACAAACAAACAAACAAAGTTCACCTCACTAGATACCAGCCAGACTTTGTCTGTCAATCCCCCCTCCTTCCCACTGCACCCATGATCCAAGTGTAAATAATGCTCTGGGATAAAAGTCTGGCTTGGATATTAAAACCTACCCATGCCTGTGTCATATAACTGAAAAGAGATGTACATTGGACAGCAGACTGTGAGTTTTCTTTTTCTTTTTTAAATAAAAAGAAATGAAATTTATTTGAAACAACACAAACTTGATGGCCCTGTTGAGAGCAGAAATGTGGGATATACATTTTGTTAATAAGTAAAATGAATAAAAACTGAGAAAAATATTAACAGATAAGGCATTTCAATTTTTAAACCGTACAGCTCATTTCTTAGTTTAAAATTCATAATTGTCCTCTGTTCTAGGAGTAAGCACCATACAAATATTGCAAATCAATAAAATGCAGGGCAGGGGGACCTTTCAAGACAGATTTTAATAGTTATTACAAATAAATATAGCATTAATACTTTTAAAATTTATTATGGCAAGGTGCTTATTGAAAAATCTGATTCCTATTCTGGTTTTTTTCTCTTGTTAGGCCAACACACCCGTTAACAACTGTCTTCTCTAACTGATAATTTTCAGTCATTAAAAAACTACTGTCCAATCTTCTCTCTGTTTCCCACAGTTCCCACTGGTTTTTGGACTTTGGGTCTTATAGGCTCCTTTATGGATCTTTTTTCTTCTGCTGCTCTCTGACAGAGCAAAAAAAAATGCTTTCTCACACAATGTAAAATAAATACATTTTCTGCTATAAAAATACAACTCAAAATAATCATACATATAACAAGAACATGTGGTCTAGATAGCTGAAAAGGGGGATTTCTAGATGTAGACTCCAAAGCAGTTTCAGATTTTTTCAGCTAATGCCTCACTGGACAATAATGCTTGGGGCTGTGCATATCGAAATACCTGAACCAAAAATAAACCCGAAATTAGCCATTTTGATAATTTTCAGGTTTTGGATTTACCGAACACCAAAACCTGGGGATCTGCCCGAAACTGAATAGGCCAAACCCAAAAAAGCGGAATAATTATTTGGCTTTTTCAGGTTTGCCTATTCACCTTTGCTCAGATGCATGGCTCTGTGCTTGCTCCCATTTTTCTATCTTTTTTTTTTACTGGTTTTGTTAGGGCCTCATAGTTGGGACCCTTTTGAGGTAGGGATTGTGTAACCGGAGCCAACTAGGTCTGGCAAACCATCCAACACAACCATCTGTCCATCAACATTCAGTTAGTTAATTTGGATAAAGCATAAGGGTTGTTCAAAAAATGGGGCTCACCATTCCCGTCAAGAGGGATATACTCTCCAACTAAAAAACAACCACTTCTACAGCTACTCATTGGCCTTTTGGAAAAACTCCTCACCCATGAGGATGAGCAATCTCTTGCACAAGAGCTACCTTGGTCATGACTTAGGCTGGCTCCGATATCCCCCCCCCCCGAAAACCTTCTCTGAAACTGAAGGTTGCCCTAAGTAAAGGCTTCATATTCCTGCACCATGACTATCTCTTGAAATCAGATTTTTTATGACAACAATAAAGGACTACTCACAAGATGTCATTTGCCACTAAAAGAAATGTTTTCCGTGCCTTGTTTTTCTTTCATTTAAGCCTTTCCCCTCAGTTTGAAAGCTAATTTGCATGGACATCATGCTGTGCACCTCAGATATGAAGGGAGAACCCAGACTTTGAGGCACCAGCCTGCCAATCAGCTCTTTCCACCAGTCCTCGGCAACACTGAACATCTGAACCTGAAAACCGATGGACAGCTTGGCTCACAAATGCCTGGAGGATGGGGGTGACCCCTTTGCGGGCTCATTAAAGTGGACCCCCTGTCCCAAAGTTCACCAAACATCGGTGTCTGTCTAAAGAGAGTCCCTTGCAGCCATGCTGCAAATATGGAGACCCTACTCCCAAAATGCCCCCACAGGAGCTTCAAAAAAATCTCCATAGAAATGGGCCTGAATTTTTTGGTAAACCCAGAAATAAAGCCAATATTTACCGGTATGGGTATTTGGCTTATTCCAGGTTTGTTTGTTTGTTTGTTTTTAAAAAAAATCAGGCCCAATAAACCCGAACCCAAAATTTACTGATTTTTTTGTGTGCACAACCCTAATAACGCTGGGAAAAAATTGATGACAGCAAGAAAAGATGCAACATGAGATGGATTGACTCAATAAAGGAAGCCTTCAGTTTGCCAGATCTGAACAAGCCTATTAACAGTAGGACATTTTGGAGGTCATTAATTCACAGGGTCACTATAAGTCAGAAGTGACTTGATGGCACATAACATAGGAAAGTAAGTGGTAGATAATTCCCTTCCCCCCTTACAAATGCAATTACATTCATTATGTCCCTTCTGCAAAATTTCGAAAAATTCACATTGCTTGTTTTAATGTCTTTTAACAAGTTGTATTTGCCAACCGATAATGAACAGATAATGTGGGTATATAGATTCATCCTTTGTTTTTAGAACAGCTGACACAATTGAAATCCTATTTTCTTCAGGATTCAACATTCTTTTGATTTGGGGGGGACGTTCGATGTAATGACAGCTTTCTCAAGATGGTACATGAATAAGCATTGTACAAAAAACATGTACCAAATATCAGCTATTGAAATGTACAAGAAGTCTTCCTGCTAGATATAGTGCAAATAGGAATTATGGCATCCAGCTCATCCACAAGTGACAAAAGGAATGAAAGGGGAACGATAGCACTGTCTGATTGGTAGCTAGTGAAAATGATGGCACGTACACCAGGTACTCTGTGATCTATCGCTATTATTTCAGATCAAATGCTGTTATCTGTTCAAGTGTCTAAATAGATGAAATTTTCACACCAGGAGACAACAAAAATCTATCGGAAATATTATGCTCATGAGAGGCTTTTAAAAAAACTGCAGCTTTTTGACATTTTACTTTATTTGAAAAGGAGCAATTACAACTCCAACTTTATAAATTGGTACAACTTATTTTTTTTGCGCTGGCAGATCCATCGTGGAGGGATGCTTTTATGCAGCATCTTCAGTCACTGAGAGAAGTTTGTGTTTCTAAAAAAGATCATAGCTAAACTCGAAAAAATTACTGATCTCTTCTACAGCAACTCCATGGAATCCAGTCCATGAAATGTAACCCCTCAAATTGACCTGGAAAAGACATAAAGGCAGAACACCAGGCTCCCAAAATCCAAAGGGGAAGTTAACTCCCCAAGAAGGAAATTTGACTGTACCAGTGGAGGGGACTTCTATCCTATAACCTTTATTGCTATGTTGGTCATGGTCCAATAAGCTACAGTAAGCTACAGGGTCCAATAAGCTACAGAAAAAAATTAAGGTTATTGGCCTTGAAGCAAAGGGACTTTAAACCATTGATAGCAGTTGAATGGGTAAGAATTACAGTTAAAGGTAAAGGTAATCCCCTGTGCAAGCACCAGGTCAATACTGACCCATGGGGTGAAGTCACATCGCAACATTTATTAGGCAGACTTTGTTTATGTGGTGCCATTGCCTTCCAGAGTCATCTACACTTTACCTCCACAAAATAGACCAGGTACTCAAGTTTAAATACTTAGGGGTAGTCTTACAAGCCTCTGGTTCTAGAAAAGCTCACAGTGATTACGCAGCAGAGAAAGGGCAAAAATCTGCCTTAAACGCCATTAAATTTTCAAGAACTAAGGAAGGGCATTACTTTCCAGCTGCTATTAAGCTTTACCAAGTGAAAACACTGGCACAACTGACATATGGGACTATACTTGGGCCACCTTCATCTACCTTTGTCCAATTGGAGTGGGTTCAATCTAAATTTTTGAGAGCAGCCCTCCATTTACCTTGTTATATATCAAATGCTATTGCTAGACTGCACTCTGGAGGGAGGACTGGTGAGGGTGGAGGCAAGGGTTTGTATTGTTTCCATTATTCTTTGGCTTAAATTAAATCTTAGCCCTCAAGATGTACTACCCCTTCTTCTGGTGAGGGTGGAGGCAAGGGTTTGTATTGTTTCCATTATTCTTTGGCTTAAATTAAATCTTAGCCCTCAAGATGTACTACCCCTTCTTCTACAGGATAAGTTCCAGTCAACATGGCTAAAGATGGTCCTTAATAAACTGGTCTGTCTGGGCCTTTCTCCACCTACCCTGTTAGCCATGGGTGTAAACCGAGCATCAAGTTACTTGAAGGAAAGTGTGGAAGACACTGAACGCCAAACAGACTGCGGAAAATCACAATTTTTCCTAGTACCTGATAAGTCTAGATACTTAGTCTCACCTGCAGCTTATTTTTCTCATCTTGAACCTTTTAATTATAGGAAGGCCTTTACCCTTGTCAGATGTCAGGCCTTACCATCGGCTGTTTTAGAAGGGAAATATAAGAAGATCCCTACATCAGACAGGTTTTGTCCGTGTGGGACAGGGGACATTGGAACCATCGAACACACACTGATATGTTGCCCATTCTACCGCAAAGTTAGATCAAAGCTTATTTCTCCCTTGCTTGGTAAATTCCCTGAAGAGTCAGTTGAGCTTTTGGCAAAGAAGCTCCTATTAGGAGAAGATCCTCAGCTTACACTCCAAACTGCCAAGTTCTGTGCTGTTGCTATTAAAGTACACAGAACTTTATTAGAGAATGATCATTAAAATATTTTACAATTTTTAAATTTTGAGGTGATAATTTTAATCAGGGGTTGTTTTTATTGATCTTACACTTTTATTTGGATGGGCCGTCTGTGATTCTGTGGTGTAAAACCATTGAGTCTGGACATTTTGATGTGTTGGCATGTGAGTGGTCAGTTGACCGTATTAATATTAATAAATTTGAATCTACACTTTACAAACTCAAGCCGTGAGCAGAGCTTTTACTGCAGTACTGCAGTTTACCACTCTGCACCATGGGGCTCCTTCAGAACTGCAATTTCTTGTCCAATATCAATCACACAGATCTCCCTTTTGCTCCCTTAACAGGATTCCCAACATAAACCTTTGGATCACTAGTCCAAGTAAGAAAAGTTGTTCCTATCCTCATGTGGCAGCACAAGGTAAGATATTCCCCCATATCTTAACCAGTTAAGTCCTTCCCATGTCTAGGGAAGAAAAACAACATGGAAATCATGCATAATTATGCTCTGCACAGGGCTAAGTGCAGTGGATATATAACACACACACACCACCAACTCTGGCTCATTTTTTCTGAGATTTTTTAAAAGGTTTTTTTTAGGTTTGTAACATAATCTGCCTATTTCCTTCCATTTATCTTTTATCACTGTTGTTGACATGTTTTGCTGTATTCATTTTCCCCCACTGGATCCTTAATTCATTGGATATTGTGCTATCATTGTCTAATCATTCACAACTGGAGTGTCCTGTCCACAAAATAATTTCAGTTGTCCTCACCAGGTCTACGAAGAATCCCTCTCACTCTCAGCCTATTCAATGGGGCTTACTCTCAGGATTGCTCTGTAAGCACACACACACACACACACACACACACACCCCTAAATTGGATAGGCTGATAGAGGTATGAAAGCTCTGTTAGTAAAGAACTGGTTTTCCATTTATTTCTTTGAAAGTTCTTCACAAATATAGTCCTACCTAGTACAGAAAGCTGGCTATGACCCTGTCACTTCATCCTTTCCCACTGTTTCCAGATTTTGCATCGAAAAATAAGTATTTAAAATGAACAGTTACCTTATTCATTGATGCAGTCAACCATTTTCTAAGAGGAACACCAAATAAAAGTTTCAAAAGATAAAACTGACTATTAAGTCAAAACAGCTGGTTGTAAACTAATCCGTTTATATTGTACATAAAAATGCAATGTGGAACGTATGTGCATCTTTACTATCGGGACATTACAGCATTGTGCACATATAGCTCAGTGGTAAGCAATATATGAAGATAATTGATTTCTTTAAGGTAAGAAGTAATTGCCTCAATAATTCATAATGCCCTAGTAATTAATTTGATTTTAATTGTAACTACAAATGTTTAAATATTTATGGAAAGTTTCCATTAACTATTCTTGTCACCCATCTGTTCTATACCAGATTATATGCAATCACGGATGTGTATATCTGTATGCACATGCATAAAATTATGAATATATTGTTGCAGTAGACTGGATTCACACATTACCCCAATGGCATGAACAATATGCCACACATGCATGTGGCAGGTGCCACCAGCAAGCAATACTCCTAAAGTAAGGATGAGGGCATGGGACCAGCATGGGAGAAAGAGGCAAGCCCATAGGGCACATCTGTCCATGCACATACAACATTGGGCACAGCTGTCTGGCTGTATCCATGATGGTGAAGGGCAAGGGTATGCGGCTGGGATGGCAGGGCCTCTGGGAGCAAACAGGGCAGGTTCATGCATCAGTTATCCCAAGCAGAGGCAGCTGTTGGGGAGAGACTCAAAGGAGGCAAAGTACAGGAGCTAGAAGGCAAAGCAGGAAGTGAGACTTGGGAGGTGAAGGAGACAGCGAGCAGGGTGGCACATGCCCAGGCAATGATAGAGCCAGGGATTGAGGGAACTGCCTTAAGCCAGCAGATGCATGGAAAAGGCAGATCACCAATAAATAATTATTTTCCACCACCCTCTGTGCCTCCTGGCTCTTTCTGAGACCATGGAGGCTCACCCAGGCCCTAGTCTCCTAAGAGGCTGGTGCCACAAGGGCTCCATCCCAGACAAGCTCACATTGCCTTCCACAATAATCTATGCTACACTATGAGGCCCTCTGCAGAATCCAGTTAGATGACCTTAAAACCTAGTGGGAACAATCCTAAACCAGGGGGAATACTTTGTATTCCCAGCGACGTATTAAGAGTTTGAAAATGTTATAAAAAACATCACTTTAAAAGGGTTTTTGGATACCACAGCTTATAAGTGGTTGGAAGACGTCTTCACAGCTAAAGGGGCCAAACAAAGTGTGAACAGTATTTTTTATAACGTTTTCAAACTCTTAATACATCGGTGGGAATACATAGAAAGTGTGAACAGTATTTTTTTATAACATTTTCAAGCTCTTACTACATTGCTGGGAATACAAGTGCGATAACCCCCCCCCCCCAATCTGTTCAGAAGTAAATCCTATATTGTTCAATGGTACTTACTGCAAGGACGAGTATCCTTATCTTCTATCACTGGCTGCACATTGCCTTTACTTTCAACAGCCTGTCTTTAACAGGAGCTGGGACGGGTGCCCTGAACATATTGTACTGTCCGGTTTGCTGGCTTGAACTTACCGACCATTTTTCCAGATACAGTCTTGCATGTACTTTACATTTCTTAAATTTTGTTATAATCTTTGAAAGTCTAGTAAACTGACTGTAGATTTTAATATAAAGATAATAACATTTTAAAATTATGAGTGATATAGTTAAGATGTTTATGGAGTTCATATAATACTGGGTTGAAATATGAGTGGCCTGGGTTCACGTACACTCACTGAGTAGTCTGAACATGCCATACACTCCCAGTTTATCAGCAGTTCTGGGTTGTTATGAAAGCTAAAACCATAGGGATTGGGAAAGTACTGTGCAATTCAAAATTGTTGCAACTAGTGACTAAATCTGTAATTTGTGTATCTTTGTAGCATTTAGGTATAGTCCAAATCAAATCACCTATTGTTTCCCAAGAAGCCAGTTTCCCAGCTCCAGGAAGGGTTTTGCAGTTTTCATGATGTCCCCTATTTGGCATGGAGCATGGGAATTCTATTGGGTTATGGTTGGATTATTTTGCTTTGCAGGAAGGTGCTGGAGCAGTTTAAACTCTCCGCCTTCCTCATGCAGGCTGTTCCATCAAATTACTCTTCCCACATTTGCTGTAGAATTGCTTTGGAGGTAAACATTATTATTATTATTTTTGCTTCCTTCATGTTGACATTTTTTTTGGGGGGGCTGTTCCCCATTATTCCAGGGTTGGGGGTATGGATGGCAGCCATCAGGATCAGCCAGTGGGAGAAAGAGGGGTCAGGGATGGGGGAATAATGTCATGCCAAGGGCATGACATCATTCAGGAAATGCCTAGAGGTGACATTGCATTGCCCACTTGATGCCAGCATGACACTCTGGGATTTGCCAAAATTCTATAGTAATGTTAGGAAGTGACATCATATTGTTCGGCACAACAATGCTTTTCTGACAGTTTCTCCCCCACTGCCCCACCGAATGGCAGGAGGCAGTGAAGAGGGAGGCTGCATCCTTGAGGGCCACACTTGGTGATGAGCAGCACTAATCTAGGTTTCCTACTATGGCAAGAAATCTAGTGCTCTGGACTGCAAGCCAGCATGGTGTAGTGGTTAAGAGCGATGGTTTGGAGCGGTGGACTCTGATCTGGAGAACTAGGTTTGATTCCCCACTCCTCCACATGAGCGGCAGACACTAATCTGGTGAACAGGGTTGGTTTCCCCACTCCTCCACATGAAGCCAGCTGGATAACCTTGGGCTAGTCACAGCTCTCTTAGAGCTCTCTCAGGCCCACCTACCTCACAGGATGTCTGTTGTGGGGAGGGGAAGGGAAGGTGATTGTAAGCCGGTTTGATTCTTCCTTAAGTGGTAGAGAAAATCGGCATATAAAAACCAGCTCTTCTTCTTTTGAACATACTATGCAATGTTGCACATGCACCTATGAAGTAATATTTAGGGAGGTTTTCTTAAAAATGGAAATGGCATAACGTAATACTGTATGGAAAAGAACTTCATAACAATTTCTTGTTAACAGCTGTATGGTAAAATGGCATGGTGTGCTAGATCTCTATTTGGTGTTAAAAAGGTTCAAGATTTCCCCAGAAGGTGTTTCTTTGGAAGGATTTTTATAATAACTTAGGCTTAATTGTTAACAATATTATTGCATAATTAAATGTAATAATTCCTCTAGAGAACTAATACGTTAAAAGAACATTAGCTTTTCTCTCCTTTTTTTGGCTGTTTGCTGTGAATGGATTTGAGGGCCAACTGAATGGATTCCTCTCTTTATTACCGTTAACAAACAACATACAAGAGACTGAAATTCAGAACAGCAAATACATTATCTGAATAGTACAAAATGATGCATAAAAGAACATCTTAAAATTAAATTATCTTCTTGTTATTAGCTATTCATTCACAATCTCAAATTCTTTATTCTTCTAAGTAAAAGAAACACAGCAGGAAGAAAAGAAAGGAAGAGAAAAAAGGGAAAGGGAAGGCCACTGTTTCATGTCATGTGGGCAAGCAGCCAGATGAAATGTTAGGTTTCAGCTAGGGATACTGAGACCTTCCAAATGAACACGATCTTGGTTTTGCTCAAACCTTTCCACTTGGTTTAGCTCAAACCTCTCCACTTACATGCAAGGTGAGCTCCTGATCAGACCACCTCATTTTTTGTTGTTATTAAAATTCATCTCAACCTCCATGCAAACAGTTTTGTCCATGCACTGAACCACTTGTTCTGCAGGGCCAAACAGTGACTTGATAATAAGTAACAAAACTGCTATTATCCACAAAGTATTGTTTTTAATTATTATTAACTTAGAAGAGACTTGTATTCCCCAGCTGGGAAATTAAAGAGACCTATAGAATTATCATTTATTTGCACTTGCAAAGTCAGCAGCATCTATCAAAGAGATATCAAAGGAAATGACTGAAACATTAGCCAGGCTGATAGGCAGACATTGAAGGCGCATAGAGAAACCTAAGTAGTAAGACTCAACTTTAACATCCCAAAACGAACTGTTTGTCTTTTAACTGTGTGGCTTTTAATTACTGGAGACAGCAGCAGCAAATGGTTTCTGGGGGAAGCAACTCTGAGAAGGTAGTATGATTATGAAGAAAGAAAGAAAGAAAGAAAGAAAGAAAGAAAGAAAGAAAGAAAGAAAGAAAGAAAGAAAGAAAGAAAGAAAGAAAGAAAGAAAGAAAGAAAGAAAGAAAGAAAGAAAGAAAGATGCATCCAAGCTGAAGGACTTGGTAAATGATTAGCCCACTTATCACAAGTGGTGAACAGAACATGAGCTAAAATAGTGGGTTAAAGAGTTTCCATGGTCACAACTGCTGTTGATATGGGAAAATGTATCTTGTTATGATTGCCCTCCAAAAAAGCATCCCACATGCCATTAAATTTTGTAAGTTTCTATGAATGCTAATTCTAAAATTCTGAAACTACATTGTAACTATCATAAATTAATCATGTATCTATTGCCTTGATGTCATATCCATTGTAGAGGCATTGCTTGGATCAGTTATATAAGGAATATTTAAATTATGAATGAAATCAATTTGTCAAAGTTTGTCACCAATCTGTAGCTTTTGACATAGAACACTGAAGTGAAAGATAACAGAAATGTGTGGGGCAATGGACTAGGAGAGTACTGGACCAGGGTCTGGGAGACGAAGTTTTGAATCAATGCTCTGACATGGAAGCTCCGCAGATGACTTTGGTCCAATCACAATCTTTCAGCCAAAACTTTCTAACAGTGTAGCTGTTGGGAAGATAAATTAGAACAAAGGAGAATGATGTTGTAAGCCATTTTGGGGCCCCATTAGAGAAAAAGCAGGTGTAAATAAATACATAGATAAAATTTACCCAGGCTGTTTCCACATGGAGACTTTTCTTCGGGTGGAGTACAACGTGTCCCTGCTTGATTTGGGAGTTTCCTCCCAAAAAGCTTTGCTGGTGTGATTTGAACCAGACTGTACTAGCTGTGGATGACACTAGAGACTTGGAAGTAGAGGAGAGTTCTACATGTGCTACCTGACATGGGAAATCCAGTCACAGTCCTCTCCACAGCTAAAACTTGGCTGTCTTCTGATAAGCAATAGATAGTCATCTCAGAGGATCATTCAAGTGACAAAGTGAAAGCCCAATGCCCTCATGAGCACACTGTGGAAGATCACCCCAGTGGAGCCTCAGTCCATGGGTTGTCTTTGTCTCCCTCTGGGTGTCAAGATGAGTTAGTTTTATTCCTCACTGGCTCCAATACTCAGGGTTCTCTTTGTTTTCTTTAGAAGCTCTAGAACAAGCAACTTCTCAGCCAGTCCCTCTCTCCTGATGGACCTCTGCATGACTGCCATCCCTGGTGGAGAAGAAGAGGTATTCCTGGTAGAAGTTTGCTCTTCCTTGTAGGTTTCCTTTAGCCATGCCTACTCCTCCTTCCTGCCAACTGGTTTGAGGCTTTTTATGAGGAACAGCCCCTGCCCTGCTGGTAGTAGCATTCCACCCCTTTCGGCCTGGCCATGTTTATTTCTGAGCCTAAAGAGATGCCAGGTCAACACTGTGCATCCTCAAGACCATACCCCACACACCCACCCAACAAGGAGGTGTTGGTCAATAGGGGATAAAGTTGTAGTTGGGAAATGTCAAGTGACCCTTCCTTCATTGTCTCTCAGGTTGCATTTTCTACAGCAGCTTTATAAACAAACAAATTAGCAAACAAGAATAAATGAAAAAAGCAAGCAATCTAGACCACTGGGACCCTAATAGATTTATTTTCTACTAATGAATAGTTAAGCTTCTGAGATGCTAAACTATATAAGATCAGGACTGCATGAGATTTATACTAAACATGTGGTTTGGAATTACAAACACCAGTTTTCATGTAGACTGGTCTTCTAAGAAATTCCAATCCTTATAGGCATACTTCACAGAACCCTGCAAAAGAGAACTTTCTCTTTTAAATATGTGTCATGGGAAATACTTTTGTCATATTTTACTTCTGAAAGCATGTGTAGTCTTGCTGATTCTGTTCATGTTTACTACTGTCAAATTCAGTCCTTTTTGTAATAATGTATACCTTTCTTTGTTTTATATTTTTAGATTTTGTTCCCTGTCTGCAGCACCCTCTTTAATATTTAACACATTTTAATATTTCATTTAATGTTTGCTTAAAGTCTGCAGTTTGTTTATGCTGCAATCATGAATAAGGTGAGGAACAATGAATAACACCCAACTAGTCTTATGTTATTTTTATATGAAAATATAGCAGATATTGGAACTGGTCCATGGCTTAGCATGTTGCTCTATTCCCCCTAGTCTGTCATATTGGCTTTCTGCTTAATTCTAGTCTTTGCTCATGCCCTTTAAGCTTACCTTTGTAAACCAATCCATTTAACCACCATTCTCCAACCTGTCCCCAGCTTCTTGGTCCACCATATTAATCAAAAGTCTAATTTAAATCCAGGAGTAAAATGCAAAGTTATCAGCTATTATCCTTTCTCAGGAATCAACAACACCAAGGAAGAGAGAAAAGAGCCACTGAAACTTGTCAGTTTGACCTTGGATAAAAATGTAGGGTAACACCAAGGGTTTTCAAGGCAGGACAGCTGTGCATTGGTCCCTTTTGTATTTATTTATTTTATTTAATTTAAAACATTTCAGTGTCTCCGAGGCAGCAAACAATCAAAATATTAAAACAAAACAATAAAAATGTTCAACAAAACACAAGCATTTAAACATGTAAACAGCGAAGAGGATCACTGAGGTTCACTGAGGGAAAGTGTCCTGCTTGAGGCTCAGATCCAGGAACCAAGGCAGGAATCAGGTTCATGCAGCTAGAGCCACCAGTGGATCATGGGTGCTTTTCCAGCAAAGGCTGGTGAAATGAGGCCTTAAACTAAAGTTGCCAAGTTCCCTTTGGGGGCAGGGGATCTGAACCCCCAGGGGGCTCTTCCTGCCACTGCTCAGCTGGGCAGTGGAAGAAACATAAGAGAGAAATGGGGGTGGGGTGGGGTGGCCAGTGCTCTGATGCAGTGACATCACTTCCAGTGCCACCGGAAATGACATCAGCATGTTGCTAGTGACACTTTAGCATTCAGTCAAAACTCCATGGTTAAACCAACAGGAGTCCTTCTGGGTCCAGCAGGAGGCCTGGGCCCACTAGCAGCCCCAAACTATGAACCTGCTTCTTTAGGGAGAGTGAAACCCCAGCTGGAACAAGGGACACCTAAATTCCTAGGTCAATCCTTCCTCCCACCAGTAGTACCTTCATTTTGTCAGGATTAAATTTCAGCTTGTTAGCCCTTATCCACCTCAAAATTGCCTCCAGGCACTGGTTCATGGTTTCCACAGCCTCCCTGGGATCTTCTGGAAGTGTGGGACAGAGCTGCAAATCATCCTTATATCTCTCAATGACATCTCCCAGCAGCTTCAGGTACATTAACTAAAATGGGAGACCAGATGGAAACGTGTTGGACCTCCGAGGCCTCCGAGGCCAGAGACCAAGGGGCTGAACAGCAGTCCCTCGACATCATCCTCTGGAACCTACCTTCTGGGTAGGATTGAAACCATTGCAGAACAGTGCCTTCCAGTCCCAACTTTGAAAGGTAGTCCTAAATGATACCATGATCAGTGGTATCTAAATGGTCCAAAAACTCAGTGGGGTCGCACCCCCATCCCTCTCAAATCACAGGTAATCCACCAGGGAGACCAAGGCTATTTCAGTCCCATAGTTGGGCCTGCAACCAGATTGGAAAGGATCCAAACACTCCATTTTGACCAGGAATCTTTAGAGTTGTCCAGTTATCATTCATTCGATTATGTTGCTCAAGGAGAGTTTATTTTGAAAATGGACAACAGTTCAAATCTCCTGCCAGAGTAAATTTATTTAGGAGCACTAACACCTATTTTAAGGTACCAAGGGAAAAGTGACTACCTCCTCTCTCTCTCCCACCCCAGTATATTAAAGCAACCATGAGGGGCAAGGGTCATACAAGCAGGCAGTAGTCTCAGACTTCCAAGAATCCTGTCCACAATAACAACCTGAGTAGTTGCATCTTTAAAATAGTTTCTGTCCAAGATTTTGAACTAAGTTCTGACAGCTTAGATGTTTTGAGTCTGAGCCAAAAAGTCCACATAGCAATCTTATGTATATCAGTAACTCTTACTTCATGTACCTAAGTATGGGCAGGATTGCGCCTTAAATAATAATAATAATTAAGAATAATATTTAAAAAGTATAATTATTTCAATGGTTAAAATCCTTTTATTTCTTTTTAGTGGAACAAGAAAAAGAGGTGTTTTTTATTGCCTACATCAAGTTCAAGTAGCGGATTTCAATTCAACTTTTTCATGAAGACTCCTTGAATTTCTTCCGGTGTATCTAGAAGGCTAAGGGATATAGTCCATTTTCAACCACATTAATTTACTGCCATATAGAAAACATTACAATGTTGCTATTACCCAGTTTCCCTACTTTTGGTGCCAAAAGTGCACACCCCTTTCTACAACATTTGTGTAATTAGATGCAGTGAGTCAATATCATTTTTCACATCTACAGTGCAATCCTAAACAGAGTTACAGCTTTCTAAGTCAATTGAAGTCAATTGGATTAGAAGGGTGTAACTCTGCTTAGAATTGCACTGTCAGGCACAGTAAATATTTTCAAAACTGTCTGCTGCTGATTAATTGTCATATTTTAAGTGCCCCAAATTAATGCATTGGTTGTTTTAAATTAGATTTGTGGCATTTTAGACTGCACAGTTAAAATTTTTGTTGCTGGTATTGATGATGTGTTTGTTTATTTTATGCATCTTAATCAGTATTTATATTCCTAATGCACAAACATTGAAAAATACGTGTTTTATGGGGAGAATTTTTGTAATAAGAATATAGAAAATGGCACGAAAATAAAATTCATGATTTTGTTTGATTTGCAGAAGGGAGAAACAGTCTTCATGGTATAGACGAGAAGTTAGAGTGTCAGACTTAGGATGGGGGAGACCTGGGTTTGAAACCCTACTCTGTCATGGAATCTTGCTGGATGACCTTGGGGCAGTCACATATTCTCAGCCTAACCTACCTGAAACGATTGTTGTGAGGATAAAAAGGAGGCAAGAACAATGCAGCTGCTTTGGGAGAAAGCTGGGATATAAATGAAATAAATAAAAAGGATAAAAATGAAGATATTTGAATCAAACCAGCAAGCCAATATGATTGACAATATAATCTGACTTGTCCCATTTTTAAGTTTATATTTGAAAATAGTTTAAGTGGCTTCATTCTCAAAGCACGCTAACATCTAGAGGAATATTTCCTGTCTTGCTCCAGCCAAACCCAACCACTCTGCCAAGAAATATTCTAATTTGTTTAAAGACAACCAGGCAGTGGCGTTAACAGTGTTTAAATTTGCAAATATCCTAGGACTTGTGCCATTGGTTTTGTGTTGCTATAAAATTATACCCTACAGGAGGAAAAAATTAAATACTAATAACAATTATAATAGCACATTTGGAAAAGCACTAAAATTAATACAACAGTTCCCCCGGCACTCATCAGCAGGGTACTCTAGAATTCCATAATCTTTTACATAGTCTACAGCATCCCAGTTCTTATATATATGCAAACACATTATTATTGGAATTTCAGCGTGAACATGACAGAGACCTCTCAAGAACTAAAGTGAAAATCTTCTTGAATAAGATATCTATAATCACAGTTTGTAATATCACTATATATCAAGAATGACACCACTTACATTAACTGATCATATGTGGTAGTTACAAAGTAGTTACAACCAGCAGTTAACTAGATAGGATGTGACCGGGGTCAGCACTCCCTGCCTCCCCAGACTTCTCCAAAACACCTCTTCCCCACTTGCCAAACATTGAGGCAGCAACACAAGGTAGCAGCCAGAAGACCAACGAGGGGAGGCAAGCTGGGAGGCTGAGGCAACAGGGAAGACCGCAAGTGCTTCTGGGTGCACTAAGAAGGCCTCACCACTGACCAAGAAGAAAGCTGCACACCTGCCGCCCAGGGCAGCCATGGCTAGGGGACCATCTCCCGAGCTGATGGGAGAACTAGCAGGAAGCACAGCATGAGGAAGAGGAAGGAGAGAACTCAGAGCTGGCGAAGGCTAGGGCTGCACACCATTTTTTTCTGGTATTTTTTTTCAGTGTTAATAGACCTGGAAATCCCCCCCCCCAAAAAAAGGCGAATCACAATATTGGTTTTCCAGATATTTAAAATTGTTTGGATTTTGTCAGGATCAGGCGTCTGTCCCTAGCATCCCAAAAGCAAACTCATCCAGGCAGGTAGCTCTGAAGCAGTAATACTTTATTAGGAGCAAAAAGACAGATTAAAGAACTGACTGCCTACCAAGCAGGTGAGGCCAGTAATGGGGAATACAGACAGGTTACATGCTTAAGACACTACAAACTGGAAAAGTAAACATTGCTAAGCAACCCGGAGATAAGCAGTTCTCAGGAAAGGCAGACGAAACATCTCAGCTGCAGAAAACAGGATGAGCAAAACTGTACACAGACGTTCAGAGGCATGAGAACCAAGGACATGACTCGTAGCCAGAACCTGGCCTAGCTCATGTCGAGAGCCTTTGCCAGTTCAATTAGTAGTCAACCTTACAGATAAAGACCTTATTAAAGAGGAGACACGGGTGTTAAATTTAGGGTTGGGATTCATACCAAAGCCTAAATATTCTTCCTTTCAAACAAGGATAGAAATTTTCAAATTAATTCGTTTATTAAAATTAAAAGAATTTTTGGCACAACTACTCATGAGCAAGATTCCACTGCCCTTAGAATAAAGTCTATGTTTATTCCCCCTAATCCTCCCGCTAAAAGGCACAGGCCTGACAGATGTATTAAACCTGAACAAAAAAAAAAAATCCAGCCTCCCCTGCTGGCTGAGTTTGCATCGCTGCTGCCTCTGAAGTCCATATGAACTTTGGAGGTAGTGGTGGTGCAGGCTCAGCCAGCAGGTAAGGCAGGGGGAGAGGGAGGAAGAGGGAGAGGGGATTCCTCTCTAGTTTTTTAAAAAATGGCAGCAGGGCCAAAGCAGCCCTGCCAAAAATAATACCAAAACAATCAGTATTATTTGGGATACAAATAATGCATTCAAAGGCAAAAAGAGATTGCCTGTATTCCTTAAACGGGAATACAGTACCAATCGTTTTTTCATAACTGAGAAACATCATTCTGGAGGAAAATTGTCATTCAAGTAAAAAGGAAAACATTGTGATATTTACATCATTTTCACTTGAATCCTTAGCAACAATCATGTTTGAAAAGTAAATTAACATTCTTCCAACATTCAATGTGTTAATTTTATATGGAGAAAAATCCTTTCTTCTTATTTTAGCGTATATCATCTGGTGTTCTCTATGCTTCATTTAACCCAGAAAGATTTAGATGGTTAAATTATAGTCTGTTCAGAGAGGGGTAAGGAGTATATTTTTATCAAGGGACAGTGGGAGTAAACAAGGCCAAATTCTCTGCTGGTATAAGAAAATAATTGCTTTAATTTTAATTTTATTTCTAGAGACAGCTCTCATCCAAATAACTAGGATGGCTTCAGAATAATTTTTCTCAGTTTAAAACATGATGCCCCATGTGCAGATGTCCTTGGTGTCCAGACCTGGCCAGAGAAAGACCTGCTGCTGATCGGCTGACGGGGACAGCTTCTTTGGAAAGTGCAGGTTCATCCAAAGCATGAGGCTCAAGGGGGTCAACTTGATTTGCACTGCCCAGGGGATGACTCTGAGTAGGATTCCTCGTGGGGAGAAGACAGATGACTAATAGTAGGAAAGGTTATAGGCATTGGTTAAGAAACAAAAGGAAGAGAAGACAGAGTCCCAGAAAGGTGCTTTGGTAAAGGGATAAGGACTATGAACTATACTACTGTGTACTGTCTTTTGCTGTAAGTATGCTCCTACTACTAGGGCTGTTGATTCGGTTCGGCCCGAACTGAAAAACAGCCGAATTTCCCCTGATTCGGTGGTTTTTAGTTCAGGACGAACCGAACTCAAAAATGGCAGGAAAAGGGGGGGCGAATTCAGCGAGTTCGAAGTTCACGAATAAATCCGGCCAATTCGGGGCGTCAGTAAGCAGCATTCTCCTCCCCCGGCCAATTGGTGGCCAAGCTGGGTCTTCTTCTGGCCAATCAGTCAGAATTGAGTACTGGAGGAATCAGCTGATGTGCGGCCCGGCTGGGGAGAGAGAGAGAGAGAGGGAAATCCTCGTGTGTGTGTGTGTGGGGGGGGTGCTTGTGCACATTCACTCCTTTCTGTGGCTGCAGGGGGCGTATTTTTTGGGTTACAGACCCCAAACTTTCAGCAGAGATTCAGACAAGCCTTCTTAAGAGACCACCCAAGTTTTGTAAACATTGGGTCAGGAGGTCCCGAGATATGGGCTTCCCCCTTTTTTCTTTCCATGGCTGCAGGGGGCGCATTTTTTGGGGTACAGACCCCAAACTTTCAGTGGAGCTTCAGATGAGCCTTCTTAAGATACCCCTCAAGTTTTGTAAACATTGGGTCAGGGGGTCTCGAGATATGGGCTCCACCCCTTTTCCCTTCCCCCTTTTCCATTTACGTGGCTGCAGGGGGCGCTTTTTTGGGGATACAGCCCCCAAACTTTCAGCATAGCTTCAGACAATCCTTCTTAAAATACCACCCAAGTTTTGTAAAGATGGGTTCAGTGGGGGCAGAAATATTGGCTCCCCCCTTTTCTCTTTCCATGGCTGCAGGGGGCGCATTTTTGGGGTGCAGATCCCAAACTTTGAGCGGAGCATCAGACAAGCCTTATTAAGAGACCACCCAAGTTTTGTAAATATTGGGTCAGGGGGTCCCGAGGTATGGGCTTTCCCCTTTCCCCTATTGGGATGAATGGATCATCTGATCCTGTATGCATCTCCAGAGCAAAACGTTCCGTGCCTAATTGGAATTGTCTTGGATTACAAGTCCTCCCCAGCCCCTCCTGATGGAACAGAAGACAGCCACAGTAAGACTCCTTTGGGGGGTTTAATCTATAATTTTTCTCCTGTGTGTGTGTGTGTGGGGGGAAGCAGAGTCTGGGTGTGTGTGGGGAGGGAGCAGTTTCTGTGGGTGGGGGGGGAAGCCAAAGGGGGCTTTTGCTGGTTCTGCCTGGGGGTGTGTTCCGCTTCGAGTCTCTTTCTCCCTGGTTTGAGGGGGAGTTTCAGTTGTGTGTCTTCAGGTTTTCCCTCATTCATAAGAGTGGTTAGGTCTATTTGGATGCTTGCTCAAAACTGGTTTTCAAATGGTGACTTAAAGAATGCATTTGGAGTCCCATGCAAAAGGGGAAATTCCACCCCTCCTGCTCATTATGCATAGCTAGCTGCCTCTGTCCCTTTCCATGGTTTACAAACTCCCAGGTGTCAGGTGTTGCTTTGCACAGTTGCAAAGGTGTTGCTTACAAGGTTGTGTTGTTTTGCAGTCATGTTGAATGCTTTGCAAACTTCTCAGCTGTTTGTCGGGGCTGGGAGCTTTGTGTGTGGGCGGCAAGCTCTGCTCAGACATGCACATTAAGGGTGGGAGGACCCCTTTCGAGGCCCATATCTCAGCCCCCCCCTGACCCAATCTTTACAAAACTTGGGGGATCTTTCAAGAAATGTCCTTTGAAGCTCCGCTGAAAGTTTGGGACCACTACCCCCAAAAATGCCCCCCCCAGAGCCGCGGAAAGGCGCTGTTGTGTTTTTAATGGCTTTATTCGGCCGAATTTTTTTTCCCGAACTTTGAATTCCCGCCGAATTGCACGGACCCGAAGCGGGGGAGTTCGGACTTCGGCATATCCCGAATCTAAATGGGCCGAATTCAGCCGAATCCGAACTATACTGAATTTTTTTAATTCAACAGCCCTACCTACTACGTCATTTCTACATTGTTTAATGTGCCATGTTTAAATGCTTACGCTTTGTTGCAGCTCTGTTTCAGATTTTTGCTTATTTTCAGTTTTCTATCATCTACTCCAAGCCCTACTGAATTGCTTCTGGATGACCCATCCAGTTGATCATATTGATTTACACTGTGTAATCCACTTTGAGTCTCAGTGAGAAATAATGTAAGTAAAGTTTATCAGAGGGATGGAATTATAAACTGGACGACTTCCAGTGCAAAGGGGCAGATTTCAAGAGGAAAAGCTTCCTTCTGGAGATTTCACAAATCTCTTTGAAAATTCATGTCTCACATGGACAACCTCGTTGCAGAAACAGGATCGCTAATCTGGCATACTTTAAGTAGATTTAGATGCATTTGATTTTGGTCAGAGACTGGAAATTCATATTTAACAAAAGTTGTGTGCAATGCTGGTGTCTCCTATTTTGGGATCTTGGGGGGCAACTATACATTAGAAAGGTTTTTTTCCCCCAGAGCTCCAACATCTTTTTACTGAGTGTTCTTCTATCACTTCTAATTCCAGGCTCTCACAATGAGTGTTGGAGGTACCAGGGAAGGGAAAGATAAGTGTGCATGTCTGGGGGAGGAGTGAGAGCTGGTTCTTTGCCTACTCTACAGTTGCCAACCTCCAGGTAGGTCTTGGAGATCTTCCTGAATTACAACTGATCTCCAGATTACAGAGATCAGTTCCTCTGTGGAAAATGGCTTTTGGGGTGGAGACCATGGCATCACATCCCTAGTGAGCTCCCCTCCCTCCCCAAACTCCATTCTCCCCAGGCTCCAGCCCCAAATTGCCAGGAATTTCCCAACCCAGAACTGGCAACACTAGCCCACTCATCTGCCTGCCTATCTTTGAGTTGGCTCCTTTGGCAATCAGCTGCTTGACCAGCCAGCATTGCCAGCTTTTCACAGCACTAGTAGTACACATGTGGCAGATATCTAATGTTTAGTTGTTTTTCTTTTGTTTTGTCATCAAGTCACAGCTGACTTATGGCAACTCCGTAGGGTTTTCAAGGCAAGAGACGTTAGGAGGTGGTTTGCATTGCCTTCCTCTGTGTCATGACCCTGGTATTCCTTGGACACCTCCCATCCAAATCCTAGCCAGGGTCAGGGCCCAAGGTCACCCAGCAAGCTTCCATGGCATGAGTGGGGATTTGAACCTGGGTTTCCCAGGTCCTAGTCAAACACCATAACCGCTACCCCATGTTGGCTCTCTAATGTTTAGTAAACAGTATTAAAGACAACAACAACTAATTCCTTTCCATCTAAAATATGCTACTTTATATTCTGATATGTTCAATTTACTACAAAGGAAAAATACAATCAATTCTGAGTCATCTCATAAACTGACAAACAGAAAGGTATTTATGTCTGAAAGATTGATCCTGGCACTACGAACAGTTAAACAGTTTTTTTTTTTTTTTTAGGTATTCTTACTCAGAAGTATAGATATTTTTTTTAAAGTGAGGATGGCTCCCTCAAATGGTAGGCAAGTGGTATGGCTGCTGCTCTAAATGAAATTTACAAGCAACATACACAGAGTTTCTAGCTTTTTCAATTAATTAATTTTCCAGTTAATTATTTTAAATTGCATACAGCTTTCAGAGTATTTAATATCTACATTCATCACATAAACGAAACACAATAAAATAATAACATTTAAAAAATAAAAAAACCTTTCACAATTAATAAATGGCCAAACCAACTGTATCTACCAAATTCTAAACACAGTAAGGTATTTTCCACATTGGGACAGGCTTGTGTAGCTTCCACATGGCAAGTTTCTCCATTGTTTCCCTGCCCCATTCTCTGGCAGTTACCATTTTTCCCTCCCCCAGCCACCAGGGGGTTTCCAGATAGGTAGTCACACATATCTTTTCTCTCACTTCAAAAACAAGGGTTTAATGAAGATTCAAGATTGAGGGAATGCATGGCATGTGGAAGGACTTCTAATCCCTTTTCACTCCCCCCTCCTTGGTGTTTTGCTACAGTTTGTGGGATAGAGTGGATTTTTGAGTGGGGAAAGGAGCAAACAATCTCCCCTCTGCCCCACTGATTCTTCTTTCCTCTTCATCCTATAGTTGGATTAAAAAAATAAGTCAGAGAAAGCATTATTTTAGGCCTAAAATACTGTGTCCTGTATCTATCTTTGTGGTTGTCAGATGTCCAAAATGTGATATATAGAGACCTCTAGGGATCGAAAAGCCAAACTGCACCTCACAAATATGCAGATAGGTTCAGTGAAGTATAAGATATTAAAATCACTCTGGGAGTTCTAAAGCAGGAAATAAAGAAAGCAAGTTAACATTCAGACAGTTCAATCTATGAGGTTAAAACCATGTTCTTTAACTTGTAATCTTTGCAGGCTTTCCTTCCAAATATGGGTAAATGAAGGGAAAATATAGTTCATGTTTACACTACATTAAAAAATAAAATAATAATTATATCACACATACCCTTACTTAAATAAAAATGCATTGCACATAAAAGCTGCAGTAGTTTTGCAAAATAAGTGTTATAATGTAAGAGTTTGAGCCACAAGTCCCACTATGCATAGCTGATTTCTCAATTTGTTGGAGAGTTATTTTTTTTTTTTTTGGTAGCATGCCTGAAATTTCTTTCCAATGAAGGTTGAACGCTTCTCTGTTGGCAGACCAATTCAACATTATGAGGGATAACACAACATATCAGTTGACTTCACTACAGCATTCACAAAAGCCTTTGAACAAATGTCCAATGAATAGGGTTGCCAGCTTTGGGTTGGGAAATACCTGGAGATTTTGGGGGTGGAGTCTGAGGAGTTTGGAGAAGGGAGGGCCTTCAATGCCATAGAGTCCAATTGCCAAAGTAGCCATTTTCTCCAGGTGAACTGATCTTTATCAGCTGGAGATCAGTTGTAATAGTAGAAGATCTCCAGCTATAGGGCTGTTGGGAAAAAAAATTGGCTCAGTTCGGATTCGGCCGAATCCACCCCGATTTGTGTCAGATTCGGCCGAATTCCAACCCCCCCCCCCGTTCGGGCATGCCAAATTCGGCGGGAAATTCGTCATGCCCGGACAAATTTGGCCATTTAAAGCCCTTTTCTGGGCTTTCCACGGCTCTGGGGGGGGCATTTTTTGAGGTGGGGGTCCCAAACTTTCAGGGTATCTTGGGGGGACCCTCCTTGCAAGAACCCTCAAGTTTGGTTAGGATTGGGTCAGGGGGTCCGGAGTTATGGGGTCTGGAAGGGTCCCCCCATACTTACAACTATGCCCAGACAGTTCCCTTGTTTTCTTATCTAGTTAGGAGCTTTGATTGATATGACCACAGTCAGCACCTCAGATGTTTAAAAATGGAGTCCGCAAGAATTGGCAATAAGTCACAGAGTTCATAGCTTCCAGGCTGACGAGTCTCAATGGGATTCTGCTGAGATGCTAACTCCTGGGAGAAGGGAGGACTGCAGAATGATATAAGAAGGAGATTACTGAATCAAGTTGAAGAAAAATCACCCAGCAATTTGGCATCAATCTCACACAATGGTGTACACACTGTTATCCTCTAGCAATTCTTCATGTTTGGGCTGGACACCCAATTTGGATATACTTGTGATAAGAAATTCCCAGGATAAGGAAATTTCAACCTGGATTGTTCTGAGATGACATTCAAACTGCAGTAATAGGTGTCCTGGATGGCCCCAGTGTAGCATGGAAGGGCGAGTCCTCCTTGGAGAAGGAGGACAACCCATCCCCAAGCCCTGCCTTGACAGACCCTAACGTGGGACCCAGCAGTACCTGTAGGGAAAGGTGCCATCTTTCTGAACTAACCTGAGGGAGGAAACATGTAGCATAAGTGGGCTGGAATTCACTAGGAGTCATCTGATTTCACTGTTGAATACTTATTCCCCAAGTGCTTGTGTGATTTTATATTTTATCTAGTTACTTGGAACATTCCTTCCAACTCAGTATATTGCTTTGCCCTCTTCAATGTGCTTACTTTCCCCTCACTTTTATTTCATGTTCAATAAAGATTAAATGCTTAGTACTGTCTCCTAGCAGAAGTCTTTCCTGAAGTATTGCCCCATTTTTGCACTTGTGTAAACACAAACACAAAGGTCCGTTTACTCAGGGACTTGGAAGTGGACTTGTGAAAGAATTCATGTGTATCCTCCTCAGTCGCCCTGGTAACAGATGGCTCACCCATGAATCTAGCTGATAAATCTTGTAATCATGTGATCATGATAGATGCTGCCAAGTGTGCAGGAGCAAAAAGGCAATGTATTCAGTGCCAGTCATTCAAAGGGTGCATCCAGCTGAGCAGGCCCTGCAAGTGATTCCAAGCTCAACAAGCAGGTCACTAATGTCCTAACCACATATCCTGGGGTATAGGTATCTTTCAGCAGCTGAGGAGATATAGCTTTCTGACTGCTCAGGTGCAAAAGTAGTCGTAAGCTATAACATACAAGTTATATCATGCACTATGCATTACCCTACCATGACCACGTAGCACAAACAGCTACTGCTTGTGTAAAGCTGCTCAACATTGACTCAGATACTGAAGTAAACTAGTGTGTGTGGGGGTGCTGACTTACATGTAAATGAAATTTTTTGATTAAAAGTAAGTTTGACAGATGATCATGTTCACATTGAAGTTCACTGCTTGGGCTGATGGTGAACGATCACAACCACAAATAGGTACAGTAATAGGCTTGTCAACCTCCAGGTGATATAACC
Organism: Euleptes europaea; assembly: GCF_029931775.1. Taxonomy (NCBI): domain Eukaryota; kingdom Metazoa; phylum Chordata; class Lepidosauria; order Squamata; family Sphaerodactylidae; genus Euleptes; species Euleptes europaea. The sequence continues at coordinate 38,653,034 of NC_079320.1, read as the reverse complement.
ACTAGAACAAAAAGGCTCTGTGCTGTGAGTTATTGTTGAAGAACAAAAACCAGCACACAATTTCAATGCAATACAAAACAACTATTTTGAACGTGTAAGGTGCGCTGTGAATACGTATCTAAACACACAACAACAAAATATACAATATGTACAGTTACAAATCCAAGATGTCATATGATGAATGCAAAGGGTTCTTCTATAAAGGTAAGTATTCTTAAATTTTCTTATAATGTCTTAATTTCTTCAAAAGTATTGCAGAGGAGAGTGGAATAGTCCACATATAAGACAGCCGAAGAAGAGATGCACGGACATGTCGTCTAGATCATCATCCACGTTTCGCCAGAGGCTTCATCAGCCATAGGAATAAAATCACAATTAACACGGGATGAACTCCTCCAGGAAATAATTTCTAAGGGCCGGCTGGCTCTTGCTCAAATCAAAAAGTTCATGGTTTGTGCCCCCTTCCCTGCATGATTTTCCCTATCTTTCCTCCTGGAAGCCCCCATATTCATTCCCATTTCACTGCTTCCTTCTGTCCTTCCCACTCATCAACCAACCCTTCTCTTATTTGCCTCCCAGTGTTCAGCTTTATTATTTATTTACTTAATTTATACTCGTCCTTCTGCTCCAGTTGGAGATCCAAAGCAGATTACATAATTATCCTCGCCTCCATTTTATCCTCACAACAACTCTGAGAGGTAGATTCAGCTAGGAAAAGGTGATTAGCCCGAGGTCACCCAGCAAGCTTCCATGATACTGTGGGGATGTGAACATAGGATTCCCAGATCTAACACTGTACACCACACTGGCTTTCAACTTTCCTTCCTTCTTTCCCCCTGGCAGCCTCTCCTTGGGAAAAGTCCGGCTAAGTTGCAAAAGTTGTGTGGTAGAAATAATTCAGATGAGTTATTTGGTGGCCAGAACTGGGCTCAGCCATCATGTAAGTTTTATGGAGGCTGCCACTGGACCCAGACATGTTGTGTGGCAACAAGTCATGGCCTCCACTGCACCTGGGTGAGTTGCACAAATTGCATGGTAACAAGTTGGCTGGTGGTTGTTGGTCCTGGTGAGTCCTCCCTCCAGGACAGGATGGAAGGGAGCACGGATTGGCTGAGAAGCCAAATAGCCCTGAAAAGTGCACACCCCCATCTTTTACTGACAAAAACCAAAGCTTGAGGGCTAGAAATATTTTTGTGGTTGCCCAGCAACATCCATAATGGCCACTGAGATTCCAAAGAGCATTAATTTCTTAAAGGTACAGGCACTGGTTCTATTATTTGGGGAGGGGTTTACCCCCCCCCCAAAAAAAAAAATTTTCTTTATATTTCAGATTTTTCTGCAACCCTGGGGCTTTTCTCAGGTTTATGGAAAGATCAGTCTGGTCTGTTGGCTCCAATCTCTGCATTAAGTATCCACAGTTTGGGCCATGTTGAGATCTAGATATATTAATGATGCAAAATCCTGTGATCTTTATACTTTCCTGCCAAAGGCCAATTGTGTGTGTGTTTGACTTTCTGTTCTAATGCATGACAACCTTTGGGTTGAATCCTACCAGTTTTTCTACTGGTGAAAAAAAGTGATCACAACTGACCACCCAAGAAATCTATGCTGAGGATCAGGAGACCTGGATGTACAAACGTCATGAAGGATGGGGGCTGTAGTTACTTGGAGAGTTACAGTGAAAATTCTGGCTGACACCAGTTAGTAGCAGATAAGACACTGATAGGATCATAAAAACAGGCTATGAATAGCATTCTGTTCTCAGCCAGGGAATGGACCCAACAGGAAGACCTTAAAAATATCATTGGTGGATTTCTTTTATTGGAGAGCATCAGAACTAGCAGTGGGCAGTCCTTTCAGTTCTCCAACTATTATTGCTTGATAAATAGAAGCTCTGCAGTTTTGCTGTGTATTGTGGTTCTCTGCTAATGTGTAATGTTTAAAAGCAGACAATATTTGATTTTGCCTAATTAATAGAACTGAATAAGCTTTATTTTAGATTAACAGATAGATCCAAGAACACCCCAAACTGCAAGCTTCAGTGACTATGATTGAACTGTTACCAATCTTCCCAGCTGGTCAATGAAAATCTTCCCATAGGCTTTTAAACATCCAATCATTAAAGTCCGAACTCTAAAAAATAATTAGTTAGCTTTTTAAAATCTGGTGTCCAAATCATTATATTTGTATCTATCTGAAACTTGCATAATTCCATTAAAACACACACACACAACTTATCACTGAATTTTAATTATATAAGTTCGTTATTGTATTTACTCAAAAGGAACACAACCAAGAATGTATGACAACCCTGTTTAAATGTTTTGCACACACAAACAAAAATTATTAGATACATCTGTAACTTGTATGCAAATGTAAGATCTCCTCTTTCATGGCACAGCTGTGGGAAAAAATCTAGTCTTGCTGTAGAGTAAATGCTGTATATTTCAAAAATTTTAAACCAAACATTCCAAATCAGGAAAACTATCTCTGAAGTTCACTTATTTCCAAAGGGTGCTTCTTGTATACACATGAACATATGAAACTGCCTTATACGGAATAAAACCATCGGTCCATCCTGTTCATTGTTGTCTGACTGGTGTGAATTTCCAAGAGTCCCAAGATCTTTCCTAAAAGCTTCCACTTCAGATCTTTTACCCAGAGATGCTGGACAGTGAAACTGAAGAATTTATGCATGCAAAGCAGCTGCTGACACTCTGACATAGCTGCTTTAACACCACCCTGGGATAAGATAAGCTATCTCCTCTCCTTTTCCCATATTAAGTCATTTCCTAAATCTTCATGCTAGAAACCGACTTAAGCCCTATACCATGATGCACAAGATCCCTTACAAAATTACAGGCATTAGCTAGTCCTAGGATACCTTCATATTAAAGATAAATCCTTTTAGCATCATGCTAAGCTCTTAGACTCAAAAATCCTAAGGCCCAATACTTCTCCCTGCTAGCTTAGGGACAACATAACATGTACATTTCCCATGCCTGAATTTTACTGAAAGCTCCTTGTTCTTTTAAATATTACCGTATATACTCGCATATAAGCAGAGTTTTTCAGCCCAAAAAAAGGGCTGAAAAAGCCGGCCTCGGCTTATACGTGGGTCAATACGATAGAGGAGGGAGGAGGGAGGAGGGAGGAGGGAGGGGGGAACTTACTACCGCCGCCGCCATCGCCGCCAGGCGCACCCAGCTCCCCCCGTCCAGGAGCGCCCTGGAGGGGCCTCCTGTGGCCGCGGGAAGGCCGCGCCTCCGCCACCGCCGGGCGCACCCGGCTCCCCCCGGCCAGGAGCGCCATGGAAGGGCCTCCTGTGGCCGAGGGAAGGCCGCGCCTCCACCACCGCCGGGCACACCCGGCTCCCCCCGGCCAGGAGCGCTTGCCGGCACAGCCTTCGCCGGGCCTGGAGCAGCCTAGGAGCGGCCTGCGGGGCCTCCTGGACCGCGCGGGGGGGGGGGGTGCCGCCACCTGCCTGCGCACCTAGAAAAGGTAAGCCTGCGGGGGGGAGGGGTTATAAGCCAACCCTCGGCTTATACGCGGATGCCTAATTTTTCCCCATTTTTGGGGAGAAATTAGGCACCTCGGCTTATACGCGGGTCGGCTTATACACGGGTATATACGGTATTTGGAAAAGAGTATTTCTATATACTAAAGTAAAATGTGGCTGAAACCCAAGACACAAGTATACATGCTCAGAATCCCAGGGAGGAAAATGAACCCAAAGTGAATACTATGTACTAGACATCAATGTATGCAACTCACAAGAAATTAAGCACACAGAAATCAATATAATTTAAAGGTTGAACTCAAGCAGCTTTAACATTGGTGAAAAAGAGAGTAAGGGGTCTCATTTGATCACCGTAAAGGCTATGCAAGTGATCGTGGGACCTACATAGACAAAAGCCATGTGGCTGTACTAAGGAGGAGAACTCAGTAAGACTGAGTGGGAAAGTTGGATGGATCCAGCCTGTTGTATTTAGCTGTGAAAGCGTTTTAACTGGACTTAAAATATAACTTAAAATGGCTGGCAATCATTGGGAGACTTACCGTATATACCCGTGTATAAGCCGACCCGCGTATAAGCTGAGGTGCCTAATTTCTCCCTAAAAATGAGGAAAAATTAGGCACCCGTGTATAAGCTGAAGGTCGGCTTATAACCCCTCCCCCCCAGCAGGCTTACCTGGTGAGCAGGCAGGTGGCAACGCCCCCCCCCGAGCCCAGAAGGCCCCGCAGGCTGCTCCTAGGCCACTCCAGGCCCAGCATAGGCGGCGGCGGGGCCCCCCGTGGCCCAGGAGGCCTCCCCAGGGCGCTCCTGGACGGGGGGAGCCACGCGCGCCTGGCAGGGGCAGCGGCGCGGCCCTGCAGCAGCCACAGGAGGCCCTCCCAGGCCAGGGGGAACTGTGCGCGCCCGGCAGGGCAGCGGTGCGGCCCTGCAGCAGCCGCAGGAGGCCCTCCCAGGCCAGGGGGAACCGCGCGCACCAGGTGAGGGCGGCGGCGTGGCCCTGCAGCGGCTGCAGGAAGCCCTCCCAGGCCAGTGCCGTCCGGGAGGAGCCGGGCGTGCCCGGCGGCGATGGCGGCGCGGCCCTGCAGCGCCCGCAGGAGGCCCCCCCAGGGTGCTCCTGGCTGGGGGGAACCGCACGGGCACGCCAGCGGCAGTAAGTTCCCCCCTCCCTCCTCCTTCCTCCCTCCCTCCCCTACCATATTGACTCGCGTATAAGCCGAGGCCGGCTTTTTCAGCCCTTTTTTTGGGCTGAAAAACTCGGTTTATACGCGAGTATATACGGTACTTCACAAAATAGGGCTTTGCTGATGATGTAGTGACATCACTGGTGACACTCTGGCATTAGGAATAGAGTTCTGATTAATTGCTAGAGCATCACTGGTGATATGCTGACATCACTTCTGGTTATTTGTTTATTATTTATTTATTAGTATTATTTACTTAATTTATATCCCTCTTTTCTCCCCAATGAGGACCTAAATAGACCTATCATTCTCCTCTCCTTCATTTTGTCTGTCAGGTAGCTTGGACTGAAACAGTGTGACTAGCTCAAGGTTACCCAGCAAGCTTCCACGGGAGAGTGAGAATTAGAATTCGGGTCTCTCAGATCCTGTTCTGACACTCTAACCATGTCTGATTGGGCTGGAAGTGATATCAGTGAATTGGGATGCTAATGTATGACCTCCATTCCCCCCATTTTTTCCCACCACCCAACTGTAGTGGTGGAAAGTGTCTGCTGGGGGCATATGGCAAACCTAAGAGAGCACCACCGGAATCTAGATTTCTTCTTCAAGTTGCAAATCTGTACTGCTCTTAATTTTATGAGTGCCTACAGTTTAAACAACAAGATTCAGGATACTCTTTCTTATTATGACACTTCTTGCAATGTCAGCTGCAGCTTCCCTTCTATTCAGAGCTCAGAAGGAGTGTGGCAAGTTTTCCACTGTCACCAAAAAGGACGTTGAACTTATAAAGTGTTGCACTTAGAAAGTGCCTGTAGGGAAGGAATGTAACCCAGAACTATATAGCTGGAGGGAAATGATAATGATGAAGATACAGTAGTGTTCCATTTCATGTAAACCCTACTCCAATAACCTTAGGCAGCTTCTGTACTTATGCACAATGACCATTAACGGTCATGTTACCATAAATAGGTTGGGGCCCTGGTGCTGTTGAGCCAATAAACCATACCTTGGGGGTGAAAGAGAAAAAAAGCGAATTTCTGTGATCACACAAATAAGCCCCCCCCCCCAGCTCAAGGGGCTGTAAAAGAAAGAAGCACGCTGTCACTCACAGTCACATACACCATAAAGCATCTCTCCTCCTTCTGGTGTACACATTTGGAAATCAAGTTACTAATTGGTACATATACTCCTTATTATTCAAGCATGCTTTCAGCATAATTTGTTGTATAATTAAACTCCCACTGTGCTTGCGTTTCCTCCTTGGGGCGGACAACGCACTACCAAGAGGTGTGTTCTGGCACACTCTATGTCACTAAGTAACTCCAGGTCACTTTCTACAAGGTCAACCTGAGCTTGTTGTGATTTTCAGTGATTTTCAGTGGTGTTCATGAAACTCCAAATGTTCCTTTTGCACCTCTTTATCTACTATTTCCCACCAAAGCTAGACACATACCTCTGACTTCAGCCAGGCCTTTTAGCAATGCATTTTGAGCCTAATGAACCCTTAATCCAATATGAGGGTTTGGATCTGTATTTAGGGCCTGGGTCTGACAGGGCTAAGTATCAATCATCCCAAGTCTCCCAGCATGGGCTCTTACTTAACTGAGACTGCAAGTAGGAAATCAAACGTGAAAATATATACAGAGAATTTTCTGTTGAATCAGGTAACAACTGAAGCCAATGATGCTGTTCTTACTGAATTTAAAGTTGTCTGCTTCTGTTTTCCATTCAATATACATTGAGAGGGATTTTGCTTTATCCTGAATAAGGTTAGACAAGCTAAGGTGCTGTGAGGAATCACAGGAAGAGGAGCAATTTGGATGTATCTCCAAATCAACTTCTCCAGAATCTCCTCCTCCTGGATGCTCTAAACCCTTTGAGCTTAAGATGGTTGATTTCCATCCCACCCATTCTTCTTTAAATAACACAAAGCCAATATTAGCATATTCCTGATTTCATATGCACTTTTCATCATGCTGGGTATTTGGGCCGAGGGGGGGGGGTCACCACAATTTTTGGAAAAAAGATGTGGGTGTTTCATGACCTAGCTGTAGAAAATGTGAAACTGCCTCCGGGACTTAACTGCAAGGAACTTTGCGACATAAAAAGGAAATGAAAAATCATAACCCATGCTGGTAGTATGAAGCAGAACCAAAGCAGTGATGTTTCTCGCCAGCGCTGAGCATGCTTCCAACTGGCTATGCGGCAATTATTATCTGTGACTTGCTTTGTTAAAACAAAATGGTTTCAACTAGATGTAGGATATCAACAATGAAATCCCACCTATTCTGAGTGCTGGAATAGACAATACTGAGTTAAATGTGCCAATAGTATTACTTGCTTTAAGGCAGTTTGTGTTGAAGAATATTGTTTGGATCCAAGTGAAAAAGTAATTTCTTCTATGGATCATTTGCTCCATCGCCTTTTTCTAATGTTTTAGTTATATGCGCTGAATTTCTCCATGCCTTTTCATTATTACACTCTCCAATTACTCTTCAAAATTGTCTTAGCTAGGTAGTGTCACTGAAATAGGTACTCAAGACTGACTACCCAGTGGAGGTTTGGGTTTTGGAGGGGTGCGGGGACCAGATAAAGGGCACAGAAGGATGAGAGGGATCATTTATAGCAACTGCAATATGACTTCAGTTATTTCTTTTTGTCATGGGAAATCATGGTGGCAGGGAAGAGCAGAATTAAAAACTTCAATTTTTCTAATAGCGTGCCCACATGCGGCATGTCTCAGCATTTCCCAAGGATCCGGTGCAGAACAATATTCATGTGCATGGTGTGTTTTCCACTTTAGCAGACTGTAAATGGGAAAGGAGACTACCAAATGGGACTTTTGTAGTCACATAAAACTGATTATGTTTTTCCCCCTGAATACACTGTGAGCATTCAGAGTTAAGGAAGTAAGGGAATTAAAGAAAAGAGTTTTATACAAAATAATTCCTGACTGTACACCTCTCACTAATTCTACATTCATTTTGTTCTTTGGCCTCATACAAGGACAATAAATATTCACGGTGCTTCCAGAGTTTGCTGTCTACACAAAATGCTGGTAATGACAGCTACTGCCGTGATGCACAGCAGTCTATTTCAGGATAAAATATTGAAAGCAGATAATCACTTGGTTGGGAATCTCTTCCGCTGATGAATATAGTGCTCAGCTTGGTCACCTGCTGAGATATTATTAGATGGTATATTGTTATCACATAAAAAGCAATATTTTCAGCTGGGATGTTTAAGTCTTTGTCATATACGTGTTAATCAGTTTTATTAAAAACTTATTTTCTTAAGGGTCTGTGTTTTCTCATAGTTATCCAGCCTTCTGAGCTGTGATTGTATAGCAATATTTTACCTGAGAGAGATTTCATGCAGCTGTTTACTCGAGAGAATCTGTCCATCTTTTTTCAGCCATTTTTTTTTTTTTTTTTGCAAATTCAGTCCTAAAGTTTTTCCCACTAGGATTTATCACAGATTTAATTTGCTGCCTTGGAGCCCTAGATATATAGAGCTCACCCTTAGAGAATTGCCAAGGAGGAAATATGTAAGAAGGGATCTGTGACCCTCTTCATCTCCGACCATAAAGTTTTCTCAACCTATCCAATACATTCTTGTTTAAAGCCAATAACATTATTCTAGTAGTTAGGTGCATGAATATATGTAGGTTGGGAACTGAATTTGCCTGATAACCCACCCCCCCAATTCATTGTAAGTACTTATAACTTCTGAAAAAAGTATTTCATTACATATAGTATGAAGAGTAAATTTAAACCAAGCAAATTCCGAATAAACACAATGAGCTAGTAAACAAAGGGTAGCATATGGGGAACCTGGGTTCCTGGAAGACTAACCAGAAATAATAGCTTGACTCAGTTCAATCATAACTGTAAAACTGTGGTTGGTGAAACCAAGATTTAGTTTGCAGATAATCATTCAAACCCTGGTTTGCCTTAGTAAATGCTGGTTTCATTGCCTTTGCTCTTTCCCTTCCTCCCAAGGAATGACCCAGATGTGGTATCCCAGTCTGTGATAAGCGTGGTGCTGGGGAACAAGCCAGGATTAAGCCAGGATGTCTGCAAAACTGAAGTTAAGACTAGTTGTGGTTAGTAAATCAACTTCAAGCCATGATTTCAGATTCTGGTTTGATGTACCACAACTAACCATATTTAACAGAGTATCCACATTCAGAGGATTATCTTAACAATAGTCAGGTAACTTCTACATGGGGTTGGAGAAAGTTACCCTTACTAGAGGAACAGCAGTAGTTGGCTGAAGGCAGGTAGGAATCCACATGCCTTGATCTGGTGCCACTTACCATTGTCATCTTTACCTCCACCTCTCCCTGCTTCTTTCTGGTGAAATGGCATAGAAATGCCAACAATCATACTGCAACCCCCATCTGCCTTCCCAACTATGCTGCTCAGCTTGGAAAGCAAAGAAGCCCTTTAAATGGTTGAAAAGGGGGAGGGAGAAAATGCGGAGTTTAGCTCCTGTATTCTGAAGGTGGGGCTCAGTATCCTCCCTATTGGCTGCAGGCTGAGTATCCATATGGCGGATCTACCTACTACCACCTCACAAGCCCCTGAATGCAGGAGAAAATGAAGTTTTTATTTTTCTCGGTATCATGCAGATACATAGGGTTGCCAGGTCCCTCTTTGCCACCGGTGGGAGGTTTTTGGGGTGGAACCTGAGGAGGGCTGGGTTTGGGGAGGGGAGGGACTCCAATGTCATAGAGTCCAATTGCCAAAGCGACCAATTTCTCCAGGTGAACTGATCTCTATTGGCTGGAGATCAGTTGTAACAGCAGGAGATCTCCACCTAGTACCTGGAGGTTGGCAAACCTACTGATACACCCTAAAACAGTGGGGCATTCACTGGCAGTCTTTAAGCAGAGGCTGGACAAACACTTGTCAAGGATGCTCTAGACTTATCCTGGATTGAGCAGGGGGTTGGAGTAGATGGCCTTTATGGTCCCTTCCAACTCTATGATTCTATGATTCTATCCCACTGTCCATATGGGGAAAAATCCCTGTGTGAAAGCAGCCTTCATTTAATTAAATCGTAGTTTCATCTTGACTGAATAGTGTGTGTGTGTGTGTGAGTGAAAATACTAGAATTCATCTAAATAAATTAATTGCCATATCAGCAGTAACACTATAAAATTCAAACTAAAATCAAACTGTCCTAAGAACCCAAGATTCTAAAAAAATAAATGAAAAAAATCTACATTTTCTTTTCTATGAAATATATGACACAGCACACAGACACTGTAAGATTGGTTTGCCATTTTTTTCATATCTCCTCCCCTCTTGATTACAATACTCAAACTCCAGCCTCAAACTGTGAGGCTTATTTGCAAAATGGAAACCTTAGCCATAAGCCAAAGCTACAGCAACATAAAGAGTTCTTCATAATCCTCATTCTGGTTCTGATTAGAAGATCCATATGCACCGTTCCAGAGAGGAAATACACAAGACTTAATGGGAAGATTAAATAATATAGGCAGATAGAGAAGCTCTGTTTAGTTATTGTGAGATGGGATAATCAGGCTGTCTGTACAAAAGTCCTGATAGTCACTGGAGGAGCATTTACTGGCTGTTGGAACTCTGGGGGGGGGGGGGAGTTGGGCTGTTGACAGGAAGGAAAAGGGCATACAGAAAAAAATTGTGTAACAGCTGGCGCTCAGTGTATACATTTGATTTACTTCATTCGGGAATAAGAATTATAAAAATAAGTGGGAAGTTCATTTTCTTTGCTGCTTCTTTTCAGTCTAACCCATAGGGTTGCCAGCTCCAGGTTGGGAAATACCTGGAGATTTTTGGGGTGGAGCCTGAGGAGGGTGGGGTTTGGGGAGGGACTTCAATGCCATAGAGTTCAATTGCCAAAGTGGCAATTTTCTCCTGGTGAACTGATCTCTGTCAGCTGGAGATCAGTTGTAATAGCGATCTCCAGCTAGTAACTGGAGGTTGGCAACCCTATAATTCAACTAGTAGGCTTATAAGTATCATTTTGTTCCTTATTTAGTGATGACTTGCCAGTGAGACAAAACAGAGATTGGGGCGGATCCAACCAGTATTTCCCCTCAAGCTTGCCCAGCTCCCCTCCATACCTCAGCACCAATCTCACCTGACTTCTTTCCAAGCAAGACCCATGATCTCTAGCATGATTTTACTAGGTAGTCAAAAGGGACCTTTCCTCCACTTTCATCAAAATAAAGTCTCGTGGATCCACCCTTTACAGGAACAGCACTTTACAGGAACAGCAAAAAGCAAACTACCTCCTTGCTAGAAAATAGGAAGGTGGGTACTAAACACATCAAGAGATTAGTGTGCCTCCTCTATACCTAAGCTCCATTAGAACCAATGCAGAGGATTTATACAGGATTGCAAGTACTGTGTCTACAGCTGCGTGGATCTGCGAGTCTACTGTTTGGAACAAGTTTTCTTACAATATAGTTGAAACAAATTATGGGATATTTTGTTCCACTGGACAAGACAGGACTGTAAGAGTATAATCTATCATTGGAGTAAATTTTCCGTGCGTTTGCATTCTCCTGTAATTTTGTACAACCGTTTTTTTCATAATATTGTTTGACATACATTATAAGAATGTTTCTTACACAATTGTATGGCGGTTTACCTTGTAGCTCGTGTATATTTTAAAAACTAGGAGGCAGAAAATCAACAGGGAAACAGTATTTCTATGTATTGAAGTTTTACATGTCATCAGGAATTTAAAAGCATGGGGACAGATAGAGGGCACAATTGTTTCAAAGCACTACAGTGAACGTGAGCCATCAAACCCAGCCTGCTTCCTTCTAATTTTCACATTAATTTCTATGTAATTCTATCACCCTGGTCTTCAACACATACTATGCTACCAACTGCAATCAGGAATGTTAAGAACCACTAGAAAATCATCAGCATGTTACTACAAGCTTGAGTACAGAGCCTTAATGAATCCTCCATGATAGAGTTCTCAGTTGAATCACAGAGAGGCACTTCCTGAGACAATAGAGAACTACCAAGTTCCAGTACCCTTAATTATATTTTTGAACTTCTGAAGAGGAGCAACAAACACTTCTTTTCAGATCACTTTTAATTTTATTTTGTTTTAAGTAGGCTTTCTTTAAAAAAAAAGATAGTTTGTTGAATGTGTTCTCTGATACCATCTTGCAAGTTATTTCGTGGTAAGTCATCCTGGACTCATTAGCCTATTAAATAGGGCTGGATAAAAGTATTTGTTTTTTGAGACAGAAAGCTAGATTGCCTCTTAGAGGAAAGTAGAATTTGCCCACAGATTTGAGTGTGCATATGTGTGCAAAGATGCTGTGCCACAAACAGAATCTGATGATCCTCTAAAGCTTTTCCATAAAAAGCCCAGTTTTAGAACATATTTTCAAAAACATGACTGTTAAGTTCTCTGCTTATTTTTGCATGTGCCCTGTACCTTTACATGTACCTCCGGCATGTTACCAGAATAGGTTCTTATGCCTGGCATGAATTATACCCAGTTCTTTATGCCACCAGTTGGACTCCCAGAGATAGAGAAAAAAGATTTATAAAAATGATTGCTTTATTCAAATAAAGGTGAATTAAGGGCTTTAAGCAGCAAATTTCCAATGTAGACACACACTCCTTGGTCTTTTATACAACGTTGATAAAGAGGATCACATGTTTTACCAAGTCCACCTTCTTTTACCCTTATTAGGAGTGAGAACATCTTCCAAATGATTTTAGCTCAAACAATAAGCACTTGTTGTTTGTGTGCAGTTTGCCCCCACCCCCCAAACCATTTCCAACTGGTTGCTAATCTTCTCAAGGCAACCACATTCTTACGAGCTTTCTAGACTTCGATAAACCAGCACATTCTTTTTCTTGACACAAAGAACAGATGGTAAAGCACTGAGGTTTCTCTAATTTAGCCTTTAACCTCAAAGCAGCCATTTTGTCCAGGGGAACTATCGCCTGGAGTTGTAATAGTGGGTGATCTCCAGCCGCCACCTAGAGGCTATCGGCCCTACCTTTTCACTACATCCATGAGGTTTACCTGGCACCTACCTTACATGCATTTTTAAAGTTTTAACTAAGTGGTTTTCTCTCTTTTATTTGTTTTATTGTCTGCTTCGAGCCTGAGGATTGTTTACCAGCATCATTTTAGGCTGCTCAATGTGTGCTTTATGTAGGGCTGTCAATCTCCATGTGAGACCAGGAGTTCTTTTGGACTTAAAACTGATCTTCAGTCTACAAAGATCAGTTTCTCTGGAGGAAATGGCAACTTCAGAGGACTGACTGTATGGCATCACATCCCCACTGAACTCTCTCTTCTCTTCAAACTCTGACTCCCCAAGCATTGCCCCCAAATCCTTAGGAATTTCCCAAGTAGAGTTGGCAACCCTAATTGTATGCCCTGGTTTGTTCTTTTAGTGACTTGTTTTACTGACTTTTCAGCTTTATTTTATTGGCTTGTTTTTTTGTTTTAATAATTGTTTTAATTTTAAGCTGCCTTGACAAGGGCCTCTAGAGAGGCTGCATAAACATTTTCTAAATAAATAAGAAAGCCAATGGAATTCTCTAGCCTGTAGTTCATGAATTGTGTGGCATAAATGGATACCATGAGTCTGCTTTAATTAAATTCACCCGATCCCTCTTTAGGAAAAAAAAATCACAGCTGTCGTTGGTGCTGACATAGAAATTGTTTCCCAAAAGAGTGAATTGCTGCCATTAATATTCCATATACACACAGATGAGCCAATCTATCCTCTCCTAATATCAAAAGTTTAATCTATGTAGACTGCCTATGTGTGACAGCATAAGACAAACTTTCATTAGTTTCAGACAACCATGATAGATTCATTAGTGAAGCAAAGTCAATTAAAAGCAAACTGATTAAGAAAGTATGTGATTTCCATTCAAAGAACAAAGATACAGAAACATGAAATCACAATACATGAAGATTTCAAGGTGTATACTCTTCAAATCCTACTTGTCAATAGTGGCACAAGTCAGGGAGCCCTAGAGCTTTAAGTCTATTTTCAGTAAAGATGCGAAGTTTTTGGAGATGCTATCCAGCAGAATGGCCCAGAATGGATGGCCAGGCTAGCCTGATCTCGTCAGATCTCAGAAGCTAAGCAAGGTCAGCCCTGGTTAATATTTGGATGGGAGACCACCAAGGAAGTCCAGGGTTGCTGTGCAGAGGAAGGCACTGGCAAACCACCTCTGTTAGTCTCTTGTCTTGAAAACCCCATAAGGGGTAGCCATAAGTCGGCTGCGACTTGATGGCACTTTACACACACTCACACATCCAGCAGAATACATCAGCAGTTCGAGTCAGACCATTAATTTATGTACTTACTCCATGGTACATTAAAAAATGGTTAGGATGGAGGAGTCTTTCCGGGAAAGCCCAACAAAATAAAAAAGTCCTCTCCCACTGGCAAAAGACAACAACAAAAGGGAACAGACTGAAAAGTATCCTACATAATTGGACAAGCTGGCACCCTGGTACCATCTGATCTTGCCACTGCTGACATAGAATCCAAGTCAGAAGGCAGGGATCATTGAGGGAATGCCCATTTTCTGAGACCAATTTGCTCTCTGCCAGAAGCCTTAGCAGTCTCACTCTCTCACCTGAGTTACTGTGCCTCATGGTGACAAGAGAACAAGAAGGTAGAGGGAAACCCTTTCCTTCCAGATACACAAGGGTTGGCTATGGTTCAACAGTGTTGGGGAGAGACAATCCCACATGCTCAGAAGTATTCTGGTAATTGCAAAGGTTTAATACATTTAATATTGTTAAGTTATAGCTTATATTATTGTATGTCGGCATTTGGTGGGGTGGTGCTACGGTTGCCAGGTCCCTCTTCACCACCGGTGGGAGGTTTTTGGGGTGGAGCCTAAGGAGGGCAGGGTTTGGGAAGGGGAGGGACTTCAATGCCATAGAGTCCAATTGCCAAAGCGGCCATTTTCTCCAGGTGAAGTGATCTCTATTGGCTGGAGATCAGTTGTAATAGCAGGAGATCTCCAGCTAGTACCTGGAGGTTGGCAACCATAGGTGGTGCCCGGGGCCTAAAGTAGCCATATGGCTCTTTTGGTTGATGGTTATTGTGAATGTGACTCTCCGTGCAAGCGAGACTACTCTAGCAGTTGTTAGGGTGTGGCACTCTTATTTCCTGTTACCTATTCCGGAGTTCAATATGCAACCTGAGAAACAGTAAAAGCTTCTAAGGAAAACCATCAGCTATAATGAGGCTATTACATACCACTTAGGAAACACTGCCAGAGAGTTGAAGGGATATCTGCAATTTTGGGGGGATAGATGGTTGCTGTTTTGTATTTTCTAATTCCACAATCTAGTATCTTGACTAATTGAGGTCTCATTTATTGGAGTTATCTGAAATGTTATTTTAGATTATTTGTCTTGTGTTAAAGTCATTAGCTATTAATCCAGGATCTACTGTACAGATAGATGACCCGATAGCTGATTTATTCCTTAAGGCTCCTTCTCCTCTGAAGCGAGTTGGTGATTTATTCTCTGCCATTCCTGAATCTATGCTAAATGTACCAGTATGCAGAGCTGATGTTTTTAGATTCATTACATCATTGTGTGCTAGGCCAGAACTTTTTTTGCTAACGTCAGGCATTGTCTTGATTAATCCATTTAGTTACTGTATTCTTATACTCTAACTTTTTGATGAATCTGAAATCATGACTTAAATATTTACTGTTTTCTGTAAAAAGCGGGGAGGGGAGGGAGATTAGGCATGCAGAATGTGTGTTGGGAGTCTGAAGATAACAAATGATACATCAAGAGCAGCCTAATGTGGTTCTACTGGAGTAGAAACAGTGGTAATAAATCACCTGCCAATGTTGATAATAAAATACCGCATTGGCCTCCATCAGCCACAAGAGAAAGGTTAAATGTTATTTCTCACAATAGCCATGTGGTCTTCATAACTGACATCTTCAATATTAAATTCTATCATTTTCCCCACCCAAAGTATTTGATCTTTATATTTAATGGAATAGTCTTTATAAAACCCTATATTTGCAACCCTCTAATATCCTTGAAATACTTTTCTGCATTTTATGGCTATTCTACCACATAAAAACAGCTGTCCATTTTCATATGAGAACATCCTATTATGTAGAGGGCAGAAAGGAGAAGCTCAGAAGCATTCCTCATGATCAGTATTATTAACCTCTGATGATTTGTTTCACACTGGCTGAAAGCTGGTCTGTGTAATTTAGTGCCCACAGTGACTGTTAAAACTATCAGTTATGAACTATGTGTAATTCTCAGCCTATTTATTAAATATGTGAAAAGTTATAAAGCTACGGTACAGACGGGTAGAAATTTAAACTATCACTGTAGTGAAGGATGTAATTGATAAATAATAGTTACTTTTTGGTGGGGGTGGAGGGTTTGAAGTGTTGTTGTTTTTAATGTAATTTCTTTCCGAACAAAAGTCATGCACTAGCTTTTATTAGGACCAACAAAAATATCTCAAAATGGTATGTAAGCTTTCAGGTTTTCCAGAATACTTCAATAGGTTGAATTAAAAACATATCAGTCCATGATGTTAAGGCCTCTGGTCTGTGTCTAGGGCTGCTAAGCCCAGCCTTGTTAGGGCTGGGGTTTCCCCACTCCAAGTGGCTGCAGTGGGAAAATTAAAAAACAACAACAGCATAACAACATACCAACATCATGAGTGTGATGATGTCACTTACAGGGAAAACCTGAAAGTGATGGTGGTGGGTCTAGGAATCACTGGAAAATCTGTGTTTTTACCCCCTCTGAAGCAAGTTTCACCCCTCTGAAGAGATCCAGGCTATGCCGTTCCCCCACCACGTCCCTACCTCGTTAGTATTCAACGTGTACCCACTTCCGGTGGTGGGTGTGGCCATCTAACATCACTTCCTGTGAGGTGGAGGGGGCGTGGTCATACCTCATGAATATTCATGAATATGCAAATTAGCTCATTAGTAGTCATAGTGTACCCTTTTACTACTTCCCCACCATGTCCCTACCTCCAACCCTCCTGTAAGTTGCCAGCCTTGGCAACCCTTTCTGTATCTTGTGCAGCATGTGTTTGCAGTCTAAATGATATTAGGTTGTGGTTCTTTCAAATAGCATCTACGCCTTAGGGTTTAGATTATCACTGGAGTAAATATTTATGTTTTCATAAGCTTTCTGATATCCCAGTATCATTATTTTTAGCACACTCTGTGGGCATGAACTATAATCCTTCTTTTAATGCTATCACTTTTCTTAAAGATTCCAGATACTGTACAGAAGTAAGTAAGTAAAGGTCCCCTGTGCAAGCACTGGGTCATTCTTGACCCATGGGGTGACATCACATCCTGACGTTTCCAAGGCAGACTTTGTTTGTGGGGTGGTTTGCCAGTGCCTTCCCCAGTCATCTCCCCTTTACCCCCAGCAAGCTGGGTACTCATTTGACCGACCATGGAAGGATGGAAGGCTGAGTCAACCTTGAGCCGGCTACCTGAAACCAACATCCTTTGGGATCGAACTCAGGTCATTAGCAGAGCTTGGACTGCCATACTGCAGCTTAACACTCTGCGCCACGGGGCTCCTACTGTACAGAAACCCTGGTGTTATACCGTTTTTCCCCACACTAAGCATATAATGAGTGGATATCACACACAACTGTGCATGGTACAACCATCTTCCAACATCAGTGTGCACAGACCTGGGCAACCCCAGGTTTTCAAGATGTGATCAGAAACTAGAAAAAAAATTGAACCTGAACAAATTTGTGTAGAGACAGCGTGGTATAGTGTTTAAGAGTGGTGGTTTGGAGTGGTGGACTCTAATCTGGAAAACCAGGTTTGATTCCCCACTCCTCCACATTAAGCCAGCTGGGTGACCTTGGGCTAAGCACAGCTCTCTTAGAGCTCTCTCAGCCCCACCTACCTCACAGGGTGTCTGTTGTGGGGAGGAGAAGGGAAGTTGATTCTAAGCCGGTTTGATTCTTCCTGGCATATAAAAACCACTTCTTCTGCTTCCGCTTCCCCTTCTTCCTCCTCTTCCTCTTCTTCCTCCTCCTCCTCCTCCTCTTCCTAATTGTACTTCTCATTTCTAATTGTTTCCTTCAAAATGCAATAGTTTGTAACATTGATTCCATTAAAATGTTAGGTTATATGATGGTGATTTTTATAGTAGCTTTTGGGAACTCTGCTTCTTGTTCAGTGTCCTGACATCTGAGCATTTTTCTTACGGCAGTCAAAGTATTTGTTAAACAGGTGAAATTAGAAACTCGAAAGCAAAGTATTCATAACTGCTGTCATTCACAGGCCCAGTCTTTCCTGGCTAGGCTTAACCAGCTGTAACAAGCAAGGGTCGAGTGGGCATGGAGGTTGATCACACATCTCCAAGCATCCTTAGGAGAAATGAACAAAAACTGACCCAGTCTAACAGGCAGAGCAGCAACTTCAGACACCTTCACAGTCTCATGTTTAAAGGATTTTTAAAAGTTTGAGAACTTTTAAGACATCACTATCACCTAAATAAGTGATTGATAATGGAGTTAAACTCTGAATGATTATGCATGTATCATATTTTAAATAATCTTCTTGGAGAGCCAGCATAGTGCAGTGGTTAAGAGCAGCGGACTCTTAAGCTGGTGAACTGGGTTTATTTCCCCATTCCTCCACATGCAGCCTGCTGTGCGTCCTTGGGCTAGTCACAATTCTCTCTTTCAGCCTCACCTACCTCACAAGCTACCTGTTGTGGGGGAGGGGAAAGTGATTGTAAGCCACTTTGAGACTCCTTAGAGAAAAGCAGGGTATAAAAACCAACTCTTCTTCTTCCAAATAATTGTCTTTCTAGACCAACAATCCATCTAGTCCAGCATCTGTTCTCCATAGTGGCTAAAAAGTGGTCAAAATCATCTTCTCTTGTTGCAAGCTGCTGAAAGGTTCATTGTCTCTTAACATGGAAGCTCTATTTGGCTAGCATATAAAATAGCTCCATCAATGATTATCTTCTATGAATGTAAGCAATCACAACTAAGCTAGCAGTCATCTTGTGGTAGGGAAGATGTAGCGATGGCTATTAGGATTATGCTAGGAGTGAGGAATACACATTCTTCACTCCAAAGGCATAATTATGCATAACTGCAAATACACTCAGTTTCTCCTTCTAGATTTTGGATAAGAAATCTGGTACACAGGAGCAACAGGGGGTTCTTAACTCTTTTGCTGCCTGTTGCTTCTCTGCCCAATCCAACTGCTTTCCCTCTTGCTGAGTTCAAAATAGAGCGGAGTGGAGGGAAAAGCAGAGATTTCAGGATGATATAAAGTAGGGAAGCAGCAGGCAGAAACTGTCCCCATTGCATCTCCATGAAATTATCCTTCAGAAAGGTCCATTTTGTTTAGAAAAAAGAATACCTACTATGAGTTTATTACAAACATTTATATGCACATATATATTCAGGCTGCAAGGTGTGAAAACATTCAGCAAACTGCCTTTTCCTTCAACTCATTTCAAAAGCAGCAATTTTGAGACCTTGCAAGGGCATCTCAGCTAGTCTCATCTAGCTGAGGTGTTTCATTAACCTGGGTCACCCCTTGTTCCATCAATAAATGTCTTTAAAACAGATCAATGGATTGTAGACATGTTTCTCAGTAGACTTGCTTCATTCATCTCATTCACATTATTGTTCCCTGCCACTTTTCAGAAATGTTAACCAGAAATGTCTAAGGTTTTATTGGTTCTTGTAGGTTATCCGGGCTGTGTAACCGTGGTCTTGGAATTTTCTTTCCTGACGTTTCGCCAGCAACTGTGGCAGGCATCTTCAGAGTAGTAACACTGAAGGACAGTGTCTCTCAGTGTCAAGGGTGTAGAAAGAGTAATATATAGTCAGAAAGGGGTTGGGTTTGAGCTGAGTATTGTCCTGCAAAAGTATTGTCCTGTAAGTATCAAGATAATGTGCTAATGAGGGTATGGTATGTTAATATGGAACCATTGTATCCTGAAGTGATCTGTTAATGTGTGTAATCCAAAACTAATCTGTATGGCTATTGTTGAATGTTGTCTTTGTCTGGAGGTTTTTCAGGGCAGGAAGCCAAGCCCTGAAAAACCTCCAGACAAAGACAACATTCAACAATAGCCATACAGATTAGTTTTGGATTACACACATTAACAGATCACTTCAGGATACAATGGTTCCATATTAACATACCATACCCTCATTAGCACATTATCTTGATACTTACAGGACAATACTTTTGCAGGACAATACTCAGCTCAAACCCAACCCCTTTCTGACTATATATTACTCTTCCTACACACTTGACACTGAAAGACACTGTCCTTCAGTGTTACTCCTCTGAAGATGCCTGCCACAGCTGCTGGCGAAACGTCAGGAAAGAAAATTCCAAGACCACGGTTACACAGCCCGGATAACCTACAAGAACCAATGAACTCTGACCGTGAAAGCCTTCGACAATATTCTAAGGTTTTATATTTGTTGTCAAGGGAAAGTACAAAATAGTCTTGCTACATATTTAAAAAAGGATTTACATTCTGTTCATAATGATGTTCTAAGTTTTCAGCAAGCAGACTTCTGGCAATTTACAGAAGGTTTGTCACTGGAATGGAGCCCACTTTTCAATTCAACCCCAAATCACAGAGAAGTAGCCTGAACATAAGGAAGAAACTTCATTTCACTGCTTCTTGTAGTCATTTCACTGTTTCTTGTACTTCTGTTGTGGGAAGAGGAAAGGAAAGAGATTGTAAGCTGGTTTGATTCTCCTTAAAAAGGTAAAGAAAGTTGGCATATAAAAACCAACCCTTCTTCTTCTATTGACTGTACCTACAGTATAGTATTGCAAGAACATTTCTCTTGCTGTGAAGAAAGTACTAGACAGTTACATCTCTGAATAGATATACTTCCTATATAATAATCAAATGTTAGCTCTCAACATTTCTACAATATGTCTCTGGGGAAGCAAAGCTTCACACTGGCCTACTTACAATACACTGAGCTAGATCTCCAGGTAGGGTTGCCACCCTCCAGGTAGTAAGGAAGCAAACACAGGAGCAAAAATATATCACAAAGTGCAAAATAGAATATTATACAAGCTACATAACATGAAAAATAGGACCAATGACAGTGCAACTATATATCTGTCCTAATAGCTATAAATAGCCAAGTAAATAACACAGTATTGCAAGTGGGCTTGCAATAAGTCCAATATTGGTACAAAAGCCTGTAAGAGTATATGTAGTAGTAAATCTTCTTATTTTCAGATGTCCTTCAGCCAGGTACAAGAGAAAAAGCAGGTTCCAAATGTCAAGAAAAGAAGGGGAGACGTTTCTGATTCTTCCTCAGTCCTTCTTCAATTCAATACATGACTGTACAAAGTCTCCTCTCAATTTATAACCTCCTCTAGTATAATCTAGGAACCACCTCTAGTATAATCCAATTTTCGTTAGTTCCATTATTAGGAAAGTCAGACCGGTTCCCAGAGGTAATAGCTGGAGATCTCCTGCTATTACAACTGATTTCCAGCTGATAAGAGATGAGTTCACCTGGAGAAAATGGCCGCTTTAGCCATTGGACTCTATGGCATTGAAGTCCCTCCCCTCCCCAAACCCTTCCCTCCTCAGGCTCTGCCCCAAATACCTCCCGCTGGTGGCAAAGAGGGACCTGGCAACCCTATTTCCAGGATTTATTCTGCTTAAGGTGGCACCTATCTCTGCCATAAGATACCCTCTTGTGTCAGGTGCCTTGTAGTGGAACAGGTCTGTGGGTTCCAGACCAGTAGTTGATTTATTTGACTAAAGGTAATCAGCAGATAGAAAGGGAAACTTGGATTTGTGTCACATTATCACCTTTGATGCACTAGAATTTTAGCAGAAGCAAGGACTTAACAAAACATTGGTGCTGCTGCATATTACCGCCCATACTAGAGCACTGTGCCAATGACATTTTAAAATGCAAATCACAAGTTTCCATGAGCCATACATTTCAAAATTGTATGGTTTCCACTAGCTGAACCTCTACAAATTGGCAAGACTGCTTTTTTTTCCTTGCCAGTATTTCTAAATGGTTCTTGGCATGGCTCCTAAGAAAGATTTTAACTTGAGTGAATGTAGCTTGGCTCTGGGGCTGTTTAGCTTAAAACAACAACACCTATAACCATACGGCTGTAAATACTGTATCATCTCCATGGTTAATCCCAAATAAGGCTACCATTTGGTTCTTGCATATGCCTCACTGTATTTACAGTCAAGCCTTATATCCAGGATTAAAATTTAAGTGTGAGATTGCTGAAGAACTCTTGTTGTAGTAATACCTGGATTCCAACTAAGCTGTTTTCCCTGTTATACTTGAATAGAGTTTCACTGACTGGGTTTTTTGTCTAATTAAATCTAAGTTTGTATTTTCATATTAGCCAGTCATAAAAGTATTAAAGCAAGCAGAGCATGGAAGCAAAATGTGGTTTTGAATGGCAAACAGAGGAAATCTTTTAAACAACTAAATGTGGATTACCTTTATACACTAGATTTATTACAGTAACAGTCACAAAATACCGTTTACTTGCCAGATTGCTATGATGAACAGATTAGTGATATTGACTCGGAGAAGCTGCATTCCTCTTTCTTGCTTTTGAATAGGTGCATGTTTAATATGGAATGCCATTCAATTCAAGGTTAAATCATTACATTATTCATAACTGGGGAAAAATTATTCCCCAAAGAGTTCTTGAAAGTATATTCTGTGCTGTGTTGACCTGACCTATCAAGGTACAAAAATCTGATATTCTCTGTTTTACCCTGGAGAGAATATTTCCTTTTTATTAGACTTCCTTGCTGCTAGCTTGATAGGAAGCGAGATTACTTTGGAAACTAACAATGTTCAAAATAGTTCATATTAAAATTAAAAGATTGCTGGTTATTACAGTGCCTCAAATGCCACAACCAATAACAGTGATGGTGGGACAGTTTAAATATATATGGCAATCACTTAGCCTAGCAAATTATTTTCTAAAATCACCAGAATTGTTTAAACCAGAGAGAGGTCTTTTCTGCACAAGTGGTATAAATTGTTGCATGCTGTCAAATTCTTCATGAGTTTTTTTTCTTCCTTAAATTCCGCAAGTGTTTTCCTCTCTATGGGTTTGGAAATGTTTCTACATCTACAACGTCACAAATGATGTGATGCTCTCCACCAGAAAACTGGCGCAGACATGATAAAACTCATTTAGAAGTGAACAGGAAAACAACATTGCAAATGGAAGCATGCGGAGCTACTTTGTGGAATGCAATTTCAAGCCCCACAGATTGTGGAAAATCTGTGGTAAGTGATGCATGCAGAAAAGGCCAGAATTTCCATCACATCTTGATGGCATAAAAACAATATTTAGTCCAATGTAACAACTATCCCTAAATGATTTATATTTGTCAATGATATGTTATTATATTAAAAACTTAAGAAGAGACCCTTGTGGAGCCTGTCCAGTCTACTCTTCTGTTTCCAACAACTATCTGCCAGGTGCCTTGGGAGGTGTCAGCCCTTTTTGTTTTTGTCCCCTTACAACTGTTTTTGTCTATTTATCTGACATGGCTAAAGCATCAATAGACCCATTCTATCTTCTCTAATCCCCCTTTAAATTTATTTAAGCCAGTGGTTCAAACCCATGGGATCCCCTCCTGCTGGGTCCTGTTGCTCCTATAGGGGATCTACTTATTTTTGCTGCTTTTTAGGAAGGACCTGCTGCTAGTGTACATGCATACCAAAGACGTACTGCCTTTTTGGATGTACACTGACACAAAAGGACAGTGAGGTGGTCAATCGGCCATGGAGACAATTATGTTTACTGTAGATAGGTACAAGTCACATGCTCTTTCTTTCACATGACTGTGATATCACATCTGTTAGTTTTTCAGTACCATCCCTCCCAAACTGGTTGAGATATCTGCCCAACATCATTTGTAGCAAGACAGACGCAACTGATTCATGTAGCTTTTCTGCAGTCTCCTAAACTTCTTTCAGGGATACTTTCACACCTTTGTCATCTAATGAGACAACTACTTGCCCCAGGCACCCATTCAAAGAAGATTTGAGACAACAGGGTTTCTCCTGCAGCACCTGATGCTCCTCACAGCCACCACCAAGTTCAGAAAGATGTTGCTCAGCAGCAAGGGCCACTCCTTCCCAGCCTCACCCCACCACACAGCCAGTAATGTGCTATTCCGGACACTCCCTCTACCACTTCGGATGTCTCAGGGTGCTTGCTGATCATTCCTACCTATCGTGATCAGCTGGCCCAATCCCTGCCACACAAGAGCAGTGGAACAAGCAGAGCCTAGATGGCCATCAGACAGCAATCTGATTTTGTGAACTTAGGCAAATCATGGGAGGGAGGGAGGGCAGGAAGGGTAGCATCAGTGTTTGGCTCTCAAGGCTCTTTCTTACATGCCTGGGGTAATGCTGATCGCCATTCTGGGGTCAGGGAGAAATTTTGCTCCAGGCCAGATTGGCCAGGGATCATGTAGGGCTTTTTGCCATTTTCTGGGCATAGAACAGGGGTCACTGGGGGAGAGGTAGTTGCAAATTTCCTGCATTGTGCAGGGGTTGGACTAGATGACCCTGGAGATCCCTTCCAACTCTATTTTTCTAGGACTCTATTATTCAAAGGGCATTAGCCTTGCTTTATATGCCTAGCTCCACCTGCTGACTATAATGTCTTGCAGATCGCTTAAATCTGTCACTCAGGAGAGAGATGCATACCATTGTTCTTATACAGGTGTGGTGTATAATGTTTGATGAAATCATGCAGTAAACATACACCTCCTTCTCCTAAAATGTGTCTAAAATGTTGGAGGCAGCAGAAAAAATGAAGTGATTGATGGGCAAAGAAGGCGCAAGGTAAACAGTGCCATGTATCCTGTCTGCCATAACACCACCACCACCAGAAAAAACTGATCAGAGGCTGTAAATCATCTAAAAACGGAGGGCGGGAAGGCCCTGCTGCAAGGTCTAAAAAAGCAGCACAAGGAAGGAAGAGAAACAACTCTGTGAGTAGGGTTGCCAACTGCCAGGTAGTAGCAGGAGATTTGCTAATTCAACTGATCTCCAGCCGATAGAGATCAGATCACCTGGAGAAAAACGGCCACTTTGGCAATTGAACTCTATGGCATTGAAGTCCATCCCCTCCCCAAACCCCGCCCTCCTCAGGCTCCGCCCCAAAAATCTCCCGCCGGTGGTGAAGAAGGACCTGGCAACCCTATCTGTGAGGGAGGTTAGGTTGATGATATTTTGAAAATTGAAACCCATCCAGAATATCAAACACACATCAAAGCTAGGTAAGATTAATGAAAGCACCAAATGCACATGGTTCACTCCTTCTGCAGAATGTGGGGGGGCACAACTGTGTTTGAATGTTTCTCCATGTCACAAATAAAAATACTTTTACATATGAGAAGTAGAATGGGAACAGGATTCCAGCTTTGCCTTCTCCCTGGTATTTTCATGCACATAAATGTTTTCCTTCCTTCCTTCCTTCCTTCCTTCCTTCCTTCCTTCCTTCCTTCCTTCCTTCCTTCCTCCCCTACCCTTCCTTCCTTCCTTCCCAAACATAATGCCCCTCCCCCAAATTAAAGTGGCACAGGCCAGGGATTCTGTATCATGTATGCTTTCTGAATATTTGAATCATAAATTAACATTTGGTTGGTGCTGAGAAAGGTGTGATTGTCTCCTTTGCTTCAGCTTTGCAAGAAATGCCCAGTGCAGTGAGAACAAGAATGTCCCTGAAATGCTCGAGCATGACAGTGGTGAACATGGGACTGGTAGCTTATTATCTGTAGCGCACTTGTAGCACTGTGACAACAGCAGCATATAAAACAGCTTCTTCATCATGGTTGCTTAATGTAAATAAAGGTCATGTACCATCTGAAAGTCAAGATAAATTTAGATTGCATTTCTGGAATCTAAATTTGCATTTCCCTTTTCCTCTACTAGGATAAAATGACAATTTGATATGAAAGAGTAAGGCTTCAACATTTACAAGTCACATTATCATTGAATAGTCCATTACCTCACCCTTCAGATATCTGCATTATAATGCTCTATTCAGAGAGCTTTTCTTTTGCTATTTAATCATGGTCAGGTATTCCCTATAGTTAGTGCTATGTGAACAGTTTGTCGTGACTTGTTTACCTAATGAGTTTTCTATTTTGTTTCCATTTTCATAGTTGTGTCTTTGAACATACTGTTACCTGTTTTCACTTCTTAAATTTTAGTTGGGTAAAACTCTTTTGAGTGTTCATAATATAGGGAGGTTTTGGCATTCAAATTTTGTCTCCAACTAGTTCTACGTTTGTAGTTGCCTAAGTTCGGTAATGTTTAACCTAGTGTAAAGGTTTAGTATAATGTTTTGTTGTCAGTTAGTTAGTCAAGGTGCTATGCCTGGCTTAGCTTTTAAAATCATGCCAGAAAAAGGTATTTGAACCACTGAGTAAAACTCTTACTTCTTCACTGAGTGAAGGTTGTCTCTCTAGAACTTTGAAGGAAGTAGATCTAGGTACTGGTTATGACTTTTTCAGGGACTAAAACCCACATATTTAAAATACTATCACATCCTCACATATGTCTCTGTGTGCCAACTATTGTCTACAGGATGCTTCCTACTGGCTGTTTCCCCCTAATTCAAGTAGCCTGCCTGCCATCACTAAAGGCTTGTGTCTTTTCATGAGACCTTTTTTTTTTTGCCAGGGCTTTTAATGAGGTATAAACTGTTGGATGGCCCAGGCTAGCCTGATCTCGTCAGATCTCAGAAGCTAAGCAGTGTCAGCCATTTAGTAATCGTCTTAGTCCTATACAAGATTGAGATAATAACACTGCATGGTCTGCATAAAACAGATTTGAAATGGGTTTACCCGATAGATGTGAGGAGTGGAAGGATTAATTGGACAAATTACTTTCAATATCATTTAGATATAAGTTAAAAGGTAAGGGGTAATAAGGGTGGTCCTTAGGTAGTTTTTTTTTTTTTAAAAAAAAAACAGATAATACATCTGCAACAAAAGAGGTCAGATTCTGTCGACAGGATAAATGCAAAAGATGACATGAAGAAGACCGCCCCTCCCCACATTCAAAGAATTGAGGGGAGGGGCGCATTTTGTCTGCGGGCGCGAAAGGAGAGCCAGTCCTCTTGCATCTTTGCCTGACGTGGGGAAGAGGGCGGGCCTGGGGGAAAGGGCTTAAGAGCGCCGGGGTGGAAATTTCCTCCCTCTTTTGGAAGCGGACGGAGCAGACAGGCAGTCGGAGGAACAGAGGAACTCACACCCGGACACGTGGCTAAGTATCCGAGCGAGGGAGAAAGGCGGGGGGGGGGGCATCCGCGTAGTACAGTCCTCCCAAGGGGGTGGCAAGCATCTGCTTGTGCACGGAGGGTATCAGCAGCTCCCGCTGTCCGCACGCTGCTTCGCTCCTTTTGTTTCCTCTGCTTTTAAGGGTCATATCCTCTGTCCTGTTTAGGAAGCCGGGTTGCGGACGGGCTGCCCGGCAACAGGGTCCTACTGCCCCCATTGTTAAGGGGCTGGTGGCTTAGCTTTTGTTTCTCACTCACGCACGTTTTAGAACAGAAACTTTTGTCGGCTGCAGCATCTGCCTCCTGCTTCGCGCACGTTTTTGAATCGGAAGCCCCTGCATTCCTTCTCTGACCCCTCAACCTCTGGCCTTACCAGCCATGGGATCAAGGAAAGGCACACAGCCCTCACAGGCCATAAGGTCTAAAAGGGCACGTAAGCCTATGCTGAAAGTGCTGGAGGGGCAGGCTGCTGGCCACGTGGCCCGGCACATCCAAGCCAGAAGCACGACCGCCCGGAAAGGGAAGCGGGGCGGTGCTTTTCAAGGAGTGAGTGGGGTGCAAGGAATCGTGGGGCAAGGGAGGCCGCCTGCTCGGGGTGGGGCCTCACCACAGGGGGCTCATGATTTAGAATCCATTTACCAGATTGTGTCCGTGATTGCAGGACGTATGGATGACATTGCAGGGCGTATGGATACGCTGGAGCAGGGGAATGCCAGTGAACCCAGGGAGGGCAGTGAGTCTGCCCCTGCACCAACAGGGGAGAGCTGCTCTCCACCCAGGCTCCCGGAATCAGGTGAGTCCCCAGTGCACACACAGTCAAGGGCCACAACATCTACTGGGGAGTCTTTAGTTAATGAGCAGGCAATGGACTTGCCACCCCCTTACCAGTCAAATGAAGCACTGCCTGCCTTGGGGCCCACACAGTTCTCTGGGCGGGGGCGGCAGCCTTCTCGCCAGCCTGCTGCCACTGCCCAGGATCCAATGTCTGTGGTCAATCAGGTTTGGCAAGGACAGCAGGCCACTTGCCCCCGGGGGACGCTGGACGGGGGAGCCACAGGGCCCGCTACAGTGGCTGGGCAGCCTACTGCTGCAGCTACGCTTGGCCAGGGCCCTCAACCTCAGTTGATGGCACATGGGGAGATGGGGCTTCCTTTGGGATCCCACCTTCCCCAGGCCCTCACAGACAAAATACTTAGAGGGGAATATGTGGATATGTTTTCACTCCTGAATGGGGATGAGGAGCCAAAAGGGAGAGACAAGGAAGGGCATAGAGATGACGATAAGTGGCGGAGGAGGAAAGTGGACCGCACTTGGCCCAACTGGCTGGTAGGTTACCTTATCTACCAGGGGGTGATTGTGCGTGAACAGCCATCCAGGGTCTTGGCCTTGGTCAAGTATCTGGACATCATTAATCGTGCTTATAGCGAGTTCACGGGCCAGGCTTGGCTCCAGTACGATGAGAATTTCAGACTGCGAGCGGCTCGTAATCCGGCACTTGCTTGGGATGTCCCGCAGGGTGAATTGTGGATGCAGTGCATGATGCCTGCAAGGGCTGTGCAGGGTGAGAGGTCCCACAGCGGACACCTCATCGATCGCGCTCCGAGCTCTAGGCCCCCTGGGGGCCAGGCGGTTCAACCCCGCTTGCTCTGCTGGGATTTCAGTTCCACCGGCCGCTGTGATCATCGCCCCTGCAGATACAGACATGAATGCCCCATCTGTAGGGAACCCCACCCCGTCACTTCCTGCCCCAAGGGCCGACCCAATAGGCGGGGTCGAGGGGACCGGGGCTGGGGTCAGAAAGGAGGTGGGGGAACTGCCACAGGTGCTGCTCCAAAAGGCGCCCAGTCCAATTAAAGTTCTCGAACTCCGGTGCCTTTTAGCTGCCTACCCGAGGGACTTAGACGCACGGTATTTGCTGGATGGTTTTACATATGGTTTTCGGATCCCAGCGGTGGGCCCTAGGGCTCATAGCATGGCCAGGAACCTGAAGTCATTAACTGGGATGGAGGGTATAGTTAAAACGAAAATTGATAAGGAAGTCAAGGAAGGCAGAGTAGCAGGCCCGTTCAGTGACTTGCCCCTAAAAAACCTGCGTATTTCACCACTGGGTATAGTCCCAAAGAAGGCTCCTGGGGAGTTTAGGCTGATACATCATCTATCATTCCCAAAGGGCGGATCGGTGAATGATGCCATTCCCCAGGAGCTTTGTTCGGTCAAATATTCATCCTTTGATAATGCAGTGCGTTTGATACGCAATTTTGGAGAGGGTGCACTGTTGGGGAAGTGCGACATTAAGTCTGCATTCCGCCTCCTCCCCGTCCATCCACTTGACTTCGATCTCCTAGGTTTCTCATTTCAAGGCAAATTCTATTTTGACAAGGCATTGCCTATGGGCTGTTCCATATCATGCGCAGCATTTGAGAAATTCAGCTCCATGCTGGAGTGGGCAGTTAGGGTGCTTTCTGGTCTATCAGGTGTAACACATTATCTAGATGACTTCCTTTTTGCCGGCCCCCCCGATTCGCAGAAGTGTTTGGAGCTCATGCAGCGATTTCATACATTGTGCCAGGGGCTGGGAGTGCCCCTGGCCCACGAAAAGACTGAGGGCCCATCCACCAAACTGACCTATCTAGGTATCGAACTGGATACCGTGGGCCAGCTTTCGAGGCTGCCAGTCCAAAAGCTTGCTGAGCTACGGGGCCTCGTGCTTAAGGCTAAGCGGGCAAGGAAAGTCACGCTGCATGAGCTCCAATCCTTGGTGGGACATTTGAATTTTGCATGCAGGGTAGTCACGCCGGGGCGTGCCTTTTTGCGTCGCCTCTGCCGGGCCATGGCCGGCGTGCGGGCCGCCCACCATAGGATACGGGTCACTTCTGCCATGCGGCAGGACCTTTGCATGTGGGCCCATTTTCTGGAAAGTTACAATGGGGTATCTTTCTGGAGGGAAGACCTTTTGCTCGAGGCAGAACTTCAGGTGCACTCTGATGCAGCGGGGGCCCATGGGTTTGGCGTTTACTTCCGGGGCAGGTGGTGTGCCGAGCGGTGGCCAGCAGAATGGAAGGCCAGTGACATAATACGGGACCTCACTTTCCTAGAATTTTTCCCAATGGTTGTGGCAGTTCACATCTGGCCGGAGGCTCTAGCCAATCATTCAGTGCATTTCTGGTGTGACAATCAGGCTGTGGTCCACATCGTTAACACACTGTCCTCCCGCTCCCCTAGAGTCATGTCTTTGGTGCGGGCTTTTGTACTACAGTGCCTCAAATATAACATCCTCTTTTCAGCTCGCCATGTTCCTGGAATAACAAATAATTGCGCTGATGCACTATCCCGTTTTCAGATAGAGCGCTTCAGGAGCCTGGCCCCTCTAGCCCAGGAATCACCAGAGGAGATGCCCGTGGCACTGTGGAGTCTTGGAGGGGTGAGGCCTGGCGTGCCATAAACAACTCTTTGGCTCCGCGTACTCGGAATGGCTATGCCAGGAGTTTCCGGGCTTTTGAGGAGTTTAGGGGGAAGGAGCAGCTACAGCTGGCTTGGCCTATACCGGTGGACCACCTCATGCAGTACTGCGTCCAGCTGCACGACACAGGGTACACGGTTTCCACTATATCTGGCCGCCTGTCAGCTTTGGCATTCTACGCAAAGGCAGCTGGGAAGGCAGACACGACAGGCGACTTTAGGGTGCGGAGGATGCTAGAGGGGTGGGCCAGAGAAAAGCCAAGGAAGCCAGATGCCAGGGCCCCTGTGTCCCCTGAGTTGCTAGCAGGCCTGTCGCTGGGCCTAGAAGCGCACTGCGCCTCAGCTTTCGAGGTCAAACTGTATCGTGCAACTGCCCTCCTGGCCTTCTTTGGGGCCCTGCGGATTAGTGAAATGTTAGTGCGGTCCAAGTGGGATCGATCAGGCAGGGCACTGCATATGCGGGATGTTTCCGTAACGGCCACGGGTTTGGCGGTCACGCTCCGAGCATCTAAGACTGATCAGAAGGGTAAGGGAGTGGTATTTCAATTGTACCCCTGTGCATCAGTGGCCATTTGCCCAGTGCAAGCCGTGCAGAGCTATGTTGCAACACGGGGACAGGGATCTGGGCCTTTTTTCCAGCATGCCGATGGCAAGCCACTTACTAGGTACCAGTTCTGGGCGGTGGTGAAGAGAGTTTTAGCCAGCCTGGGAGCCCCCCCTCACCTTTTTGGTACTCACTCATTTCGCATTGGGGCTGCCTCCACAGCGGCCACTCTGGGACATGGGGATGAAATGGTTAAGGCAGTTGGCAGGTGGCGATCAGCAGCCTTCAGGTCTTATGTCAGGCCTTTGGTCGCGGTGGCACAGCTACAAGGAGTGGGTCCGGGGCAGGGATCCTCTTTGCCGGCACACTGACATTTTGTCTTTACAGGCTGCCAGCGCAGGAGGAGGCGGGTGCTCATCTGTGGCCACAACATTATCTTTTGGGCTAGCCGCAGGGCAGCCACAGGGGGTTTCGACACGCAGCTGGGTTTAAGCGAAACGATGCTGATTGCATGGCTGGGCAGAAGGGGCATGCAGTGGGAACAGTTACTGCCAACCCTCCACGATCACCTGAAGGCGTCTCACCCACCTCAAGTAATCGTCATCCACTTGGGCGAGAATGACATGGGAAAGCGGCCTGGAAAGTCTATTGTTTTGCAAGCCCTGGCGGATTTTGAGCACCTGAGGGCCCTGGTGCCCGGCGTACGGTTGGTTTGGTCAGACATGCTCCAGAGACGGGTCTGGAAGGGCGCATTGGCCCCAGGGCACCTGGAAAGGGCTCGGGCAAAGGTGAATGGTGAAATACGGCGTGCAGTAGTCTCGGGGGATGGCTTGCATATTGCGCATCCGGAAATCAAGCATTGCTTTCCACACCTATACAGACCTGATGGGGTCCATCTTTCAGATGCAGGCTAGGACATCTTCTTGAGGGATCTGCAGCGGGGCCTCCTGGCAGCCTAGAGGGCAAGTGGGGGCTGGGGGCGGACCAAGCATTGGGCTGATCCGCCCCCGTGGCGGGAGCAGTGCGGGAGAAAGGTGGCTTCATGGTTCATTTTACAACTCCGGTGAGCACCCTGAGGCATCACTTGGGAAGATGAAGGAGTAACCCTCAAACCAGGACTGGGGCCTCGGTGCCTGGCAGGGAACTGGGACAGGAACTCCTTGAGGGGTGCCGCTATCCTTTACCTATAGACCTCGCGGCTAGGGTGGATTGGACGCGGCACACCTCCCTCGAGCACTAAAAAGGCTTGGCAAGGAAGAGCGGGAGCCGTACCACATGTGACGGCTCGGAGCTCAGAGCCAGGGTGGGTCTCGCCCTTAGAGCGGGGATGCAAAAGCAAGAGGAGGCCTGACTCTTCAGCATCCCCACAATGGCCCGCACTGCAGTCAGTTATTGGGGATATTTTGGTTTTGTGCGCTGCAGATCCCTATTGAATGATTAAATAAAGTTGGCCCTTTTATTATCCCAGCTCTGGTGTCGGCTCACATTATTTACGCATCCGCGGACAAGACCGCCCCCTCCCCACATTCAAAGAATTGAGGGGAGGGGCGCATTTTGTCTGCGGGCGCGAAAGGAGAGCCAGTCCTCTTGCATCTTTGCCTGACGTGGGGAAGAGGGCGGGCCTGGGGGAAAGGGCTTAAGAGCGCCGGGGTGGAAATTTCCTCCCTCTTTTGGAAGCGGACGGAGCAGACATCCCACCCTCCCTCTCCGTGTTTCAGAGTAGGCGTAAGCTGGTCGCCCGTCTGGGGGCCGGGTAGGAATTTTTTACCCCCCAGGCACCATTGGCAACTAGCCGAAGGGGTTTTTTCGCCTACCCTGCTCTGAAAGTGGTAGGTAGCATGCGGGAGCAGTGCGGGAGAAAGGTGGCTTCATGGTTCATTTTACAACTCCGGTGAGCACCCTGAGGCATCACTTGGGAAGATGAAGGAGTAACCCTCAAACCAGGACTGGGGCCTCGGTGCCTGGCAGGGAACTGGGACAGGAACTCCTTGAGGGGTGCCGCTATCCTTTACCTATAGACCTCGCGGCTAGGGTGGATTGGACGCGGCACACCTCCCTCGAGCACTAAAAAGGCTTGGCAAGGAAGAGCGGGAGCCGTACCACATGTGACGGCTCGGAGCTCAGAGCCAGGGTGGGTCTCGCCCTTAGAGCGGGGATGCAAAAGCAAGAGGAGGCCTGACTCTTCAGCATCCCCACAATGGCCCGCACTGCAGTCAGTTATTGGGGATATTTTGGTTTTGTGCGCTGCAGATCCCTATTGAATGATTAAATAAAGTTGGCCCTTTTATTATCCCAGCTCTGGTGTCGGCTCACATTATTTACGCATCCGCGGACAATGTGCGATTGGTACCATAGACTAGTGAGTTTCAGAACAGTTGGAGTATTTGGCTGGTCTGGGTGGAAGAATGGTGCAAGGCCAGGGGATTCCAGGCCCTTGCTTGGGGCAGGACATCCCCTGCCCTCTGCTCCCTTTTCCTGGAGTGGTGGCAGGAGAATTTTTTTTTTAAAAAGCTATTGGCCAATGGTGTGACATCACTTCCTAAGGAAAACCCAGAAGTACCACCAGTCCTCTCTAAGAATTGGTGGATATTGGTTGCTGACAGTTACTCCCCCTGTTCATGCCCTCCTGGTCACCTGCTTGTTGCCAGGGATGGACTGGCAACCTAAGCAAGACCACATAAATATGGTATTTGCTTTCCCATCAAGAGGAGCTACACAAGGTTAAAGCCATACATACTGTTCTTGGTTGCCATGGTGAAAATTGAAGGTAAGTGTGAAAAGCCTCTTATTCATACACCTTTCTGTTTTATACTTTCAAAATGAATTCTGTAGCTGCAGTAAATTATGCAGATTGGACACATTAACATAATAACATTTTTGACTATATAATTTGGATTCTATCACTATCATCTATTGTTCTTGGGACTGAGTGGAAAAGAGGCAAAGCTAGGGTTGCCAATTGGCAAGTTTTCCACGGGTGCAGCTGCAGTTTGAACTTCTGTCTGGTTAATGGTTGATGTCCCCCACACACACACATAAACGGGGGGGGGGAGAGAGAGAGCGAGAGAGCGAGCAGTTTTTTAACTGTTTAGTGTCTTTCAGACAAATGAATTTGCTGCACTGTGCCTTTAAGAGCTTTGCAGACTCCCCTTGTGGGCAATTGTTCACTTCCCATTTCACTGGAGGATTTTCTCGGTGTTAAAAGTAAGTTTTTATTTCTTTCGGTTATCTCCTAAGCCAGCAAAATGAGATAGGAGCACTGTAGTGTCCTTTACTTGTAGGTCTGTATTAGCGTAGTCACTCAGGTTCCTGCTGTTAGGTTTATACAGCATAGAAGGGTGTGGTCAAAACAGCTTCCGTTTATTAACAAGGAGATATGGGATGGATGGAAGCAACTGGCTTCAGAACAAAGTAGCTCAAGCAGTCTAGTTCCAACCAACAAACAGTACTAAATAAGCATGGATTCTATGGAGAAACCCAGAGCCCCGTGGCGCAGAGTGGTAAGCGGCAGTACTGCAGTCCAAGCTCTGCTCACGACCTGAGTTCGATCGCGATGGAAGTTGGTTTCAGGTAGCCGGCTCAAGGTGGACTCAGCCTTCCATCCTTCCGAGGTCGGTCAAATGAGTACCCAGCTTGCTGGGGGTAAAGGGAAGATGACTGGGGAAGGCACTGGCAAACCACCCCGTAAACAAAGTCTGCCTAGGAAACGTCAGGATGTGATGTCACCCCATGGGTCAGGAATGACCCGGTGCTTGCACAGGGGACCTTTACCTTACCTTTGCCTATGGAGAAACAGACTGTTCCATTGTAATGTATACAATAAACCTGACATAAGCACAATACTAGTACTTTGACCTGATTTTGTGTTATGGGTTAGGTAAGAATTAGAGAGCTGTCTTCGACGTTTAAGAAAGTTTAAAAGAAACTTTAGTTTAAGAAACAAAACAGTGACTGCCAAGAAGGGGGGGCACTCTCAGTAGAAAATAAAGGTTTAAACACTTGTCTGTGAAACACCTTGATACATTTGGAAGTATATCACTTGAACTTAACCATCTCAGACTTTTCAGGTCTGTTATTCTGTTACAATCTACATTTCCTGTTACAAAGAATTGCTAACCTGACTTTAAAATCCCACAAAAAGAGATAAATAAAACTATTTTAAGTTGTATTTCAAAAAGCCTCTTGAGTGCCAAAGATTTTTGACCATCTTATTATTCAAAATAAGTTTCTCTGCCATAGCCCTCTCCGCTTTTGGAATATATTTTTTGAGGGATAGTGTAGAAAAGTGTTTGGAAAGAGTTAATTTACTGGACAATTATGGGATGCACATTCTAACTATATGGAGGCTGCCTGCTTGTTGTCTGAATAAACAGCATTCCTGTTAAAATAACCATCACTGTGAGTACTATGGCTTGGGAAGGAAAACTTACTGGTCCCAGGTGTAACAAACAGGAATTTCAACTAGACATTGTACTGGCCCTTCTAACAGTAAATACATAGAGCTCATAACAAGATCAAATATTATACAGTGTGTACATTTTGTAGAACAAACAAAAACCCCGATGTAAAGAAGATAAGGATTGCTCCAATATTTGAAATACATTTTGTTCATCAGAAAATACAGTACTGTATTTGAGCTTGCTGGAAAAAAAATGATACATTTGCCAACAAACAATTTAAAAATTGAAAGGATAAAATGGTTAAAAAGTTATAAACTTAATCCCAGTCTAAACCTAAAAATAATGTCAAACGTCCATTTATTTATGTAAGGTTGAACATAGCAAAGCCTTAGAAACAATAAGCTTAATTCTTGCTCTATGTTTGTGGCAGAGTAGGAATCCGGATTGTTTGTCTTATATTGACACAGTTAGTAAAAAGTCTGATTACTCTAGCACTTATCGATAAAAGTAGTATTGTGGCAAAACAGGACCTTACAGCTGGCTAGTAGAAAACAGTTGGCTACCAAGCACAGCTACAGCTTGTAAACCCATGCAAAACCATTACTCAGAGTGAGCTAAAAAGTGAACACAGAGAACTCAAATGCCATGGAGGCATTCATGAACAAACACATAGTACATATAACCAAGGCACAATATGAATTATTGTATTAATATAGCACCATGGCCAGGGCTTTGTTATACCTTAGCTCTGCTCCTGAGCGCAAGGTATTGATCCCTTGATCCTATGGACCACATCCCTGGATAGGTGGGACCTAGGCCATACTCTGCCTCAGGGTGGTCCTGCTTCTTTCCAGATTTGGGCTTTCCAAGAGTTGGCAACCATAGGTAGGACTTTTGAGACACATTAAGTTTACAGTACCAGTTCAACAAGCTCAGCCTTGGTATGTTGTACAGCTCCCTCCCTTTCTCCTCTTCTCCCCAATTTCTGAGGCAGGAGATCAAAATGCTGATGGAATAAATAAATAAATAAATAAATAGGTACCTCAACATACTTGTATTCTTGGGCATTCAAAACATGGTAAAATTTTGATTAGGGAAAATATTTACCACTCCTAGTAAATATCTGTGTTAAAAACCTGGAAAAGCTTTTGTGAATGAAGAGTAGGAAGCTTTGAGGAAGGACATAGCAAATTAACAGATGGATTGGTGATGGTGGTGGAGAGGCCCACACCTCCCTGGATAGAATTGTTACTCTTAGCCAATCTGCTTTATAACAAAAGTCAATTAAAATTAAAATCTTCATAAATGTAATTAAATTAATCTTTCATAGGATTGTACTTGACTGTACAGCTGGGAAATCTAACATATACTGATATAAGGCAAAACCAACTTTTGATGCATGTAGGGAATAGTCAAATATTAAAATTCTTGAAACCTAACGTGAAATCTATCCCCAGCCTCACATGCTGTATTATTCCAACCTTTTGGCACAACCATGTTTATTAAGGGAAATTAAGGAAGAATGATTTGTTGGCGGAACTGCAGTTGTGACTTTTTTAGGATCCAAAAAAATGAAGAGTCAGTGCTGGGCATTAAAAGCAAGACATGAACCCGTGATGCTGAGTTTCATAGCTGCATTAGTCCCACAGAACAAGGCATAAAGAAAAAAATGATCCCGGTTCATTTGTATTTGGCCAATTCATCTCTAAAACGCTTTCCAGTTTGTGTGGAGAGCACAAGTATTTAACAACTAGGCCATGTCAGAGCAGGCAGGACACCCCAGGAAAGAGGCTGGACTGGACACTACCCTACCACACTGAGCAGGCCCACTCCCCAGCAGAGAGGATGAGGGAAGATATGGGGCAGTGCATCACTGCTGGAACGAAGAAGGTTCCAGGACCCTACCTGCATCTTGGGTGGGGGGGGGAGGAATTAATTTCTGCCTATTTTGGCACCCCTTAAAGGCTAATGCTCCAGGTAGTTGCCTACTTGGCTTTTACAGTGGGGCAGGCCCTAGTGATTACAGTATCCCACAAAGTGAGAGGAGACATATAAATAAGTATTTTAGCTTTGGTTTTGGTTTGACCTGTAAAATAACTTAAAATGAATTCATAATTTTATATTTTGAAAATCTTGGTTACTATGTGAATTTTTGGTTTTATCCCACCATCCCACAAACTATTCACAAACTATTAAAACAGATATTTCCTGTCTCACAGAACTCCTAAGGTTAATCACATGAAAAGCATTAATTACCACTTTAAAACTTCCAGGCTTATCAAATATTGTATTGGCAATGAAGTCCATTAATTTTATGAACCAATGATTCTTTAGAAATGGAGAATTTTCTGTGGAATAATAAAACCCTAGATCTTGGAAGATAACTGCATCCAGGAGAACTCATGTCAGAAACATCCCCCCCCCCCCAAATCAGAACTGTTCATTCATGAAATTTGATTTTGGTGAGATTGGTTTATAGTGCAAATATTAAAACCCACATTAGCCAGAATTGATATTGAAAGTGCAAGTGGTTGTCTTCTGCTACCTGTTCTGCATTAGCAGCATCACACAGTCATATAAGTTCAAGATATGCAAATATCCTCTTTTAATATTCATTTACGTTGTCAACAATTTCATTTTTTCATGGTTTCGTAGCTTTGTCTGTATTGTTTGCACATGCTGCACGTAATTTATATGTACCGGTATTAATCTAGTTTTGTTGATGTAAAAGAACATTGAAAATTGTGTATGTTTGATGGGGGAAATTCAGTATGGAAAGAGAAAATGACATGAAAATATTTGACAACAGCCTCCAAAATTGTTGAGCTAGATCAGGGGTCCCCTGGGAAGATGCTAATCTGAAAATCCTTTCTGCAGTGTCTTCAGACTCCACGAAGAAGGTTTACTGATTAAATAATCCTAATGGGTCCTGCCCATCTATGTTAGAAGTTCACCCCTCCTTCCACTTATGTATAATCAAAATCTTAAAAATCAACCTCCAAAACATCACCATCTTTAAGCTGAGAGAATGTTCCTTGCACAGTAAGCCTCAAGTTAAATATTGCCCTGTATTTCACATTATCACTGCATATAATATAATGGACTTCCCTTACAGCAAAACATGAGCTCTCTGTTGAATGCCATAAAACCACTGTTGAAAGACACTGTAAAACTGACTGTAGTGTACAGTAGGTTAGAAGGAAGCAAGAGGGGTAGAAAGCTGTTATGGGTCAAAATCAACAGAAACAGAAGATTGAGATGGGGGCATGGGGTGCAGAAGGGAATGGAGTGGTACAGTGAATGAGATCACAGTGCAATGATAGCTGTGTGCAAACATAAGAAACGATGAGTTATTAAACTTTCCAGTGTGAAACTGAAGAGAAAATCTGGGAGGCCAGCATCTTCACAAATTGGGTGTGCCTAGGAGACTATAGGAGACTCATTGGAAACAATTTTGTATCCTGGAAGAATTTTGTGAGAGTACAATGGTTCTGACATAGATCACTAAAGTGCTCTGTGTGAGTGCTGAGGTATTGAAGGCTGGCAAGAGGTGCGGGAACATATTGCAAGCAAAGCCACCCCAGATCAGTCTGCTTTACTATGAGTTCATTGTTAGAGTATACTTTTTGGTATGAAGGAAATTAAAAAATGGACAGGCTAGGAAATATCTAGCATTCTTTCCCATATCGTATGTAGAAAGTAAAACGTTCCAGCTGTGAAAACCAGGCTCTATGGTAACCATGGATGCCATGGAAGTTTATTGGGTTACCTTGGGACAGTCACACACTCTCAGCCCTGACCCTGGCTAGTATTTGGATGGGAGACCTCCAAGGAATATCAGGGTTGTGATGCAGAGGCAGGCAATGACAAACCACTTCCAAACATTTCTTGCCTTGAAAACCCTGTGGGGCCACCATAAGTCATCTGTGACTTGGCGGCAAAAAAAAAAAAAAAATGGCTACCATGTCTGGCGGTCCTAGTTCAATAAATGACCCCACAATGTGATTGTATGGTATGGTGTAAACCCATTTTACATAAGCAAAGGTACTGCCAAGGAAGATGATAAACAAGAAAAAAATGCCAATTGCAATATAGATTAGGGAAAACATAACCGAAAAGACATCCTACTCTTATGGAAGTTAGAGAAATATATAGCTTTATCCTGACTCAATGTTGAGCTCAAGGAGAAATGGATGATCGTCACCCAGTCTTACAATTAGTTGGAAGGCACCTTGTTGTGATTGACATTGGACTCCTACACTGCTCCTGGCTTAAATCTCCTTAAATACTCATTACTTGCTGTGTCTTCTTCAGTAGCCCTCAATTACAATAACAGCCTTCATTTGAATTTATTGACTTTTTTTAGCCTTAGGGGAAGAATATAGAATGATGACAGGAGACTGGGAAAGAGCTTCAAGCAAAAAGGTTTTTTTGTTTCCTGCTTACCGGACACTGGCATACTTTTCTAAAAACATAAGCTATTGGCATGCCAACATACATTTAAGGACAATTGTTACTTTGAATATATTTATACATGCCATGAACATAAAATACATATTGCAGATATAATATATACTGGGGTAGAAATATAGATTGGTGGCTTCTGAATTTTGTTTAGTATGTAATGGAAATAAATTTCCAATAAAATTTTGTATTTCATACTATAGGATATGAAGTATTCTATCCCCCCCCATCAGTTCTTTAATATAGTCCAGAAAGAACGGCCTGCTTGAGGAGGTCAGGGAAACTCACTCTT
Organism: Euleptes europaea; assembly: GCF_029931775.1. Taxonomy (NCBI): domain Eukaryota; kingdom Metazoa; phylum Chordata; class Lepidosauria; order Squamata; family Sphaerodactylidae; genus Euleptes; species Euleptes europaea. The sequence goes on along the minus strand of NC_079320.1, from coordinate 38,612,831 downwards.
CTGTTATTACACCGAAGGTGCAAAAATGTCCAGAAGTTTAGAACTGCAGCAATTATTGTGGGCACAATTGTGTTTTTAAAGAAATGGTTTGGTACCTTTATGATTCTACTTTCTGCATTGTTTATGTTTATCTCTTTCCTTAGACAGTTTGTTGTTGGCATTGTTTTCTAATTCTGTAATCCTAGTCCTATTACATTGATTGTTTTACAGTGTTTTATATTTTGTAATCTGCAATTACATGACTTTCTTTTTTTATCTGGAAATGATGTCAAGGCATTGCATAATGTCATTTTCCCCTCCCTGTTTTCACCTGCTCATGGATGCTGCTGCCAAAGGGGCCAGGCCCAGTGTGGCTTCTGGATGCCGACATGGTAGGATCTGGAGTGGCTCCTGGATGCCAACGCAGCTGGGCCCAGAGTAGCTCCTAGGCTCAGCCTCCACCATGGCTAGGGTTGCCAGGTCCCTCTTTGCCACTGACGGGAGATTTTTGGCATGGAGCCTGCAGAGGGCAGGGTTTGGGGAGGGGAGGGATTTTAATGCCATAGAGTCCAATGGCCAAAGTGGGGAGGAGCTGTGGCTCAGTGGTAGAGCCTCTGCTTGGCATGCAGAAGGTCCCAGGTTCAATCCCTGGCATCTCCAGTTAAAGGGATTAGGCAAGTAGGTGATGTGAAAGATCTCTGCCAGAGACCCTGGAGAGCCACTGCCCATCTGATAGACAATACTGACTTTGATGGACCAAGGGTCTGATTCAGTATAAGGCAGCTTCATGTGTTCATGTGTGTTCAAGTGGCCATTTTCTCCAGGGGAACTGATCTCTATCAGCTGGAGGTCTGTTGTAGTAGCAGGAGAACTCCAGCTAGTACCTGGAGGTTAACAACCCTAACCATGGCTGGGCCTGGAGCAGCTCTCCTGTTGCCAAGCCAGGTACAGTTGTAGGCTTCTGGGCCCAATCATGGCAGCTGTGGTGTCGGAGATCCACTCTGGACTTAGTGGCTCCTGCAGCCAGACCCAGAGAAGCTTCTAAATGCTGCTGCCACTGCAGCCAGCCTTGAAGTGGCTCCCAGATATCACTGCTGATGTGACCAGGCCTAGACCAACTTCTGGATGTTGCTGCCAAAGTGGCCAGGGCCAGCTGGCTCCAGAGCAGCTCCCAGACACCAATGTAGCGGGGCCTGGAACAGCTCCCAGATTCAGCCTCTGTGGCTGGACCTATAGTGGCTCCTGTCAATCTGTCACTATAGCCTCCACCTCTTTTGCTCCTCCTGTCAATCTCCATATCTTCTCCCCTTTCCCAGACCCATTCTCTCCTTCTCAGCCAACCTACCTTTTATCTGCCTCCCATCTTCAACTATATTTATTATATATTTACTTTCATTTACCCCACCTTTCTCCACAGTGGGGACTAAACGAGCTTACATTTTTCTCTTCTCCTTTTTATCTGCACAACAACTTGCCTGAGCATGGAGCATCTGTTGCCACCTCAGGTGGGCGTGGAGCAGCTTCTAGTGTTTGCTGCTATCATGACTGGGCCTAGAGCTGCTCCTGGGCTCTACCGCGGCTGAATCCACCACCGGGCTCCAGTGCTCCACTATTTCAGCAGCCAGGCCCCTCTCCAGCTTCCCAATGGTAAATGCATTGTCTGCACATGCTCAGGCAATACTTTATTTAATTTGGGAGGAATTTAAACTTGGAGTGAGCCGAATGGCCATGGCCCTTTATTTTTAGCCCCAAGGCTCACAGCCTGTGGATCCAAGTGAGCTGGACCAGTGTATCTGTCCTGCCCAGGACGTTTGAGTTGTGTTATAGATTTTTTCCCCCTTTGTCTAAATTATATTTTTACTGCTCAGAAATCCTAAGTGGGTTCCTATGGTGTGTAAAGGAGCTTTGTCGACATTAAAATCTTAATGCCGTGGTCCACAAGCAATTGATATTAGACTGAATCAGCCCACTTAAACCAATAAACAATTGGATTTTTGGATGACATCTTGTAGGCGTATGTCCGTTGAATGTTTTGGAGCTTTTTTTCTGAGAAAAAGGTGGCATTTGCTGCTTAAGTATGTGAAGTATCAACTGTGGTGATAGTTAAAGCACTTGCGACAATCAACAGGCCAGCCTATAGAAAGTTAATTATAGATTGCTGACATTTAATATGCATTCCAGTATATGTCTACTTATCACAGTTATTCATTATGTGGCAATTAAATGCCTTAAAAATCACTTACTATTCTAATGACCAAATTAAAACTCAGTTACATATTTATTCTCCATGTGATCTTGATTTAAAGTCATTAGATAGAGTCCTCAGCTACTGTTCGGTAACAGCTGTGTACAGCAGACAGACAGACAGAGCCAGAATGGAATACATAAAATCTTGAGCAATCAGTATACTCCAGTTGTAAGCCATGAAATATCAAGTTAGACTGTTCAAGAAAAGCCTCTTGGCTTGGTGTTTTGCAGAGTTTTAACGTTAAGGTCGAGATTGACTTCAAAAACATTTGATACAGTACAAAATTTGGGACTGTTTGTAAGCACATTTCCTTCTGAGATGTTTATTGTAACAAAGCATATAAACAGCTCAGTACTGATTCTGGCCAAGATGGTTGGATCCTTTTATCTTAAGTGAAGATGCCTTTCTGTGCAAGTGTTCTTCCACGGCTCCTCACTTTGTAGAAAAGGACTTGGATCCAACCCAATAAATCCCTTATTTCCCCCCTCCAAAATACTTTGTTGTATTTTTCCTGGGACTTCCTCATATGGTTCATTTTCATAGACTAAATTTGATAAAGCAATATCAATGTTTTTTCTATGTTGGTTCAGATGACAAACAAGCTTGTCGCCTGAAGTGGTGGAGGAATTCTCTCACGTTCATATAATTCTTTTTGAAGATGTTTTTTCAAGTGGTTCGTGTTGGCTTTAGGCAAATCCTTTAAAGTGTGTACATATTGTAAAAGATACATTTTGGAGCAATTTCAACCTAATACTACAGTTCAGTACAACAAAACCAAGACAATCCAACATCAAATTTCTAAGTCTAAATTGAAGGTTGATCTTATGTACTGGAAATATGGAATTTTAAAAATATAACACCGACACTCTGTCTAGCCTTATCTATATTATTAATTTTTTTATTCAAAACATTTACATGTCATCTTTCCACTCAAGTCAGTGTCCCCCAATGTGGTGAACACTAAAACATTTCAAACATTAAAATTGTGTTAAAAATACAAATATATATAAATTAGTTAAAACAATTAAATTAAACATATAAACACATAAACAGGGAGGAAGGCTAATGAGAGTTGGTAAGGGAACGCCAAACAAATAATCAAAAATGTCACCCACTGACAGAAGACAACAGTAGAGGGAGACAGACTAATCTTCTTTGGGAGGGAGTTTCAAAGTTTCAATGTCATATACCTCCCACTTATTAGGAGTGGTGCCCCAACCTGGGTGGCTCAGGCTGGTTAGATCTTGGAAACTAAGTAGGGTTGACCCTGATTAGTATTTGGATGGGAAACCAATAAAATCTAGGGTCACTGCACAGAGGCAGGCAATGGCAAATCACCTCTGAATATCTCATGCCTTAAAACCCCAAGGGGTTCCCATAAGTTGGTTGTGACTTGATGGCATTTTCTACCACCACCATTAGGAGTAGCAGGGGTGCATATAGGTGTGACTCAGTACACCAAACCAATATAGGGCCAGAGTCGATGGAAAAAAACAACATGAAGAAAAGCCCAAATAGCTGCCTTACTGTTCAATTGACAGTTTATGTTGAGCCTAAAAGAGCAGTTTTGTACAACAAAACAGCATGGTCTTAGAAGTGCTATGCGCACCATTTTATAATGCTAGAGAGTCTATATCCCTTAGAGAGAGATCCTGGATGCTCATTGGACAGTTTCTACAAATGTGGCTATTTCACTGGGACTGCATTAGAAGCATTTTTGCATCACTTATATGTGCTGCCTCAAAGGAATTCTCATAGGATATGAACTCAGAAAGCAGAATCAAAGATGTAGAGAATGTCCATCTTCTTTTTGCATCATGGGGTAGCTTAAAGTATGGCTTCCATTGATAGATTTCTGTATGAGAAGAAACTGGCAAAAAGCCTATGTAAAGGAAGAAAGCTACCTCTATAGGAAAAGGCTGGGGAGAAAGCCAGAACGAGGAAGACATATTCCAGGAAGAGGAGGAAACTGATCTGAAATTGAGTAATCGCACACAGATATTTTTTGCTCTTTTTTGACTGTTAACTTTTATATACACTTTAAAAAAAGTAGTATGAAGCGGTCTTATACTGAATCAGACCCTTGGTCCATCCAAGTCAGTATTGTCTACTCGATCGGCAGTGCCTCTCAAGGGTCTCAGGTAGAGGTCTTTCACAACACCTGCTTGCCTAGTTCCTTTAATTGGAGATGCTGGGGATTGAACCTGGGACCTTCTGCATGCCAAGCAGATGCTCTACCACTGAGCTACAGCCCCTCCCAAAGCAAGCTGGTTGAAGGTATCTGATCTTTATTTAATTTAAATGAATGAACCTGATGCTCATTTAATGTGTGGAATTAAATAACTGGCTTCCAGAAAACTCTGCCAAATAATTTCAGTGCTGAGCTGCAACACCCCCTATATTCCAATCTTGGCCCTACTGTGAGAGGCATCTGCCAATCATGCTGCACAGTGCCAAAGTGTAGTGTGGCTGAGTTATACTGCACAATCTGCAGAAAAGATCCTTCTTACAAAACAAGATGTAGCATTTCCTGCCACAATACTCCCAGATTGCCGGCAAGATAGAGAATGCATTACCTTGTGCTCTCTGCTACCTGAATTAATTACCGCTCGTGTGGCACTGCTCCTCATTTGCTTTATGATTATTCCTCATCCGTTCTAGTGTCCAATTTAGTTTTTGACATAATTATGATGGCAGAGGTCCAATGTTCAATTAAGACACATCTCCTGTTAACTAATGGTTTCATTCTGCATCTTGTATCTGGGCTTTAGCAGGGTTGAGATTGTGTGTCTATCTTGGCTTGGCTCCAGTTGCTCCAGCTGCTGCTATTGCATTCCCTCTGTCTTGAGAAAATTTTATATATATATATATATATATATATATATATATATATATATATATATATATATATATATATATATATATAGAGAGAGAGAGAGAGAGAGAGAGAGAGAGAGAGAGAGAGAGAGAGAGAGAGAGAGAGACTTATATATTAGTTCCTTTAGTACTTACTTTAATTTCAAATGTATCACAGTTCTGCTGAGTTGAAGAAAAGCAAGCCCTCATGGTGCAGCAGTTTTCAAAGGTGATTTAGAGCAGTTTGGAATTAGAAATCAACAGTTACTCATCTGGAATATCAACATACACATCATAAGAATGCCTGATGTTACACAAAGTCTTAGCAACTGAAATTAGCAAATAATGAGAATGTAATTAATGAGCAGAGTTTCTTTTTTAAGTTTTTTTAAATAAAGCCTTAAGTTCACTTCATCACTTGGATCCACATCACGTATGGCCTGAATTTGCCTAATAGGGGTTAGTGGGATGTTGTTAAAGGTCAAGATGCCAGTGATAGTAAGCTTTCCTGGCTCACCTGGGAATGGGCTGACTTAAATTTAGTAAATTTTAGGTTTGATAATTGTTTTGTTTTAAGCTCAGGGTCATTCCCATGTCTCTTTATGTTCCTGATGTTATTGAGAGGTCCCCTCTTTCTCCCAGGAGCTCCCCAATGCCTTTCTCTTTCATTTGGAGCTGATGGTGCTGATGAGGGGAAAGACTGCGGCCTCAGCCTTGATGATGCTTCTAACTTCTTGCACGTTGCAACAACAGAATCTTGTATGCTGAGATTCATAAGGTGTTTGGTACCTGCAATACTGCTGCTTAGGGTTCTCAGATTCCTGCTGGAGGTAGAGGATTTCCTGTTCCCATTTCCTGTTTCCCACCACCGCTCCTGTGGCCAGCAGGATAAAAAATAATGTGTAAAAAAGCCATCAGCAATACTGTAATGTCACTTCCATGAAAAACCCAGAAATGATATCAATCCTTTCTGGTGATTCCTAGAAAGGTATGACATCACTTCCAGGTTTTTCCTGGAAGTGATATCACACCATTGCCCGATAGCACCCCCATATTCCCACTGGTTACCAGGGCATGCCTACCCTTCTGCTACCCCATAGAAAGGGTCACAGTTGCAAAAGCAACCTGTCATGGCTCAGTCTCTGGGGAATGAGTCATCTTCAAAGGAAGAGGTCTATCAGGTGGATCCAGCCTCGCTGGACCTACATCAGGATTCGTAGCCTGAAGGGGTATCAGATCCATCCCAGCCTCACAAGGAGCTTAGTAGCCCAGCTGTCAGCTCTCAGGTTGCTGTCTGACCTCCCAGAGCCTCCACAGGACTCGCAGCCAGAAGACTTGTCAGGACTACTCCCGCCCTGCAGGGAGCCTGGACCCAGTAGCCCAGCTATTAGCCCTCAAACTGCTGACTCACCAGAGGCTTTGTCAAGGGGTGACAGGTGGAGGCAGTGACAGAGAAAGACACAGTATGAGGTTTGGAGCCTACCAGTGCTGGCTGAAGGCACAGAGTGGGGAGTCTTCACAGGATGAAGACTAGCCCAGGCATGCACACCAGAAAAGGGGTTGCTTGGAAGGGGAGTGTCAAGGAAGCAATGTGTTATGTATCTAGCAACTTGCTGACTCCCCCTCTGAATGGCTGTTTCTGACCTTGGACTGGCTTAGTTGACTTCGTGCGTGAATTCTGATTTGTCAAGATTCAGACTCTGATTTCTGGCATTCTGAACTATGGATTGGACTTTTCTGACTTCCCTCTCCAAGCCCCAACAGCATCGTCTCTTCAGTACTCCAGAGTCACTATAACTTGACACTGGGAGTGGCAGCCAGCCAGCACACAACCCTTCTTATTGTATTCAACAGGCACATTTCAGAAAGAAGGTAGTTGGGCAACAGAGGGGAGCTAGTGCTAGTGTCTGGCCAAGCAGATAAGCAAGACATTGAAATTTGGATAGATTTGAGCTTGGTTCATAGTGATCACAAAAGATCTGAACTCCCCAGTTCTAAACTTTAACTCCATCAGTATTTGTTTCTATCTAACAATGTCCAGTTGTCTTTGTTGCAAATGGCACCAAATTATTCAGAATGGTGCAAACATAAGCAAAAGATCAATCTTATAAAGTGATGTACATTGGAGCAAAGTAATGCACATATATGTTAGAACAAGTGAAACAGTACAACTACCATAGACCTAGCTAGCAGCAATTTCTATGATTGCTATGACGGGAATCACTCTTGCTCCTAGCCATATCTATAATCATGCACTCATTTGTTTATATAACATGTGCTTATGCCACCTTTCTGTTGTATGACATTCAGAGCAGCTAGTGCAAAGCCCTGCGTATCAACATAAACAACAAAACTTCAAAATGTAATAACCCACTACAAATCCCAGCAGCCATGAAAGGTAAGGTGTATACCATTTATTCAGTCCTTTCTGGAAAAGAAACAAAACGAAAGAAAGCAGGACTGCAGGAGCTATACTTGGAAGACAGAACTGCAGCACCGTGATATGATAACACAGCCCACATCTTACCACAGCTGGGCCCCAGTTAAAATCTTGAGTTCTCAAGTTGGTTCACATAGGAATAGGCAGTCCTGCAGCTATTTTCCCCCCAAGTGAGTGCATGACTAAGGAAGCTGGATGGTGCAAGCCTTTGCATAATAAAGTATTTTAAGACCAATGGTTGAATCCCTAAAATAATCTTTTATACTTCTAAAGCAGATGGCATTTTTAGGAGCTGTGATGAAGAGATGGGACTTTGCTATCCTTCACAGATATGTGTTCTGCACAACCAAATGAGAGACAAATGTTTTTTTTAAAAAACAACAACAACAACACATTTTTATTCAGTGGAAATGTTTCTCAACCAGACCAGGCTGTAGTGAGGTTGTGAAAAATATTCATAAAGATCATAATAGTGAAAGCATTAGTTAATAGGACAATACTTCTTGCAGGATATTCTCATTTAGCAGTATAAATATGCAAATGGTCAATGGCAGTCAGACTTTCAGCCTTGCTGTTGCAGCTGGCAGCAATTTTACTATTGATGTCCTATTTCTTTTGTATTCTGCAAGCAAGTAAATGTCTTGTGACCTTGGGGCAATGACTAGAGAAGCTATTTTGCTGTATTAAACACATGAGCACATGGAAAGGGTTGGTTGTTGGTCTAAATTCTTCTTAATTTGGCTCTTAAATTTAAAGTACAACTTTTGATAATTGGGTGAAAGGATATTTTGTTTTATCTGGCCAAGGGCCGTAAATAAACTATCTGGGTGAAAGGACCAAATCTAGCCACACACACACACACACAAGTGGGGCCCCACAAGAAACTTGTGGGAGCAGCTATCCCATTCTCCCTCCCCTTTGCTTCCTCCCCTCTCTGTCTCTCACTCTTTCTTCCTCCTTCTCTTACTTTTTCTTCCTCCTGCCATCCCTTTTTTTATTCTCTCCTCCATGCCTGTCGCTTTCTCTCTGCCCCCACACTCCATCATTCTCTCTTTCTGCCCCACATCACCCTTCTGGCCTCCACCTTCTTCTTCTCTCCCTCCCCCCGCAGCAGCGGTGGCGCTCCCAGCCTCCCATCTGCTTCCTCTCCCTCACAACAGCAATGATGGCAATGGCTATCCCACAATCACTATGCATCTTCCATCTGCAGAAATCAGTTCCCTTTGGGGTTGCCAGCTCCAGATTACTAAATTCCTGGAGTTTTTGGGGTTGGAACATTGGGGGGTGAGGTTGGGGGAGGGAAGCAACCTCAAGGGTATAATGCCATAGAGTCCACCCTCCAAAGCAGCCATTTTCTCCATGGGAACTGATCTCCGTCATCTGGAGACCAGTTGTAATTCTGGTTGATCTCCAGCTCTCACATGGAGGTTGGCAACACTATTTTCCCTAGAAAAAAATGGCTGCTTTGAAGGGTGGAGTCTATGGCATTATATCCTTCTGAGGTCTCTCCCCTCCTCAAACCCCACCCTCCCCAGGCTCCACTCCTTAAATCTCCAGGAATTTCCCAACCTGGAATTGGCAACCCTATCTCCTTTCCACCCAACAGCCAACCTACCTTTATCTGCCCATCTGTCTTAAGCTTTCTTTCTCCTCCTCCCCCTGAAGCCTCTACCTTGTAAAACTATGGTCTTTGTCCACAGCAGGGATGAAAGCAGCTTACATTAGTCTACTATCCTTTTTAACGACACAACAACCCTGTGAGGTAAGTCTGACTGAAAGTATATAACTGGTCCAAAATTACTCAGTGAGCTTTCACAGAAAGATGATTTGAACCTGGGTCTCACAGCCCCTGCACTGAAGCTCTAACTGCTATGCCACACTGGCTTCCATAGTTAGTGTTGAACAGTAGCAAGCAGACAGGTCTAGTTGAGTCATGCAGGTCAGGTGGTATCAAGTCACCCAGAGGTTGTTGTCAGGCCTAGGACCTAGAGATCCCCCAGAATTACAACTGAAATCCAGACAACAGAGATCTATCCACCTGGAGAAAATGGATGATTTGGAGGGTGGACTCCATGGCATTATACTCAGATGAGGCCTCTTCTCTCCGCAATCCCTGCCTTCCAGGTGTTGCTTCTACTATTTTGGAGAGTTCCCCCCCCCCAAGAGAGAGAGAGTGTGTATTTTCAGATTTTTCTGCAAACCTGGAGTTTTTTCTCAGGTTTGTAGACAGATCTGTCTTGTCTGCTCATGGCTCTAATCTCTAGATTTAAGCATCTGCAGCAAGTTTGGCTACATTGAGACTTAGATATATGGACGATTTCTATCCTTCCTTCTGAGTTAACATGGCGTTCTTACACAACAGTTAGGGGTTGGATATGTCTTCTCTTTTTCTCTGCATGAGAATATTCCATAACTTCGAGATCCCTACCAGGGAGCAAGGGGTACCATAGGAAGGGATGGCAAGTGACTTGGGAAGGGGGAACAATAATTCAAATGTTATTATATTTTGTAATCAGCTTACTGATTGACTGGATAGTTCAATTGCAGGTCTAATCCACCGTGAATCCCACTGGGATAGGTGGACTATAAATGAAAATAAAGTAAAATATTAGCTTTTTCTCTGAATGGAGCATTGAGACCTAATATAATGATTTAAAATAACAGAAAATCAGTACATATATGAATGACAGAGTGTAAAAACTTGCTGATGAAGGAAAGTATCAAATTTGTTTTTATTATAATTGTTGCGCCTTCCAAAGAGGTTTAGGACTAGTTATTTTGCAGCAGAACATTTGTCATTTTTGGTATAACAATTCCAGAATTATGAGCTGGTTATGAAATACATATTTGCCCCTGGGTTCCTGTTAAATGAAGTAAAAACCTTACTGAAGAACTGCAGTGTGGCTGTTCTGAACTTCTGACAGACTACGTATGACCCCTGAGGAAAGAAAGCTGTCTCCTTCAGGCTGTTGGGACAAGCAGTTCTAACTGTGTGTGATATCGCTGCCCAGCCAGTGGGGTTTAAATGCAGTTTTCTACATGATTGCTTCAGTTGGCTGCAAAGAAGGGAGCTTGTTCCAAGGTGTCCTGTTTTTTCTGGAGGCCCATGGTCCTGGCCAGGTCATTTGTTTACATATGGTGATCATGTTGAATCTGGATATTGGTTGGGTTCATAGGAAATTGTTGGGGCGGGGGACACAGTGGCTTTTGTACCTAAAGAACAAAGCAGGGTCCTAAGTGGAAGCAGGGCTGGATTTAGGTTTGATGAGGCCCTAAGCTATTGAAGGCAATGGGGCCCTTTATATGTCCAGCTGTCCTTTGTCAACAACAAATTGTCGCTGTTTTTTGTGTTGAATATATGCTATATGGTAATTTATGGACCTAATAGGTCTCTAAAGCCATTTGCACATAACAAAATATGTATTTTATCAAAGTAATTGTTGAACTGAAATACAATTAAGAAGAAGTATATTTCCTTTAAATTTTTGGGGGGGCCCCAAGAGAGTGGGGCCCTAAGCTATAGCTTGTTTAGCTTATACGTAAATCCGGCACTGAGTGGAAGGCTGTATGAAACATACACAAAATCCTCTTCTCCAATGTAGACTAATGGGTAGAAAATTTCTCACATGGAGGCAAACAAAATTCTCAGTCAGCCCCATCATGAGGCACAAACCAAAGCACATGGAGACAGGCAAGATTGCTGAGGTGTGGAAAATGCTGAGTGCTAAATATTTTGCGCCACAGATGCCAAGCTGAAAAGTTGATGTCACATTGCTTCTAATCTTCCAATCTGCAAATGAGGCTTTGATCCAGATTATATCATGGGTGGAAGCAATGTTGGCATCAACTAGGCCTTTGCAGTAATCACCCTGATGCTGTGGATCATGCTGAGCCCCCAGATGTTTATCCATCCATCTCCTTCATTTATTTACTTTCAGAGGCACCGTAAAACATAGCTCCTCTGAAGATATTGGTTGTTTATGCATGGGAGTTTTACCTGAGGTTCGTTGCTGGACCCACACTTTCCTGTTGGGAATCTATGCACCAGCAGTCTCCAAGCTCCAATCAAAAAGCATTTGAGTCCCTGCCCCTTGAAATGCTGCTTTTTAATTGGCTGTAGTGAGAGAAAAGTCCCCCCCCAAAAAACCCAATTGCCCCATAAAAAAGCATTTTAAGAAAACAAAAACAGAGCTATCTGAAAGGAATGGGAAGGAGGGGGGAAATCTAAGCCTTGTTTTTAAAAGCCTTTCTTCTGCTCAGAAAGAACTCTGAGGAAGCAGGAAGCATTTTAATGCCTGCTCCTTCACATGCTGGTTTGTAATATGCTGTAGTACTGTCTGTGAGAGAAATGTCACTCCCCCTAGCTTCCATGTCCCACACTTTGCCTTATGCATGGGAATTTCATCTGGGCTGAGCTCAGGGGAGATGAAAGAATTGGGTTAATAGAGGAACAGGAAGTCCCGGGATTTGTGAGGGCTGGCAGCAAGGTCATCTCTAATGGATGAAAACTCATGCATAACTCCAAGGAACAACTGAGACAGACGGGGAGAATGTGAGTGAAAGTACCCATGCATAAATGACCATTGTATGATAGGACAGTCTGAGATCTAGGTGGTGATACTAGTTGAGGTTTGATTTTATGTTTTGTGGTTTGTGTGCATTAAATGCCATCAAGTTGCTTCTGACATGGTTTTTACCTGTTCTCAGTGGCCTGGATCCAACCACTCAGTTAAGAAAGCTTAAGTTTTCTTAAGAGGGGGTGGCATATTTCACACATTCCTTCTTCCTACTGTAGCTCACTTAGCTCCCTGAAATTTTGTTCGGGGTGGGGTGTTACCCAAAATGCTCTTTAAATGGGCAATATTTATAAAGCAGGGTTCAACCAACTATATCAGAGCCCGTTTTCTGTAACCCTTAGAATAATGACAGAGACAAGGGAATCCAAATTAAGAGAGTTTATGTTTTCAAGCGTTCAATGATGCAACACAAACATACAGAGAGTCTAAGAATTAAAAGGGAGGAGAGTAGTGACGGATGCCAATTTGGCAGGAGATCGTTGGTGGGGTAATACTACACCTTTCTTGTAGAGGAGTTGTCCCAAGTGCCAGTAGACTAAGACAGTAGAAAATAGAGGGTGAGGGCAAGGGGTTCCCGTGGGCTCGACCAGTGAGGCGGGAGGGAGCGTGGTCAGGCTGCGCAAACCAAAACCAACAGAGTAACGGCAAATATGCCAGGGAAAGACCTAAGGTGTGGGCAACCCCAGTTATACTGTTTCTCTGGGGCGGGGTGATTGGATTACCCCTTCGTGGTTCCCAGGTGACAAAAGGTGACAAAGGATTTAATGTTCGGCTACTGGGGTGTGGAGGTTGGAATTTGGAAATCTGTTCTAATTCCAGTGGCCTGTTCAACCCGGGAGGATCTCGCTGATGTGCTTAATGATCTTAAACAATAGGCGCGATGCTGCTAATGTCCAGGGATCGCTGCTCCGCATAGCTGGAAGAACGACTATCGGGGTTGCTATGACCAGTCCGGGAGTTAGGCGGCCCGTATGCTTACAGGGGGTCAGCAGACCTTCACAAATAACATGGTGCTAGACTAAATTTAGTAGGAGGGGAAATTAGTAAAACAAAACCTACTTCTGAAGAAAACCTAAGTGAATTTACATTTTCTTAGTGTGCTTGGATCCAGGCCAGTGTTTATTAATAAATAGAGTTGCCAACCTCCAGGTGGTGGCTGGAGATCTCCTGAGATTGCAACTGATCTCCACACAACAGAGATCAGTTTACCTGAATGAAATAGCAGATTTGGAAGATGGACTCTATAGCATTATACCCCTTGTACCTCCCCTCCCCAAACCCTGCCCTCCTCAGGCTCCACCCCCAAAATCTCCAGGTATTTACCAACCCAGAGCTGTCAACCCTATTCATAAACCACTGTATGGTAGGTATTACATAAGCTTGTAAAATTAAAATAAAGAAATAATTGTGTACCAGCATAACATTTCTAGAGTACGGGAATGAGGTTTTCCCATCTCCTTTCAACCTGTTTAAACTGCTCAGATGATCTTGTTTAAATCTGCAAATGGATTGTTGTGTTAATCTATGTACTCTTTTAAACAGTTTCACGTTGAAATTTAAACACCTTTATTCCAAAGCTCTCCCCAAAATCAGAAACTTAGGCAAAAAGAGGAGCAGCAAGAATTTGCATCTTTATATGAACAAGGAGCCCTATAATTACCGTGTACCTAAACAAAATAACAGTATGAACTATATAAATATTGCAGTCTGAATTAGAGCATTGTGAGCTCAGTAGAAGTGTTTAATGTGCATACAATAATGTACTTGGGCAAACAGCATAGGGCTAAATTACCTTGTTAAATTTAGCTGATGAAGACTGGAGGTATCACACATCATAACTAAGGCTCACAATTGTATAAGCTCCATGCAGGCAGCAGGTTTCGTAATATAAAGCCTATTTGTTTAGTTGATGCCGACATTTTCCTTTTCTTCTTTGAGCACCTTTCTCACAGTAAAGCAAGAGGGAACATTATATATTTTTTTTCTTTTTGTATTAAGAAACCTTGGCAATGGTACCACCCTACATGTAGCTCAGATCAGATGTTTTCTGGTGTACCATCAGATTTTCACAACCTACATGCCTGGTTATCAACAGTCAATTTTTGAAGAAAGAAGGTCTTGCAATTGAAACGTGTCTAGAAGACAAACCTCTGCATTTAAAGTCCTCCCCTTGATTCTTGATGCACAGATACTGGCTGCACTACCTCAAGAGGTGGCAGAAAGGCATTATGCACTTGTTCTGACATACTTTTCATCATGTGTCCAGAGCTTATTTTTGATGATGTGTCCCAGGAATTTGCCTTGCTCAAATTAAACCCTATCCATTCCACTTGCATCACATCCAGATGACATTGCCAGTGTGGTACAGTGCCAGCATGGTATAGTGGTTAAGAGTGGTGGTTTGGAGCAGTGGACTCTGATCTGCAGAATCAGGTTTGATTTCCCATTCCTCCACATGAGCGGCAGAGGCTAACAGGATTTGTTTCCCCACTCCTCCAGAGGAAGCCACATGGGTGACCTTGGGCTAGCTAGTCATACTCAGCCCCACCTACCTCACAGGGCATCTGTTGTGGGGAGGGAAAGGGAAGGTGATTGTAAGCCAGTTTAATTCTTCCTTAAGTGGCAGAGAAAGTCCGCATATAAAAACCAACTCTTCTTCTTCATCATCATTGTCATGGACTTACTATGAACATCACAGATCTTCTGCATCAGCATACGAAACATGTTGTTTACAACTGAGATACAGATACGGCATGTTGCCCATTATGAAACAGCTACATTGGCTACCAGTTTCTTTCCAAGCTCAATTCAAGATACTGGGTATGACCTTTAAAGCCTTTCATGACCTGAGATCTACATATTTGAAGGACTAACTCCTTCTATGTACAGTCATCAGGCAGCCATCTGTCAGCTATCCCATCACATAGGGTGGCCCATCTGTATTGACCAGAACCTGGGCTCTTTCCATTGTAGCTCCAGCTCTATGGAATGGGATCCCTAAAGAGATGAGGGGGTTTCCTTCTTGGAAATCTTCGGGAGGTGCTACAAGGGATTTTGAATGATAGGCATCTTTTAAGGGGAGGGGAGACTTGGGATTTACTATTTTATAACTGGTTTTAACTGAAAATGTTTTAACTGTTATTGTAGACCACCTTGAACCATGAGGAAAGGTGGGATATAAAAATTTTAATAAACAAATTAGTTTGCAGCTATCTGTTGGCCACAAGCTCACTGATAGTTGATCCTCTCTCATTAAGCGGAATGAGCTACAATGTGACATTGCAAAAGGGAAAGGAGAAAGAGCTTTTTCTCTTCCCTCCCCACCAAGCTGGGCAGGGACAGAAACAATGCTTTTAATCTCTGTGTTGTAAAAAATGATAGGATAAAGAGATCCTTTCTCTCTCCCTTCAAACCAGGCAGGGATAAAAGAAATACTTTTGATGTCTGCATTGCAAAAAGGAGAGAAAGAACTTGTTTATCTTCCCTCCCCTCCAAGCTGAGGGGGGATAGAAGTAATGCTTTTGAACTCCTCTTTGGAAAAGAAAGAAATCCTTTTCCCTCCTTTTCACAGCAGCCTAAGCCAACAGCTTGGGGTGGGAAAAAGAGAAGGGAAATTAGCTAGGAAATCAATCCCCCCACACTAAATTTACTGCACCTCAGCAAATCTGAGCGGCAGCAAGTTTCCAGGAGAACCAACTTGTGCTCCTGTCGTACTCAGGCAGGAGTGTAGCGTGCAGGCAGTAACCAGGCCCAAGGCTTGGCCTCTGGTTTCAACAACAGCAATGGGAGTACTGCGTTGACCAGAGCCTGACGCAGGCTTTTCTCTTCCCGTGGACCGGGCTAGACCAAGGTAATTAGCAGGTAAAGGAGTAGAGGCACTTACCAGTCCAATCTCCTTGTCTCTCAGATCAGGCATCAGCTTGCACGCCGGGGTTGACTGGGATGACTTCGGTTGCTGGAGCTTCTTTCAGTCAGTGGCCTTCAACATGTGTTGAACCCACAAGAGCTCTGGCAATCTGCCTGGCCTTTTATCAGCCTTGCGGTTCCAGCATTTTCCACTCCTCCCTGATTAGGCTTGATTGTCTTTGCTCTATCTCTCAAGGCCCACCTGGCCTTTTGCCTTCGTTCCCTTAATTGAAGCCGGGCCTTGATTCTCTGCTTCTCAGCCGGCTTGGGAGAACTTGCAGGCGAGGAGTCCTGCTCTTCTTGCTGTTCTGTTTGCTGCCAGAATGAGCAGCCCTCATCCCCTGCCATGGGCCTTGGTGGCTCTGATGCCCGTTCCTGCTGTTCCAGTGCAGTCATTGGAGGAACGGGCCCAGGTTCCCACTCCTCCTCTTCCTCAGAGGAGGAGGGCAGCTCAGGTTGGCCTACGACAGCTCCTGTGATGACAGAACAGTGAAGATAAGAAATAGCAGTTCTTCTCTTCCATATGTGGTGTCTCCTGCAATGAGATAAGAATAGGCTTGCTATTTTGATGCATATGTGTAAGAAAAAAATATGGTTTGACTGAGCAAAGTATGATGTCCTTGCATACACCCGATCAATTGGCAAAACAAAATGAAAATCTCTGCTGACATGCACACAGCAAAAATCCAAAAATGTTATTGTCAGCCAGCAGAAGAGGAGCGCTGCTGGTTCCTGTCTTCTGTTGCATCTTCACTTTGCTCCCTACTGTTTCTCAGCATCTGTCTCCCAGAAGCATGATAGTGGGGGAAGCTGCAGCAGAAGGGAAGAACTTGAAAATGTCACAACGTTCTTTTGCTAGCAGATGTGACATGATGCTGGAAAATTACCCTTTGATTCAACCTCACATTTTACTTATCAATAAAGAACATCAGCATCATGGGGACTCTTTTACCATTTTCTGTGTTTATAATTGCAATATTTTGCAATTCTTGATATTTGTATAGAGCATTAGCTTTAGAGCATTCAGAGCGCCACATAAATGATCATATTAGTATTCCTTAGAACAACTCGGAAAAGTCAGTCACTAATGCGGCATTGGAGATTGATGACATGAGGATGAAAGCTAGGGCACTTTCACACAGCCCAAATAATCCACTTTCAATCCACTTTCAATGCACTTTGAAAGTGGATTTTACTGTGTGAACTGGCAAAACCCACATTAAGGTGCACTGAAAGTGGATTGAAAGTGCACTATTTGGGCTGTGTGAAAGTGCCCAGATCTAGTGTGTTCTTTTTGTGACTTGAACCTGAGAATTCATGGTTTACAGATCAGTCCTTTAGAATGCTTGTGCTTCTCTCCAGGTTAGAAAAATATAAGGAAGACGGTTCTTGCCAGTCAAACTCTTAAGTCTCTGGGGGGTTAGATACCCTCCCCCGCAAAAAAAAAAGAGTTTGGCTAGAAGTACTCCACGCTGCTATCAACCTAGTGAATTAACATGCCAAGATTGTCTTAATTATCAGAACGATTAGTATACCGTGCATACTGAAATGAAAAAACATTCATAATTACAAACGTCATTATGTGGCGATTTCTTCGTTCTGTGCAGGATTTAGAATTCAGCACTATATTTCATCTTATTGGATTTTGTGCTTTTTAATCTATTGTTATTGCAGCATGCAATATCGTATTTTGAACACAATCTCTTCTGTGGAATTAGATGTGCAGCCAGTGTAGCATAATGGATATGCTGCCTAACAATGGGAATCCTTTAAAAACATCATAACATTTTAAATTTCATAATTATGAAAGATTAGGAATGTACATTTTAATTCCCCTGACGTTAGCATGCCTGTGTTGTGAGCTGAAATATTTAGGATTTTTGTTGTGAGTTTAATTAAACATACTCATTGTCTTGCATCAAAAATATGATTTGCACTGAGTTCACATATTTCAGATTTAGATTTGCACTAAATCAGATTGGAAAATAGTGTAGTGAATGCTTGGAGTTAATTTGAAATTCTAGCCCCTGTAACCACCAGGATATAAACAGAAATGATGGCTGGTGTACAATGGAACAGGATGGTTTGCACCATCCAAAGACCGATTGGGAGTCATTTTTTGCCCAGTTCTCTTTCTTCACCGACTTTTTAAAATGTGTAATTTTTTTTAAAAAAGGATGCATTGCAGTTTATCTGGGTGACGACTGAGATAATTAACTCCTCATTCAAAAGAAATTTCTTATTAGCCAACATATATGCCTGTGATACTATCATAATACCCCTGCCATGCACATTTATGTAATAGGTTATACTGTATTTTACCCAGTATCTCAAACATGTATTTACTGGTGATGACCTTATTCAAATGTAGCTTATCTAGATGAAAGCTTTGAAAAAGCTCAAAAGTTCAAGGCAGCCAGGTTTCCCAAATATGATGCTGTTATGTGAAAAAGCTACAGATTCTAAGATGTAGGCAATCCAATGCAGAACTGGGGGGAAAAAGGAATCCTTGACATATGCTTTGTTCCCTGTAGAAAATATTGGTTAGTTGCATTCCTTGGCTTTGCCAATCATTTATCATCAGTAGTAAATAAAGTATAAGTTATCCATATTGTAATGGACATAAAGGGGACTAACTGTCCTGGAAGCATATGTCATAGCTTATTTTATTGCACTATATGTGTACTTTACTTTGGTTTTAAGTATTTTAATGATATGTTTTTATTTTTTATTTTTTTTATTAAGTATGTTTTTAATCTGTTAACCTTCTTGGTGGCCCTGATAGGGGCAGAAAGGCAGGACATAAATATTATGCTGGCTGGGCAACACCATTTGAGGACCAGAAGAAAGAATGGCTGTCCCTAACTAGGTCTTTAAAAAGTAATTGATCAAAGTTGTGATGGTGGGGACACAAGAAGAAGAAGAGTTGGTTTTTACACCCCTCTTTTCTCTACCTTTAAGGAGTCTCAAAGCGGCTTACAGTTGCCTTCCCTTCCCCTCCCCACAACAGACACCTTGTGAGGTAGGCGGGGCTATACAATGTGAGGAAAAATTGACTCAGCTCAGATGACCTCTAACTCCCAATCAAGGTAGACTTTTGGGAGAAGTCTCTAGATGGTTCAAACCAGTCCAAGATGGAATGATGTTCTGAAAGGAAAATGATTTCACCCATCCCATCTTCCCACAGATGTGCTGCTTCAACTAATTAGGATGGTATGAACTGGTGACCTCGATAGCTCAGCCTGTTGGCATAACAAGCTACAGGTATTGTTTGTGAGAACAGAATAAGCTAGGCCTGTGGAAAATTACTGAGTGCTAAATCTTAAACATACAAAATGGAGAACAAAATGGTACTTCTGTCTTGACACATGCACATGTGAGAAATCTCTGTCACAGAAGGTGCTTCATTTTCCATTTGTGCAAGATCAATGGATTTTAATGGCCCTTGTTCCAACACAAATTTTAGCAGACAAAGAATGCTCAGTAGCAGAGACTATTTATGGAGTTCATTCATGGTATTTACTAGATTTGCGATAGACAGATACTGAGACCACAGGATAAGAAGATCCAAAATATTGAAACTGTTTATTGAAGAACTAATTATTAAAAGGCTAACATACTTATATACCAAGACATTTGTAATGTGGTTGCACCTTCATGTTGAATTAAAATTATTATATATTACTTTAACTAAGGGATATGAGAATCTCTGTGCTAGTTCTGTTCCCTTGTCAATTTCAAATAGCCAGTTTTCCTTACTGTGGTCTCTATTGCACATTAGCACTAAAAGACCCCTATTTGCTTTACTCTGAGGTCTTCTTTCTAGTCAGCATGTTCCTTGAAAGTTGGGTGTACTTTAGACAATGGCACAACTTCTGAAGAACTGAGTTCATGAAGACAGCTTCATGAATAACATACTTTTTTCAACAGCTGTGATTAGTTGATTAGTCTTGAGCCAAGCCTTGGATTGGCTTGTCTCCATTGTTTGGTATGCTACTGAAGCACTGTGCTGACCAGCTTTGTAGCTGTGCAGTAGTTTCTGTCTTGCAGCCTCTTTGCCCCTGTACAGTGGATGAAATAAATTTCCCCTCAGGTCATAAATGATTCTGTCAAGCAATTCAATGAGACTGGATATTATGTGCGGAAAACAATGACTTCCATTGGACCGTGCCATACTGCACATTAATATTTGGATGGGAGACCACCAAGGAAGTGCAGGGCTACTACACAGAGACAGGCAATGGCAAACCACCTCTGGTTGTCATTTACCTTGAAAACCCTACAGGATCGCCATAAGTCAGCTTGATGGCACTTTCCACCACATCCTAAGCAAGAACAATTTGGTCCAAAGTACCCAGTAAACTTCATAACCAATAAATAATCTGAAGCAGACACACTGAACCATGCTATGATGGCAGGTTCTCAAAGAAACTTTGATCAGTGTCTTTGTCAAAGTGTTTAAGAGTTTGTGGCTTCATGTATTTAGAAAGTATGGCTTATTTTCTAGATATCTTTGTGTCTGGGGGTGGTGGCCCTACACACGCACTCTCTATTGGCTGGAGATCAGTTGTAATAGCAGGAGATCTCCAGCTAGTACCTGGCAGTTGGCAACCCTAGTTATGACCCTCACATGTCTACTGATTTGGGTAACATGTGGTGGCCCTACACATGCACTCATCTGCTCCAGAAGAGATGCCAACAGGGAGTGGACTCACTCAGGCACTGCTGAGGCAGACAGGCCAGCCAGAGTCTGTAGGGAAGGGAACAACTGATCTCCAGCCGATAGACATCAGTTCACTTGGAGAAAATGGCTGCTTTGGCCATTGGCCTCTATGGCAATGAAGTCCCTCCCCTCCCCAAACCCCACCCTCCTCAGGCTCCACCCCAAAAAACCTCCTGCTGGTGGCGAAGAGGGACTTGGCAACCCTACATGCTGGGAGTCCTTGCATAATGGAGGAGCTATAACCTGAGTGAGTCCTTGGAGGCAGTTTCCCTGCTCAGATATACAGCAGGTAGCTCATTCTTTGACATTAATACTTCAGCCACCCCGAGGCTTAACTCTGGAGGAAGGGTGCAGAATCCTGAAGTTGTGACTTGAATAAAACAAAACAAACAAAAACAAACAAACAAACAAACAAACAAAAACCCTCAGGAATGGCCCATGCCTGAAGCTGCCCTGGAAACTGAGTTGAAGTAGGTGGAGAAAATAATGGGAGAATGGGGCCTCCTGACTGAAGCAGGAATGTAAGCTCCTTCTTCTCCTGAAGTAATTGTTATTTTAAATTAATATTTGGAATTTAATTACTAACTTTTTGTTACTATATGTTGTTATTATTAGTTATTACCATATATGTTTAGATGTAAACGGGTTGAATATAATTACTAATATATTGTTAAACTGAATAATGTTACATTCTATACCAAAATGTATAACATCCAAATGCTGTATGTTGCCAAATTCAGGTATTCTAATTGATTTCTTTTACAGAATACTTTCTTTTGTTGCACAAAATATGTTGAAAATGCTTAGAATTATGGGGGCAGGGTGTGTGGCCAAATGCTACTTTTGGGGGTTAGCCTGCTGAGCATGAAGGGGCATATCCCCCAAGAAAGAAATACTGTGAGCGTAGTCAGCTATAGGGCTAGCCAGAGGCACAAGAAAGGGGAAGTCCCTAGTTACAAATAAATGAGAAAATTGACTTAGTATCCAAACATTTGCTATTGGTTAATGATCAGAAATAGCAGCCTATGTAAGAAAAAACTTTGGCTTTACTTTGTTGAGGTAATTAAGAGGCAACTGCATCAATGTGAGCAGTAAAGTCCTTGGTGTATCTGCAGGACACTTATGTACTGGCGGTTTTAAATGCACATTTTTACAGGCAGTGATTGTTGATGGCAAAATGCCCTTTGAAAAGGAGATCAGAGCGGGACTAGCCATGCCAATCTACGAGGATAGTCCTGTGGCTTTGTAATATTTTATGAAACTCCTGGTCGAAGGAAATCAGAAGCATTGCCTCAGGAATTTTTATTAAGCACTTGTGCCATATGAAGTACTTGAATGGATTGCATTTATTCCCCCAAATACATTTCACGCCTGCTTTATGTGGTCTACTGCACAGGTCGGGCCAAGAATGAATGGTTTTTATGAAGTAAGAAATATTTTTTTTAGATATCCTCTATATGAATCTTTGGCTACACAAGAAATCAAAATATATTTTAATATTTTAATCTGTAAGCAAAAAAAAAAAAAATTGCCACTGGGTGGCAGCATAGTTCTTTGGTTTTCCCCACACAGAATGTCCTCTCTGCTGAGAGGCATGAAACATGCTGCACCTCACTGATAAATCTCTAATCTACTCTCTGTGCTTTCTTTTATCATTCTTTACACACATGAAAACACTACACAAGTTATATGGGATTTGTTACACTGCTGCTGCTTGTAGTGTTGGCAATCGTGATGCCATCCTTTTCTATAAGACAACCAGCTAGCAACTACCTTTTCAATGACTTGGGCGAAACTTAATTATATTTGCTCTGGTGATTGAATTAGTAAAACCTGTTTAAAACATCACTTTTGGAGGCTAGCATTCTTTTCCTGCTGCTCATTCTGTAGAAGCCAGTTTTATTTGCAGTTATTTGATGTTGGCCAAGAATCTGTGCCACCTGTGGTGTCTATGTATTTCCCAAAGTTTCCTATTTGGTGATGCCAAAGAATCTGAAGTCACATTTCTAAATTCAATATATCTAATTCTCAATATGGCCAAACCTATGGTTATTGCAATCTGAAGCCTGGGGCCATGGGCAGAGACGATAGATCTTTCTACTAACTTGAGAAAAGCTCCCGGTTTCAGAAAAAATCTGACATCTAAAACAAACATTGCATTAGGGGATAAAAACTCTCCAAAATTATCAAAACAATGTCTGTAGCTTTAAGAAATAAATGCCCTTGGTGGTTGTTGCTAGGCTACCACTACAGTACTGCCAGCATTCAAGCCTTTTTTTTTTTTTTTTTTAGTAAAAGACAAGGTGGGTGGGGGCAGGGCCCTTTCCAGGGCTATTTTGGCCTTTGTGAGAGGACTTATCAAAGCCAGGCCCACCACCGCTTTTGACTGGGTACCATGCAACATGCATGACTCACCCAGGACTGGCTGCTTGCTGTTCAACAGCAGCCACCTCATAATATTTAGTGTGATATAGTGATTAGAGTTTCATATTAGGATATGGGAGACCCAGGTTCAAATCTCCACTCTGCCATGAAAGCTTATTGTGTGACTTTGGGCCAGTTACACATTCTCAGCCTAACCCACTTCACAGGGTTGTTGTGAGAATAAGATGGAAGAGAGAAGAATGATATAAGCTGCTATGGATTACTGCTGTGAAGACTGGGTTATAAATGAAGTAAATAAATATTAATATAAGTTTTGCAGATAGATAAAAAGTTTGGGTGGTGGGATATGAGAATATGGAGGTTGCCAGGAGAAGGAAATGGGGGGGATGTAGGGGAGAGTTAGGTGCCTCCTGCAAATCCTTGCAGGTTCCCAATGATGCAACTAGGCCCAGTAGCCACCAATGTGCTACTTGGCCATAGTTTTCCTGGGGAAGATTGAGTGGTAGGTGGGAAGGATAGAAAGAAAGAAGGAGGGACAGGTGAAGATATGGGGGCTGCCATATCATATAAATAATGTGGGGAGGGGATACAGGGGAAAGTGAGGTGCCTCCCCACAAATAGTTGCAGGTTCCCCACTGCACAACTGGGCCTGGCATGGCACTGTGCAACTGAGCCCAGTTTGGCAACTCACATCACACAACTGGGACAGAGTTTTCCTGGGGGGAGGCTGTCAGGGAGATGGAGGATGGGAAAGCTGAAGACAGGGGACAGATAAAGGTAAGTTGGCTGGCGGGTGGGAAGGAGAGAAGTAGGGTTGCCAGGTCCCTCTTTGCCACCAGCAGGAGGTTTTTTGGGAGGAGCCTGAGGAGGGTGGGGTTTGGGGAGGGGAGGTACTTCAACGCCATAGAGTCCAATTGCCAAAGCGGCCATTTTCTCCAGGTGTATGATCTCTATTGTGATCTCTATTGGCTGGAGATCAGTTGTAATAGCAGGAGATTTCCAGCTACTGCCTGGGGGTTGGCAATCCTAGAGAGAAGGAAGCAGGAAAATGGGAGAGTCTATGGGGGCTTTCAGGAAAGGGAAAGAGGAAATAGTAGCAGAGGGGGGGATGTGATGTCCATAGCCTGGAGAGAAGTTCTGATTCCAGGAAAACTCCAGGCCCCACCTGGAATCTGGCATCCCTAATTCCAGGACACATACATTCTACTCAGAGGCCTCCCCTCTCTTTCCTTATCTGGAAACATTACCAGGATGATGGACCTCCCTGCTCCTTACTCTCAGCCAGACAGGAAGTAAGCCAGTAAAATCGTCGCATCACCACCTCAGTTGGCAAACCTGGAGAGAAAAGAAAATCTTGGTTTTACTCTTGCCATGACTCACTACTTGTTTCAAATGGGTGCAAGAAACTTCACCTGTCAACAACCTCTTTGTGGCCACTTGTGAGGATAACTGTCTTCGATGGGCACATTCTCTTGAGCCTGGTATAAAACCCGAGTCAGCCAGCAACTCCTAAGAATGAAAGGCAGTGGGAAAGTGTCTCCCCCCCCCCCCATGTGTGGATTTAGGACCAGACTAGAAAGTGGGGCCCATTCATATGGATGCAGTCTATGCATCTCCCCAGCCACACATGGCTTTCATAACAGCTCTAATTAGGAAATGAGTCACTGCATTGGTTCTTGTAGGTTATCCGGGCTGTGTAACCGTAGTCTTGGTATTTTCTTTCCTGACGTTTCGCCAGCAGCTGTGGCAGGCATCTTCAGTGTTACTCCTCTGAAGATACCTGCCACAGCTGCTGGCGAAACGTCAGGAAAGAAAATACCAAGACCACGGTTACACAGCCTGGATAACCTACAAGAACCAATGAACTCTGACCGTGAAAGCTTTCGACAATATTTAGTCACTGCATTCTTTGACTGTTGCAGATAGAGTGGTACACAGTGAACCTAAACTTTTTTTCTTTATCATAATTCTTCTACTAGGATAGTATATGTATGGTGCATCATGCAAGAAGTGCATTCCAATATGTTGCGTCCAAACGCAAATAAGAACTAGCGTTGTTCATTCATGATGATGGCTTGGTCTGACTTTTTGCTGCAGTCAAAGCTTTTAATTTGCTGACCAAACAGCTATCATATGATAAAATATGGTGTTTGGTACATGAACATCTTATATCCTGTGTGCATCTCCTCATAAATGCAGCTCCCTCTTTTTCTAGGATGGTGCTTGTTAAGAAGGCATAGTGAGGACATCAAAATGGATAGGTGACATTCTATGTTTACGAAGTAATTGATTGGTCCCTATCTTACTGGTATACCGCCGGCCCAATATAAAAGCATTATTGTGTTAATGTTTGGCCTGGCGTTAATACACACACACACACACACACACATTCAAAGTCCGATGAATGCAAAACATACAAATAGATTTCATTGACTCTGACAGTAAAAGTTCAGGTGCAGAAATAGTCTTGCTGGAGATTACATTTAAGTTTATATTAAAAAGTGAACGTGAGCAAGTTACAGAAAGGAATTCATAAGATTTCATTGCAGGGTGTGTGCATCTAGCATTCAGGCTTGCTTCACTTCTTCATATTTTTGGCACCAGAATTAAGGACATTGTAACCTTCTGTCCTTTTACCATTTAGCTTTTAATTTGCAAAAATATGTTTTAGGAGCTGAAGCCTTAAAGTTCCCCGATGTCCCTTATTTTAAAAAGAACACTGCACTTCCTATCATACTTGTCCTTTTAAGTCATTGACTATAACAATACAGTGTTGTAGTTGAAACTTTGCATTGAAGATCTAAGACAGCAAGTGGGTTTATCTGGGAGTAAGCAGGATTCCTGGTCCCGTGGCATTTACAGCTTTGTGTCCCCAGAAACAAACTAGAGGTCAATAAAAAAATTTCAGCAAGGTGAAATATGTCCATTGCAATGGGTTCCTATTAATAAATTGGCTTTTTTTCCCTACTACTGAAAATTTCCAAATGATCTTCAAAGATAGGCATTAAAATAATCTAACATAGAGTACATATAACGTGTGTCAAGGTAATCTTTTTTACCAAGAAAAGGCACAGCTGTTCTATTTTATGTCACAGAACCACTTTTAGTTCCATTTACAAAGTCAGGTGCAAAAGCACATACAAACTATGAACCCATTTGGGTGGGGGGAGTGCAACCGTAATTATACACCTTTTTTTTTTTACTTTTCCGCTTGTGTTTTGCTTTCTCTAGTGGTGGTTTGATCTTTCATCACTGTTTCCATTTTTTATGACCACTTATATGACTTAAGTAGTCATAAAAAAACAGGAGAAACAGTGATGAAAGATCAAAACCACCACTAGAGGGAAGAAAACATGTACAGAAAAGAAAAAACCCTGAAGCAGTATGGGCTTACATCCAAAGAAATAACATATGTGGGGAAAGTCTCCTGCCTGGATAGAATGAGCTTATTAGCTGTCATTGAGCCAACTACAGTAAAGTTTCACAGCCCGGCCAGCAGCAGCACTGAGACTGCAGCAGAGAATGGTCTTTGAGTCCTGGGTGGGTCCTAGGTATGACCAACACCCATTTTGCTTTGTGACCTGCTTGCCACCTACAGGCCTGACAGGCAGTCCATAGTGGGAAGTAGCTATGTCTAGGACTTTCCCAGAACTTGATTCTGACCCAGTGTGATTAGGGTTGCCAGCTCTGGGTTGGGAATCTAGGCTAATGGTTAGAAGGAGAAGAACCTTTTCTCGTATGGTTTCTTTTCTGGAACTCAGTCTGCAAACCAAGTTATAGGTTGTCTTGCTCCCTCTTGTTTTTCAAGGATTGGTCAAGACAGAACTTTTTATTCTCTAGGTTTTTGAGGTGAGTGACAATTATTTCTAAGTCAGTGGCAGCCTCACTGTTGATTCATTTATCGTTGTTTATAATTCTAAATAATAATAATGTTAACTTTTAATTCCAGAGGGATAGCCATGTACCTAAACAAGATGTGCAGATAATCATAGGTGACTGGAGCACAAAAGTGGGAAGCAAAGTAGATTCAAATATTAGAAAATTTGGGCAAGGATCATGAAATGAAGCAAGAGAGTGACTCATAGAATTCTGTGAAGACAATGTTGTTCATTGTGGACATATGCTTCAGACAACCAAACAGACGGTTATATACATGGACTAGGGTTGTTCATATCAATATACCCGAACCGAAAATAAACACAATACTGGCCATTTTGGCAATATTCAGGTTTTGGCTTTTAGACCAAATATCAAGACCTGGGAATCTGCCCAAAGCTGGATTGGCGATTCCCGAAAAAGCCGAATTATTTGGCTTTTTCAGGTTCAGCTATTTGCCTTTGCTCAGATGCATGGCTCTGTGCTTTCTCCCATTTTTCTATCTTTTGAGTGGTTTTGTTAGGGCCCCATAGTTGGAGCCCTTTTGAGGTAGGGATCATGTAATCAGAGCCAACTTGGTCTGACCCATCATCACCTTTCAGTGGATTAATGTGGATCAAGCATAAGGGTTATTTAAAAGATGAGGCTCACCCAGTCCCATCCAGAGGGATATACCCTCCAACTAAAAAGAACCAGCTTCAACAGCTGCTCAAACCACCAGGCTTCTGAAGGAGACTTCCTCACCCACATGGATGAGCAGTCTCCTTCAGAACAGCCCCCAAGGTCAAGACTTCAGCTGGCTCCGATATCACCACCCCCCTGAACACCTACTCTCACACTGAAGGTCTCCCCGAGTAGAGGCTTCATTTCCCTGCACCGTGTCCATCTCTTGAAATCAGATTTTTGATGACTATAATAAAGGACTGTTCACAGGATGTCATTTACCCCCAAAAGAAATATTTTCTGTGTCTTATTTTTCTTGCATTTAAGCCTTTTCCCTCAATTTGGAAGCTAATTTGCATGGACATCATGCTATGTCCTCCAGATATGAATGGAACCCCAGACTTTGAGGCACCAGCCTTCCAATCAGTTCTTTCCACCAGTCCTTGGCAATGCTGAGCTTCTGAATCTGAAAACTGATGGACAGTTTGCCTCGCAAATGCCTGGAGGATGGGGGCGACCCCTTTCCTGGCCCATAAAATTCACCAAACTTCGGTGACTGTCTAAGGAGAGTCCCTTGTAGCAATGCTGCAAATTTGGTATGTGTTGTTTGGACAGATCCATGGGTCCCCTCTATTCACTGGAGGGAGGTGAGCATGGTAGCCTACTCCTGTTGGGGGTACATCATAACCATTAAACCTATACTTATTTCTTGTGGGGAGCTGCAGTTGAATTATGCCTGTACTGTCTGCTGGGGCTGCTTCGTGGGGCTCAGATCTAGCAAGAAAATAGGCATTATGAGTGTTTGGTTAGAAGTAGCACAGATCACAGAGGGGTGGCTGGTAGGGCCTTTTGATATATTATGGAGTACATGGATCCAACATTCCTACCCTAACTCATGTGTGACAGTCTGATGTGACAGGTTCTCCTCAATTCCTACATGTGTGGTGACTGATTCAGATTGCAAATGTGGTGCGCATTGAGAAGGGGCTTTGGTCCTGAAATGGTCCATGGGGGGGCACAGTTTTGCCCACTGAGGGAAATCCAGTTGTGATCTGAATTTGGTGCCACATGTGGGAACCGAAGAGAACCCTCAAATCACATCTGACTTTTAAATAGGGCACAGCCCCAATCTGTGAAAAGATTCCATAATGTGAAAAGATGCCTTATTCTTAGCATTCATCAGGTGCTTTGTAAACCACAGTCCCAATTTTGGGGTGAATGTGGCTAACATTAAGGTCACAGGATAGAACAGGGATGCAATTGATGCACTGTTCACACTGCTGTCCAACAGCCTCCCTGCTAAACTGATAGAGATGGTCTTGTGGTACCCCAAAGTTTTGTTGTCTTGCTCAGCAACATGACAATTACACTAGGGGGTTCCACAGGCATCTGCCTTGTCTTCAAAGCTGCTTAACATCTACATGGACCCACTGAGAAAACAATCAGGTGTAATCAATATGCAGATAATGCCCAACTCTATGTCTATTTCAAAGCTGTGTGGAATTTCTGAACTATTGCCCAGACAAGTAATGTTGTTCAGTGATACAGTTGCTGAGGACTGAGGAGTCAGCTAGTAATTGCAGTCCCCCTGAGGGTACAGGAACATACCTTAGGGGATTTGCTGGATTCTGGCCTACAGTTGAGAGGCCCAGTCTAGTTCTATGGCATGGAGATTACATTACTAATACTGTCTATATGGGGCTGCATTTGTAAACAGTCCAGAAACTTCAGCTGGTCCAAAATGTGGCAGCCATTTGCACTGGGGGTCAGAATACAGTTGTCGGTAGACCCAGCTCTTTATTATGTCTTTAAATATTGTCCCACCATGAGTAACCCAAAATAATTTAGTTCCATTTAGAGAATTTAGTTCCATTTAGAGAAGAAGAAGAGTTGGTTTTTATATGCTGACTTTCTCTACCACTTAAGGGAGAATCAAACCGGCTTACAATCACCTTCCCTTCCCCTCCCCACAACAGACAACCTGTGAGGTAGGTGAGGCTGAGAGAGAATGACTTGCCCAAGGTCACCCAGCTGGCTTCGTGTGTAGGAGCGGGAAAACAAATCCAGTTCACCAGATTAGCCTCCACCGCTCATGTGGAGGAGTGGGGAATCAAACCCAGTTCTCCAGATCAGACTCCACTTCTCCAAACCACCGTTTTTAACCACTACACCATGCTGGCTCTCAGATAGATATAGATAAAAGGAAGTAATCAATGAGATGGTATGATTTTACATTAAATGTCTTGAGGGTCCCTGATGTGTAGATTGGTGCTATAAAAATACAACATATGACTAAACTGCAAAATTAGATCAGTGGACCCCTTAGTTTAGGCTAAGGACCTAAGTTTTTGTAATGTGTGGAGGAGTTCAAGATTTTGTGATTTGCTTACTTAATGATCTGTACACCATGCTTGTTTTTGGGAGTCATCTTGTTTAGCCCGTAAGCAGTTTAGAGCAGGGATGTTTAGAGTGGTTGTAGATGAAATGTGGCTGTTCAGCATCTTTTAAAATTAGGAGAGTGTTCTGAGTGTGCTGTGTAATTGTACTGCAGTGTAAAAATGCTTTTTAATAATAATGATCATCTTAGGGTGGTGTGGAGTGCTTTCAATTAAGGTTTCTGGGTAGTAAACTAAATTGTAGAATGGTAATGTTATCTCATGGCTTCATTAGTTTGTGAACATTGCTGAAAGTTTAAATTATCCATACCTCTCGGGAAGAAATGCTTTATGGCTGCAGCCTATTTACTCTGAAGAAGTTCTACTGACCTACACTAATCCAGAGTAAGCTATTTTGAGGACATAAGCAACGTATGGCCCAATTCTAAGCCTCACATTAAGCCTTAATAGTGGAACTTTTGTTGACAAATTGGGAAAATGTGATTTAGATCCTATTACTGTTAGGTGGATCTGTAGTTGGTTGACAGATCAAGCCCAAAGAGTGCTTGTTAATGGTTCCTCATCTACTTGGAGACGAGTGACTAGTTGAGTGACTCAGGGATCTGTCATGGGCCCTTCCAACTCTATGATTCTATGAACTTACATTTTGAAAATAATTGTAGTCAGAGAAGTTGCTATTGTCTGTATCCATGACTGCCAGATTCATACTGAGCAGTATTGCACCTTTCTTAAACCACTAATTTAGAAGGTTGTGATCTAATGTTCCAACAAGCTGTTGCCACAACAGCTGAAGCTCCCAATTTTTTTTGTAAGTGCCAACCTTTCTATTGCAGGACTATAAGGAGAAATGTGCTATTTTCACCTTTCCCCTTATCTCTATGCGATGGAAAGGATTACGGTATATACTTTAAAAGGAGAGAGAGAGAGAGAGAGAGAGAGAGAGAGAGAGAGAGAGAGAGAGAGAGAGAGAGAGAGAGAGAGAAAGAAAGAAAGAAAGAAAGAAAGAAAGAAAGAAAGAAAGAAAGAAAGAAAGAAAGAAAGAAAGAAAGAAAGAAAGAAAGGAATTCAGTAGTCGTGGCAACTGAATGTTAGAAATATTTGTTTCCATTAGCTCAACAGCAATTATTGATTAACCTCAAAATGCCTTCCAGTGGCATGGTAGGCAAAAAATGCAGAGAAAGGGGTCACTCAGTGTGTGAATAGTTAAATCAGTTCCAAATTATATAAATGTGACCAAAATAAATGCTGGTGTTTGTTAAAAAAAAAAAAACCTACCCTTCATTGTTTGTCTAAGTAGTTCTCAGTTAATGGCTGCTTATTCGTTTGACTGGGCAGTGTTTAGGCCCATGATAAGTTGTTGTTTTTGAGGGCGGGAAACCTTGATACAAACCTGCTAGGCAGGTTTTCACAGCTATTCAAGCAATGTACTAAACTGACAGTGACTGGCTCATGTCGGACTGGCAACTGAGCTTACTGTGTTTTAAGGTGTCAAGCAGGTTTGATGTGAATTTTTTCATCGTTCCTAGTAGTGGCCCACCCACCACTAGCTCAAGGCTATTGCCTAGGGCACCAGAGGGTGGGGGCCCCAGAGGAGTAACTAGAAGTAGAGATGTGGTAGAAAGAACGTATGGTGTCTATTTTTATCCCAACATACAATGGCAGCATTTCTTGGGTACATTTTATTTCTTTTCACTTCCGTAGTCTGCCAGAAGTCACCTTCAAGTGCTTAAGAACTGTCTGTGGCTGCCAAGTCATACAATTACAGTATTTTGTTCTGTATACTTCACTATATTTTGGGTTCGTCTGCTGTCATTCCTCAAAGAGAATGAAAACTCTCTTAGGTCATTAATCAGGACCTCTCAGTAACTGATCGGAGTATTTTTAGTGCAAATGATCAGGCCTTCTTAGCAAGAACTTAGCCCATATTAACATTTCTTATAAAGAGGTTCTTAGTACAGAAATTACCAACCACAAATTTCAGCTTGTTGAGGTAAGTAACTCTGCCTCCAACACTAGACACCTTTCCTCTTTTGTTCTTATATTACAATGTTCCCAGGAGTTTGGAGCACAACTGTTAGTCCATCTAGATCCAGTCAGGGATCTATACTTGTTAGTTCATCTAGATCCAGCTGCCCTTTCTTCAAGCTCTGGAATAAAGAAAGAAATCTTTTTCATTCAAGCTTCTCACTACATAATCCAGAATTTGGCTGAAAATTAAACTTTTTCCTGTGCAAGACTATCACTGTCTTATGATAGGGAACATCCTACTGCTGGAAAACATACCATGCCTTGTTTTACTGCCCTTCTGGATCTATGCTAGGATTACTGCTTGGGTCACTGCCTTGGATTTTGGCACCATATGTTTATGATCCCTTCCAAAACCATCCTGCATTCTGTCATCTATCATGATATTACATGGATCTTAACTCCTCACCCACTGCCTTTAGAATTCTTGGCTGCCCAGAGGCTTGGGGACCATGCCCAGTACTTGGACCAGTTGGTACCTGGAGCAGATTGGTAACTATGAGCCCCTACTCTGTGGCTTCTTGTTTACCCTCTACTTGAGTGATACATGTTTGTATTTTACCAATGGGTATTTAGAATATTTGCATCTTAATGTGGGCACTATAATGTTGGTACGTGAAATTATTGTACTGTAAGTTTGGTATTATTATGAGTATTATTGTGTATGCTAATTATTGCCTTCGATAAAGCCTTTTCTATGCCCATGTTTTAAATTGAAGCTAAGTGACTTAATTTAGATCAAAGCTAAATGATTTAATCTGGAGGTTAGGGAGGCTTTCTGACATCTATCATTCTGCATAGTGTGCAAAACAGAAATGTTCAGGAAGATGTTTTTATAAAAGGAATATGATTGTAGTTTTAATATCTTTGAAAAAAATACACAATTTACACTGCACTGTTTATTGTATTATAGTGTTTTTATTACACTGTTCTCTAATTTTGCAATCCAGTTTTCATTGATTGTATTATATCGCTTTTATTGCATTTTTGCCTAATTGTGTAATTTGCCTTCAGTATCACTGAGAAAGGCAGCCTAGGAGTGAGGTAAATAAACCGATCTATCTCTGACATCATCATACATGTTCAACATATCAGTGCTCTTCCAAACTTGCATTAGGAGTGGCATCACTTTGTCAAATAATCCCATAGTTTCTGCCTATGTTGAGTGCACGGCAGGATTGACAGCTGATGGCTAGCACCCAGCAGAAGACTGGGGACAGAGATCTGGAAGTGACATCGACGTGACATTCTATATCATGCCATCAACACAACAGTGATTTTTGGCTGATTTCCCCTCTACGGCCCTACTCTGAGCTGCAGCTGGGGTCAGAGGCTGTCATCAGGAGGTCTCCTGCTATAGTGGGGAGATTGGGCAGCTCTAGTGCACAGATGGATATAAAACCTAAGGCATGATATAGTGCACAGATACATATAAAACCTCCTATGAGGGAGAGGAGCCCTGTGGCACAGAGTGGTAAGCTTCAGTACTGCAGTCCAAGCTCTGCTCACGACCTGAGTTCGATCCCAATGGAAGTTGGTTTCAGGTAGCCGGCTCAAGGTTGACTCAGCCTTCCATCCTTCCGAGGTTGGTCAAATGAGGACCCAGCTTGCTGGGGTTAAAGGGAAGATGACTGGGGAAGGCACTGGCAAACCACCCATAAACAAAAGTCAGCCTAGGAAATGTCAGGATGCGACATCACCCCATGGGTCAGGAATGACCCGGTGCTTGCACAGGGGACCTTTACCTTACCTTTATGAGGGAGAGGCCACAGAAGAAAAGTGTTCTTTCTTATGCTGACTATCTCAGTGTGATTTCAGGCCAAATTGGAAAGTGGACCACATTCTCTTGTCTGGCGACATTGCTCTCTCTGATTGTATTAAGTAATGCTTAGGCTAAGTGAAGGATCTGTATGATCCGATGTCAGAGATTTGGCATAATTTAAACTCCACAAATCAGGTTGTGAAGGTCTTGACTCATTCCCTCTGTAATGAGTTTTGTTTAAACTCTTTTCCACCAGATTACCAGGACCACTCCTATTTTAAGACTCAAACAGGGTGCCTTCAGGGAGGAGAATTTTCCAGCAGTCAGTTCATCTGGGACAAAATAATGTCTGGCTTGATGTCACAGGGATCTTTAGAGATTTTCCCTTCCCAGCTGTAGAATGATCTGCCACATCTCTACTGCCCTTAACTACCACAGGGAAAACAAGGGTAACTTTCTCTAGTCCTCACTCCTGGCAAGGTCTTCCTCTTGCAAGAGTTCCCCTGCGCCCAGGACCGTTTTTGGATCCCAGACCTGATTGTTCTGTTGTGTAGTTAGACCCACTTACCACCTGACTCAGAACAGTCTGTGTTGTTGATGGAACTCTCTGATGAGTAAGAAGCATCTGCAGTGAAGTCAAGTGTACACTTCAGAATAATGATATTCGTGGCTTTTCCTTTTCCTTGTCTGACTCTTAAAGTCTATCAGAATATTTGTTAGAGCCAAACAACAAAAATAGGACCTACAACAAGAAATGATCCTACATTTCTTGTTTCCCCACTTTTGAATTTTCTTAATAAGTTTCCTAAGAATCATTCACTCTCACCAAGCACAGTGATTTTCATTCCCAGTGCATCCTTTGAACTTCTTATTTATATTTAAATGATGGTTTCAAGTGCTCCAATAATCACCAGGGTTATCTTCAGTTTAGTTTTGCATAATTGTTCCACTTCATGGCATAGCAGAGCAAAGTCCCTTATACTATGTTATCATTTTTCTTCCTTTTTTCTTTACCAATGTTTCTCTTTCAGAGCATAACAGAATACAACTGACATCTTGCCATCATAGTAACGATTCATTTTGTGTATATCATTTTGATATGTGACAATCTTTTAATCTCACCATATTTTTGCATTGTCTTCGTGTTTTCTTTACCTTGTTCCTGTTAGTCTTTCATTATCTTTCTCCACTTCTCTGGATGTTTTCTGCAGAATATGTAAGTTATTTCTGCTATAGTTATGCAAAAATGGCTGCTTCAGACATAGCCTAAAGCTGTTTAGCTTATCTAATTCATATGTGCCCAAAGGCTACTGTTATGGTAGGTGATGTGTACTGTCTCAATTTTCAGTTATGACAACTTTTGGAGGCAAAACATAGATCATGTGTTACATTTATGATGGTACCTCACAAACAGTTCTCACTATGTCTTACAGTCTAAATAAAAATTGGGAGGGAAAGAAAGGAAATGTATGATTGCTGAACTTAAAAAGGTAGTTGGAAGGATTGTGAGATTTATGTTGGCAATTATTCTGCTGCTATTGCCTAGTTAAATGTGAGTCACTTGCAGCCCATTCCTGAAAAGTTGGCGTGCGGAGTCGGCGGGGAAAAGGTGCAGTGGCGCCTCTTCCTAAGCCGATTCGCGAACACCGTGGGAACAAAAAAAGCTGTTTCGCTGCTTTTTTTGTTTTTAACTGGGCCAAAAGCCCCATTGAAAACAGCGAGGTTGCACCTGATGAACAGCAGGCACAGCATTGCTGTTCCTGCCGCCGGCGTAACTGGCTGGACTGGGATAGGAGGCCGCCTAACCGGCGGCTCCTCCCCCTGGCCCGCCCTGGAATGCCCCCCTGCGCTGGCACGGCCTCTCTATACCATTGCCAGTGCCACAGAGAGGCTGCACTGGCGGAGAGGTGAGGTGGGGTCCTGCAGCATTCTCCTGCCGGTGGGACTGGCCTCACCACCAGCGTAAGCATGTGTAATCGCGCAATTACATGCACTTACACTGGTGGTGAGGTCACGCCACCTCCCAAGGACTTTCAGCCCATTTTTTTCAGGAATGGACTGTTGGTTTGTCTTAGAGGTAAGTATAGAATTGTTTTGAATCATGTGTACAGTTGCCAGGCTGGGCCAGTGGGAGCTCAGGGGGGCGGAGGTGAGGGCATGTGGGGGCAACATCAATGACAGCGTGATGTCTCATCTGGGGAAAATCTGGAAGTGATGTCATGCCTCTCTGGGAATCAATGAAAACTCTATGGTAAATCCCTGAATATATGTCATGCCTCTCTAGGTATTGCCAGAAATATATTCTGGGTTTTCTCTGGAAGTGTCAGCTGTCAGCCCAACAGTGTGTGTGTGTGTTGTTGTTGTTTTTCAGGAGACATGACAACCCCAACTGAGTATCCTAGTAATATTCATTATACCATGCGGGCTGATAATCACTTTTCCCCAGGTCATTTTCTGTAAACTTTAAATCTGCAATGTATCTCACGAGCCTTGAGTTCTTATATTTTCCTATGGTTGGAACTTCTGGATGGTTTGTATTAAGAAATATTTATGTTAGCAAACTACAGCCTCTTAACATAATGACTTTAAAAAATATTTAAGCACAATAGTTATCTTTAGGATTTTAATTCTGGTGATACCTTGGATACAATCTTTTTAGTGTTTGTGTATCAAGAGTAGATTCTCAAATTTGCTTTCATAGAAAAAGTACTGGTGTGATATGTTTGTCAGTCACAGTGATATGCACGAAGATTGAATTTTAAATAACTGAAGATTGTTACCATTCTATACAGATTCACTATGCAGCAGGATATGATAAATGCATAGATCAATATGGCAAATGCTATATCTTAAAGGAAACAGCATAGCTTCCTGCTCTAGCAATATACACTTTTGCTGATCTATGATTTGACTGA
This sequence comes from Euleptes europaea, assembly GCF_029931775.1. NCBI lineage: Eukaryota > Metazoa > Chordata > Lepidosauria > Squamata > Sphaerodactylidae > Euleptes > Euleptes europaea. The sequence continues at coordinate 38,576,080 of NC_079320.1, read as the reverse complement.
ATAATCAAGATAAAACCTAATATTCTCAAATTAAAATAAAATAAACAAGTATTACAGCACAATTCATCAAATTATATATTTTCCACGATGAGGCTTATATTTATTTATTTATTTATTTATATGTAATAAAGAACATAAAATAGATTACATAAAACCAATAGTTTTTTATGTTCTTCATTAATATTGTAACAGCCCATTCCTGAGGGGGGGCGCGAATCCCCTCAGGATGCGGCGTAACCTCGCCGCCGGCGTAAGTACGTGTAATTGCGTAATTACACACACTTACGCCGACAGGGAGGCCAGGGCTGCCAGCGGAGAAGCACCACGGAGCCGCGCCTTGCCCCTTCACCAACGAGGCCTCTCTGTGGTGATAGCCATGGCGTAGAGAGGCTGCGTTGGCACAGGGGAGGCAGGACGGGGGCAGGATGGGGGGAGCACCCTGACCTGTTTTGGCCTGGTACGCTGGCGCTAAGAATGGCAGTGCTGTGCCTGCTTTTTAGCAGGCGCAGCTTTGCTGTTTCCTATGGGGCAAAAAGCCCCGCTTGAAGGGGAAAATGCCGTGAAACAGCTTTTTTTCCTTCAACGGGGTAGGCGAAATGGCTTAGAAAGAGGCATTGCTGCGCCTCTTCCCTCTTGTTCCCCTACACCGTCAGTTCAGGAATGGACTGTTAGCCACCTTGAGCTCTGTAAGGAAGAAAGGCAGCTAATAAATATTCTATATTAATAAATATAATAAATGGTTAATTGATTATTTTCCATGTTACTATAGTTGATGCCTGGAATATTTTGAACAATATTTCAAGAGCTGCTTTGCTTTTCAGTTCCAATTGCTTCTGAGATGATACATTTCTTGCAGAGTGTACTTCTGCACCATCGAAAGAAACTTACAGAAGACTGCAACTCAATGTCTGTGAGTAGGAGCACTCAGAAAAGATGTTCCTTGCTCATTAAAGTTGACCTGCACTAACCCACCACTCTGATGCCAATTCCTAGTGATCATACATATGAGATACAAAATCTCTGTGTCTTCCTCAAAAAGTAAGGCAGAAAACATTCAGTCCCAAATTTTTATTTAGGGTTTCTCATGAACTGTTTGTTTCTGCTCTCTTCTACAATGTTAGACATTAATGCCAAGATTAACAATAGTCATGTCATAAACAAATAAATCAAGTTGTAAGCATTCACCACCTCTGCTGTATATTTTGTAAAGTATATATCAGGCTTACACCTTACAGAATTACCTAACCAGCCCATACCATTTATCTCCATTGCTTAGTCTGCATTCAGTAGAGTTGCCAACCTCCAGGTGGGGCCTGAAGATTGCCCAGAATTATAATTGATGCCCAGACTATAGAGATTCCTATGGTTTCCTATGAAGAAAATGACTGCTTTAGAAGTTGGACTGTATGGTGTTATACCACACTGAGGTATAACACCCAAAGCCCACCCTCCCCAAGCTATATTCCCATATCTCTAGGAATTGGAGAGATTCAGGTTGGCTTACTCATCCTTAATACAAAGACATAACAGAATTGGTGGTGGTGGAAAGTGCCATAAAGTTGCAGCTGACTTATGGCAACCCCGTAGGGTTTTCAAGGCAAGAGACGTTCAGAAGTGGTTTGCCATTGCTTGCCTCTGTGTAACTGGCCAAGGTCACCCAGCAGGCTTCATATGGGGAATTGAACCCGGTTCTCCAGAATAGAGTACACCACTCTTAACCACTACACACCACATTGGCTCTCTATAATAGAATTAGTCATCCTTAATGGAGGCTGCTTGTTACATTTCAACATGAGTGATTTGTTGTACTGTCCCAGCACTAAAATACAGGAACTCATGCAGAAACATGAGGTGGGATGAAGCCAGACAGCTAACTCATACTTTTTCATACTGTATAAGTAAATTTTTGGGAATGTAAGAATGATGTACATATATATAGCCACATTTTCTCCCAATCAACAGAAGTCAACGTGACTCACATAAATTTAAAAACAAATGCAATCTTATCCCAGCAAATGTACAATTAAAAGTTCGCAAGCCACAAACTTCACTCATGGGCTACCAAAGCCATGCAAAGAGGTCTGCTTTACAGAGCCTCTGAAACCTGTGCAAGGGCACAAACATCCTCACATCCTCAGGGAGCCCATTCCAGAGTAAAGTTGAATCTACCAAAAAAAAAAAAACCCAAAAAAACAACCAAGACCAAGCAGCAGAAGTTCTTATTAACCTAGGCGGGGAAACTATGGGTAATCCCCTGCTCTGATGATTATAGCATAGTTGGGTGAAGACATTGACAGATATGAGAGTATCAAGTCTAGAAGGGCTTTAAAGGTTAATAGCAGCACCATGAATTGAATGTAGAAGCAGATTGGCAGCCAGTTTAATGATCTTGAACGCAGAGTGATTTATTCAAAAGATTTAAGCACTGTCAGCAGCCTAGTTGCTGTATCCGGTATCAATTGTGGATTCAATGTTGTCTTCAAAGTTAGCCCCACAAAGGCTACCTATATGCAAAGGATAATCATATGCATATGGTTGCTATATGCATAGGGTAATCATTAGTTATCTGTATGTACAATATATTTATATTCATCACATTTATATGCCACCCTGCTTCCAAGGCATTGAGGGCAGTGTTCGTTGTCCTACAGTTTTATTCTCCAAATTCTGATAGGTAGGTTAGGTTGAGTGATATTTGCTACGCAAAAATTCTTCTCTATCCTTCTATAAAAGAGTCCCCACCAATACCTCCCCTGACCCCCAATGTAACCAGGAAATCTGAATTTTGTCCACCTGACAGTTGTGGCTTTTAGAAGTTTAGCACCATGCTAATTACTCCTACTATTTGACCCAAAGATCCATTAGTTCGACTCTTGTGTTCACCAGAGGACTCCTTCCATTAGAGGAAGTATTTTTGTATGAAGAGAAGACAGCTCTATAAGTGGAAGAACACTACTGAATTCAAGCTGTTATCAAGATCTCTTTAGCCTGTCTTCCTTGGAAGCTTCCATGCAATGAGACATTCACAGCAGATTATGCTGTGGATCAATTTGCCTCAGCCCCATTAATGTTGAATGAGGCATGAGATGCAATTGGATCACAGTAAATCTGTGTGGCCAGTCACAATAGGGCAGCAGGCTGCTTTATTCACCTTCTCACCTGCATTTTTTTTTTTTTTTTTTTTTTTGCTGTGGCTGACCTACTACCCTCCCTTATGGGCAGTGTGAGACTAGCTGGTTGCTACAATGAGGGGAAAAAGTATTTGATCCCCTGCTAAATTTGCCATTTTCCCTCTGACGAAGAAATAACCAGTCCATAATTTTAATGGTAGGTTTATTGTAGCTGTGAGAGACAGAATAACAACAGGAAAAACCCCAGAAACCCAGAAGACAAAAGTCAGAGATTGATGTGCATTATAATGAGTGAAATAAGTATTTGATCCCCTATCAACCAGTCAGATTAGGGTTAGGGTTAGGGTTCTGCTGTCGACAGAAGCAATCAATCCATCAGATTCCAAACTAGCCACCATGACCAAGACCAAAGAGCTGTTCAAGGATGTCAGGGACAAGACTGTAGACATGCACAAGGCTGGACTGGGCTACAAGACTATTGCCAAGCAGCTTGGTGAGAAGGTGACAACCCTAACCCTAACTGTCAACCTCCCTCGGTCTGGGGCTCCATACAAGATCTCATCTAGTGGAGTTGCAATGATCATGAGAACGGTGATGAAGCAGCCCAGAACTACACGGGGGGAACTTGTCAATGATCTCAGGGCAGCTGGGACCATAGTCACCATGAAAACAGTGGGTAACATACTACGCCGTGAAGAACTGAGATCTAGCAGAGCCCGCAAGGCCCCTTGCTCAAGACAGCACATGTACAGGCCCATCTGCAGTTTACCAATGCACATCTGAATGACCCAGAGGAGAACTGGGTGAAAGTGTTGTGGTCAGATGAGACCAAAATCGAGCTCTTTGGCATCAACTCAACTCGCCGTGTTTGGAGGAGGAGGAATACTGCCTATGACCCCAAGAACACCATCCCCACCGTCCAACATGGAGGGGGACATATTATGCTTTGGGGGTGTTTTTCTGCTAAGGGGACAGGACACCTTCACCGCATCGAAGGGAAGATGGACAGGACCATGTATTGTCAAATCTTGGGTGAGCACCTCCTTCCCTCAGCCAGGGCATTGAAAATGGGTCAAGGATGGGTATTGCAGCATGACAATGACCCAAAACACACGGCCAAGGCAACAAAGGAGTGGCTTAAGAAGAAGCACATTAAGGTCCTGGACTGGCCTAGCCAGTCTCCAGACCTTAATCCCATCGAATATCTGTGGAGGGAGCTGAAGGTACGAGTAGCTACACATCAGCCTCGAAATCTTACTGACTTGGAGAGGATCTGCAAAGAGGAGTGGGACGAAATACCTCCTGAGATGTGTGCAAACCTGGTGGCCCCCTACAAGAAACGTCTGACCTCTGTAATTGCCAACAAGGGTTTTGCCACCAAGTACTAAGTCATCTTTTGCAAAGGGATCAAATACTTATTTTACTCATTATAGTGCACATCAATCTCTGACTTTTGTCTTCTGGGCTTCTGGGGGTTTTCCTGTTGTTATTCTGTCTCTCACAGCTACAATAGACCTACCGTTAAAATTATGGACTGGTCATTTCTTTATCAGAGGGCAAATGGGCAAATTCAGCAGGGGATCAAATACTTTCCCCCCTCACTGTATATTTAGGGCCAAGTTGGAATTTGGGGAGTGAGGATTGCCAGATTGGCCTGGTGTGAAACCCCTTTTTTGTCTGTTCTGGGCTGTCTCTCTGGATAAGGTTCTTGTCCCCATTAAATAGTCCAGGTTGTAAAACTGGTTAGGCCACAACTAGTTTGGCAGGAATAGGGCGAGTTGCTCAGGATAGATAGGGCTAATCACACCATCTGGTGTGATGGGGTGTGTGTGTGTGTCTGGACCAGACCTTCACATGCCTTGAGGCTGAGTGCCCTGTGAAGGAGCACCCTTGGTGTTGAGTGGTATCTTTTGAACCTGGTATGAATCTTACAGCACATCAGGGGAGAGGGATGAAGCTGGGCACCTTTCTGCACATATGGCTGTGTAGGTGGTAATAAGCAAGGCTGGTGGAAATGCCATCTGAGTTTGGAGTTGGGGTAGAACTACCCCAGCACAGACCGGGCAGATGCCTAGTGAAGCCTGCCCTCAAAATCATCAGCTTATTGAAATAAGCAGTGATGTTGATCAGCCATATTATTAAGTTAAACAATTCTAAATAAATAAAAATAGTTGAACCCATTCTCTGTGTCTGGGGTGGTAAGCATTAGCACCCTTACATGAAACTCAGTTCTGCATGATACTCAAAACAGTGAATGTTTCCAGATTTCAAGGGGGACTATATATTTGAGAAGGTTTGCATTACAATGTTGCATTACAATGAGGAGCCAGTGTGGTGTAGTGGTTAAGAGCAGCAGACTAATCCAGAGAACCGGGTTCGATTCCCCACTCTTCCACATGAAGCCTACTGGGTCACCTTGGGCTAGTCACAGTTCTCTTAGAACTCTCTCAGCCCACCCTGAGGCAGGCAATGGAAACCACCTCTGAATGTCTTTCAGCCAGTGTGATGCACTGACAAAAAAAGCTAATGCAGTCTTGGGGTACATCAACAAAGGCATAACATCCAAATCGCAGGGTGAGCCAGTTCCACTGTTCACTGCATAGGTCAGGCTGAACTTGGAGTATTGTGTGCAGTTCTGGAGGCCTCACTTCAAAAAGAACGTTGACAGATTCGAACGGGTGCAAAGGAGAGCGATGAGAATGATAAGGGGCCTAGAGACCAAGCCCTATGAGGAAAGGCTGAGGGAGTTGGGAATGTTTAGTTTGGAGAAGAGGAGCTTGAGGGGGGCCTGATTGCTCTCTTTAAGAATTTGAAGGGCTGTCACTTAGAGGAGGGCAGGGAGCTGTTCCTGTTGGCAGCAGAGGATAGGACTCGCAATAATGGGTTTAAATTGCGGGAAGAATTGTACCGTCTGGACATTAGGAAAAATATTTTATACTAAGAGTTGTTCGACAGTGGAATCAGCTACCTAGGGAGGTGGTGAGCTACCCCTCACTGGCAGTCTTTAAGCAAAGGCTGGACAAGCACTTGTCAGGGACGCTCTAGGCTGATCCTGCATTGAACAGGGGGTTGGACTAGATGGCCTGTATGGCCCCTTCGAACTCTATAATTCTATGATTCCCCCCCCCCCGAAGCCTAAGATAGTCAGTACCAGCCGAAATGCTGTATTATATGGAATAATTCTAGTTATCAGTGATGGGGTATTACATAGTGACACATCTGTAAATCATAATGATTTATGAAACAGTTGATGTCTTGAAATGTAGAAAGGTAGATTGTCTAATTTTGCATTTGTCAGTATTGTATAATGCTGTCACAAATGGAGCAGTATACAACTTTTCCTCAACTTGTGTTCATCTCAAGTGTACATCCATTTAACAGGCAGGCAGCAAACTTGACAGTTTAATTCTGTGTTAGGAAAATGTTTGCAGACATAATCCTATTCATACTGCTGGATAAGAATGCCCTGCTAGACATTTGGCCTGTAACACTATTAGCTTTAATTTTTATGCCAGCATCATGATCTTCTTAACTTGTAAACCAGCTTTTTCTTAGTAGGTTATTGGCAAAAGTAGGTAATTTTCCATATATCTTTTTTAGCTTATGGCTCTTCTGCATTTAAAGGATGATGTACAAATAACTCACAAGCGATATAATGTAGCTGCAATGGATCATTGCCTTTAAAAAGGAATAATGATGTTTTTATTAATTCCTCCTAAATTCTTGGCTGAAATTTAAGACAGTCAATAGCTTGACATGTCAGTGTAATGTATGTTGTGTTTTTATATGAAACTAAACACATAGCCACCTGCTTTAAAAAACAACTACCTAGCAGAAATTAATCGTCTACTGCATTACATGTGGAATGTCATGTTTTTTAATTAAGCCATTCTTTTAAATTGTGTTTTATAGTCTGCTCTAATCTGATAACTGTCTATGATAAATAGATAATTTTTTTTACAGCTTTTAAACTTTTTTTTTTTACAGCTTGCTTTTAGAGACTTCTTTTAGTGGCTGTATGGTTTTTATTGTATTGTTTTAGTTGTGAGTCACCTTGTGGGGGTTGCTGGAGAATATCATATAAAATTTCTAAAGAAAGAATATTAGTCTTTTGGGCTCTTTTAATTTCTTTCTGTACACTAAATGATGATAGACATGATGTTAAACACAATGTCAGCTCTGAATGACAATGTATTTGCAGTGTCCGTGCAAACTGAAATGAGATCAGCAGGCAGGCTATTAAATGAGCTCTCCCTTTCCCCATTTGTTACACATTAGCAGTTGGTATGATTAATTGGAACCAATCTAAAATAAATCTGCCGGATATTAGCCAATCAAATGTTTTAAAAAATCATACAATAATTAAGCATCCATCCTCTATCTCAGTATTTTAAATGGGGAGAAAGTCCATTTGATATAGTTGAGTATCATTTAGAGATGAAGATACATTTGAGAAAGCACCAAAGGCATCTCTGAAATATGTGTAATGACATAGGTCGAGTAGTATGCTTCTTTTGGTGTGCCAAAGGAGCTGGTTCAGATTTTCCTCCCTTCAATGGAAGCCTAACACCAAATATTATGGGGATGGATTTTGACATGTGTTGTTTGCAGGTGTACATGTGTGTTTCCTTCTTGTATGTAGCACATGAAAAGCCAGTGCCATGGGCCATGTTTGTTTTATGGTGAAATGGAAGGGATAGTGGTTGTCATCTCCACTACATGTATGAGAGACCATCCGCTAATATCAGTCCAGATTGCAAACAGATTGCCACATAACAGATATCATGACTGCTCAGTATGCCTATTCAGGCAATGTCAGGATTTAGTTAAATTAAATTTATATCCCAACATCATTTCCATTTGCAAAATGCCCGTGTTGAACTAATATCTCTTTAATTATCAAGGATTCAGGTATAAACATAGTGTCACAACACATTTGTCTACTGTGAGCAATCTTGGAGTTGACCCTATATGCTTTCCCAATCCTAACCCCATCTGAGAAATCAGGCCTGATAATACCTGAGAACAGATTTGCCAGATACATTAGAATATCATTATCTTCTTTTCTCTCCCTAACCTTTCAATTTTTAAAAGAAGCTCTTCTCAATTTATTGTTCCTCTACTTTATTGTCAAATTCCATGATCTTATCATCATTTCTATATGAATTTTTTAATTAAACCAGTTATTTTACAAAGCACATCAAAACTCTCATCAAGTGGATGAAAGTTTTATACAGAACAACCTTTACATAGTTTGTGTGTATGTAAAGTGCCACCAAGTCACAGCCAACTTACACTGAACCAAGAAAGGGGCCTTTAAGGCAATAAAGAAGCAGAGGTGGTTTGCCATTATCTTCCTCTGCAGAGTCTTCCTTGAGGTACTCACCCTGCTTAGCTTCCGAGATCTGGTGAGACAGGGCTATACCATGCTGCTTTCCCTCTGTTAACATAGTTTACAAGTTCATGAAATTTCAACTGAATTTAATTGAATATGATTAATAACTGAAAACCAAACTGACTCAAACTGATGAAAATGTTGTCTTCTCTGCATAATAGCAAATTTAATCATGAAACCTACATTCTTAATTTTCTCTGCCCAGGCATGAATTTTTGGAATTACCGTAGATTTCAATGTCTTGCAGAAATCAGTCTTTCAAATTTCAAATTCAGCAAAATTGATTTTTTTTTTTTAATGGAGCCATGATTGAGTAACATAGTTTCCTGTGTGGAGAGGCAGGAGAGGTCTTTGACTGCTGGTACTAATCTTCTTTCTACACTTTCTTCTCCACACTGTTTCCACTGTCTCTGCTTTTTTATTTATTTTATTTATTTATTTTGCTTTTTGTCTCTGCTTTTTTATTTATTTTATTTATTTATTTTGCAACTTATAGCCTGCCCTCCCCGGCTGAGGCCAGGCTCAGGACGGGTAACATCATTTAAAATACATTGATAGTAATAAACAATAAAATTAACAATAAAATTCCAATTAAAATAATCCTTAACTCACAAACTCAAGATGGTGCCTAAATTGCATCCATATCCATGCTTGACTGAAACAAGCAACAGGTTGCCCCCTCAATATAACATGTCCCTGATGTCCCCAGACAGAGCATTCCACCAGGCCGAAGCACACTCTTAGGGCCAGGGACCACCAGTAGATAGTCTAAGAATCAATTACTATGGCATTCCATGTCACATGACTCTTAGGCTGCATTCAGCCATCATAACAAACCTCTGCCTGTTCATGACAAGCATGAACATGATCTTTTGTAATCTTTTGCACACACACACCCATTCCTCCCTCCCTTCACTCACAGGGCATAAATGAACTCTCTGATGTATCAAAAACCTTGAAACAAGCTACATTTTGCTTTGATATTGATATTGAAAAGCAGGCACCTGGGCAAACTTGCCCCGAGTTGGGATTCTAAATCTGGATGGTTTAGTGAGAGGAAACCACTGCAAGTTACCTAAAATACACCTGCATTCAGATGTCATCGCTAGATGGGGATTTAAGGCTTCTGAAACAAGGAAGCCTTCAATCATGGTCTGCGCATAGGGGCAAGGATGGGGGTGTCCAAACACAACAACAAGCCATAGTTTTGCACATAACAAATATACCGTATATACCCATGTATAAGCCGACCCGCGTATAAGCCGAGGGTCGGCTTATAACCCCCCCCGCAGGCTTACCTGACAGGGCTCCCGGCGAAGGCGATGGTGGTGGCGGCGGGCCCCCCGCAGGAGGCATCCAGGGCGGGGGAGCCAGGCGCGGCCTTGGAGCGGCCGCAGGAGTCTTCCCCCGGCCCTTCCATGGTGGGGGGAGGCGGGCACGCCCGGCGGCGGCGGCCGCGCAGCCTTGGAGCGGCCGCAGCAGGCTTCCCCCGGCCCTTCCAGGGCAGGGGGAGCCAGGTGCGCCCGGCGGCGGCCGCGTGGCCTTGGAGCGGCTGCAGGAGGCCCTCACAGAGCGCTCCTGGCCGGGGGAAGCCGCATGGGCCCGGCAGCGGTGGCGGCGGCGATGGCGGCGGCGGCAAGTTGCCTCCTCCCCCCTCCCCCTCCCCCCTCCCCTACCGTATTGACCCGCGTATAAGCCAAGGCCGGCTTTTTCAGCCCTTTTTTTGGGCTGAAAAACTCGGCTTATACGCGAGTATATACGGTAAGTTTGCTTATAAAGTCTGATGCAGCCACCACTGTTTGATTTAGTTTAAAATTATCAAGTTATCTGGGGAATAGAATTCTTAGTGCTGAAAATAATTGCAAAAGAAAAAGACTGGTAAGAGGAATAGCATTTTTATTACTCAAAATTAGCTTTACGGATCCCAACCTCTTTGTGCACATCAGAGTCCCTGTAGAACTTGGATTAGGTGAAAAGATTACTATGTAGAGCATAAATAAAACAAAAATAATTGTATGCTTGTTTTTCCTCGGTTATGATAAGAATAAATATGTGAAGCTATGCATGCTTTCACTGGCCCTGAACAATCCCTTCCTCTGACTTTATGAGATCATATAAAATTAATAGAGTACTTTGTGAGCTTTCCTAAACAATGGTGGTAGGTTTACCTCATTCTGGGCTGTTTATACACACACAACCACACACCCGCGCACACACACAAAGAGCTATCACACTGTAACCTCTGCAATAATAAAAGAATCACTTAAATTGAATGTGATCTAATCTCATAATGAGATTGAATCATTTTGATTTCATCTTTTCCTGCTGAGTGTTTTGTGATATGGTTTTTGAGATGATTTAATAATAAAAAATGCATCAACATCAGAAAGAAGTAGGGTACAAATGTTTTAAGTATGGAATAAGGATAATGAGCTCAGAACTTTGACATTTACTGTAGCAGCTGTAGTATAATGTAGGTTGCATTTTTCATTTGTTTTTGGCTTTTCAACCTGCTTCCAAGCAACATATTTATATATTCAGTACATTTTTTGTTGTCCTCCTTCTTCCAAGGAGCTCATGGTGACATTTCTTTTTTGCCATTAAGTCATATCTCACATATAGCAACTCTTGGTAGGGTTTTCAAGGCAAGAGATGTAGAGAGGTGGTTTGCCATTGCCTGTCTCCGCTTCACAACCCTGGATTTCCTTGGATTTCTCCCATCCAAATACTTGGCAGGGTCAACCCTGCATAACTTCTGAGATTGGATTAGATCAGCCTAGCTGAGTCTTTCAGTAAGCAGTGTCTTGGGGTACGCTGGTAAGGCTGCCTCTGAGCAAGTACAAAGGGTAGAGTTTCCAATGACCTCAGCTCCCCCCAGGGGTGCATGTCCTTAGGGTGTATGAGCAGTCTTAGCATGTGGGTGGGATTTCAGACACAGTCTGCTTTCTTAAATGTGAAAGATTAAATGAGAGCACAGCCATGGAAAATAGCCATCATAGTAAGAGAATACAGAATTTAAGGTAATAAAATAAAACATATATCTAACTGAGTTACATCATGCTAGTTACCTTCAGATGGAGCAAACACATTCCCCAGTCATGGCATCTGGGTGAACACAGAACAAAGGAAGGTTTCACCTTTTAACCCTCTTGCCTGCTTAGGTGAAAACCTCCCGCCCACCACCCTTTAGAGTTAGAAATCTTGCCCTTTGAGGGGACTGCTCTGCCCTCTGCCAATAGGATCTCAGGGCACATAGCCCGCGTGTCTCTCTCCTTCCTCACATTTTATGATGCCCATCCATCAGATCCCCTTGGCAGGTAGGCCAAATAAACACTCTGCCGTGGGTTCAGGAACTCCTTCCCTGATTATAACACCCTCCCCCAGCTTTTTACAGATGGTTCACAGGCTAGTTTGCTAAACCTGAGACCATCTTAAAAGTTTCACTCAACTGACTACTTGAATAAACACAACATTTAAAACACATCAATTCTTAAAGCATCATCTGGTTAGAATTTTCCTCTGTCACATTTGTGCTTTTCCATCTACACCAGGGGTGGGGAACCTTTTTCCTGCCAAGGGCCATTTGCACATTTATAACATTATTCGGGGGCCATACCAGGTGTAGATCTTCCGGGGGGAGGAGGCTAGGGTTGCCAGGTCTCCAGCCACCACCTGGAGGTTGGCAACCACAGAGGAGGCCATGCAGAGAAGGCCTGGGGGCTCCCCCACTCCCCCGGTCCTCCCCCCTCCCAGGCAGGAGGGTAGCCAGTGGTAGGCCCGAGCAAACGAGGCACCAAGAGGGGCGCAGCCTGCAGTCGATCAGAAAGGGAGGAAGGGAGGAAGGAAAACAGAGAAAGAGGAAAAGGGAGAGAGGGAGAAAGAAATGGAAAGACGGGGAGAAAGAAAAGTACGGAGGGAGACAGACAAAGAAAGAGACAGAAAGAGAGGGAGAGAGAAAAGCCTTCCCCCACACACACACCCTCCGGCCCCACGTGACCTGGCCCCAGGCTCCATGCCCTCCCCCCCAGAGTCCACAAAAGGCCCCCCGAAGCCCGATCGGCTCCTGCATGCATGCTCTGCCGCTGGGAGCTGCGGGCCTCTTCCCCCCCTTGCTGCTCAACAGCTGACAGGCAGTGAGAGGGGCTTAGAGTGTGCCCCGGCATTCCTGCATGCTGCGGCTATATGGGGCAGCCTTGGGGGAAGCATCCCTCCCCCTCCTCTCGTCGACCAACAGCCGTCAGTCGGCGAGAGGAGGTCCAAAGGGCGCCGCAGCGCCCCTGCAAGCCATGGCCCCAGGAACACCCTCAGGGAGGGCTGCCCTGCACGGCAGGGCCCCGGAGCTCCCGAGGGCCACAAAAATGTCCTCGGGGGCCGCATACGGCCCCCGGGCCTGAGTTTCCCCATCCCTGATCTACACACTTGAATGTTGTATCTCAAATGTCAGGATATTACAATAAAGCATTGCTGTTCATTGTAGAATTTGGAACTCCTGAATAAAACAATTATTTCTGTATTTTTAAGAGAAACATCCCCCAAATGTTGCCATCATTTAAATACTGCTATCAAAACTATTGAAATATAATTTTAGTAAAAGTGGGATTCCCAGCATTATTGCCGGGGAACAGGTTGCCCAGGCCCAATGGATTGAAGGGAGGCACAAAGCCTCATTGGGCTGTTGGTAGCATTGGCAGCCAATCAGGAGGCAAGACAAGGAGGCTATATATTTGAGTTGTGCCTCTTTTGGGGCAGGATCTTTCTGCTGGCTGCTCCCACCCACCCCTCTTTGACACCATGGAACTAGCTGGTCGCCTGTTGGGGCCAAGCAGGAATTTTTTGGGTTCCCTCTAAATGGTCTGTGGGGGTGCCTTCATGATATTAGGTTGATGGGAGTTCTTTTCTACAAATAGGCCTGGTCTCTTGACTGTGTAGGCCATAGCTAGTTTTGGTAGGGATCGGGCGGGCTGATCACAAGCATCCTGAGACATCCATGTGGTGGAGGGAGCAACTGGAACCATGCATCACTGTCTGGGCGGCAGGGTGCCATTGGGAAGGAGCAGCTCTTGGTGCTGAGCAAAATCAGTCCCTTCCTGGTAGTGGCTCTGCGGCACATCAGATGAGGGGGTTGGGGCGGGGCACCACTTAGCACATTGTGTGCAGGCAATGATAAACAAAGCTGGCAGAGTATGTGAGCTGTGTTTGTAGTCAAGGGTGGATCGGCCAGAAAGGCAGCCCACTCATTTAAATATTAGCTATTTAAATATGATGCAGATCAGTTTAATCAATTAAATATACTAGTTAAACCCAAGCTGTTGTTTTATGTCTTCTTTGAAGATGTGCCTTGGGCAATACCTTTCCAAGAGAACCCTTTTAAAAACCGTTTCAAGGGTTTTGTTTTTTGTTTTTTTTTGAGAGGGAGAGAGAGGGGGAAAGGCAACTTCAAAACTGGGGACCAACCTACTAAGCATTCTGCATTTAAACGAAATACCAGAGAGCAATTTGTTTGTTGGGTTGTTTTATTTATAAACCACCTTTCTTGCTCAAATATTACAAAATACACAAACAAAGCAATAAAAACAGTATAACATATCCAATAAATAATGCAACAGGGCTAGGATTACAGAATTAGGATTACAAGAGTCAGGGAAATAATAAACAGTATAAGACATGGTGTACCATACTGTAGCAAGATGATACAGATTAGGAATGCATCAGGACTAACTGGCCATCCTGTACTCTATAAGGGATGCAAATGCGGAATGTTGGTGTTTGGAAGAAGTATCAGACACCACAGCAGCGAGTAAATACAGCAGAGTCAGCACGTAGTATAAAAGTGCTATTTTATTATACAGTGACAAAATGCTACGCAAAGCATCTACTTCTCACAACCCACAACCCAATACATATATGACACACCTATATACATATCTGGCATAGTCTCCCAGCCAATCAACTGTTAGCTGCCTTGTCTCCAGGACCATCTAGCTCAGTCCAGTACAAGCCAGTTTTTCTGCTCAGTCATTGAGCTGTCATGTGACACCACCAATCACCTGGCTGTCACTTAGATCCTTTACATCTGTTACATCTGCTTGCCATGTGCAGTCTTACATGTCAACACTCCTCCTAGACTGACATTGTAAGCCCCAATGAATCTCGAAATTTCACAAATTTCTCCACTGGTAAACATTTGGTAAAAACATCAGCAATGTTGTCACTTGAAGCACAATGTTCCAGTTTTATAAACCCATTGTTCACCGCTTCCCTGACATTGTTGTATCTTATTGTTATATGTTTACTCCTAGTTCTGATGCCTAGGTCTCCTGCCAACTGCTGCGCTGCTGTATTATCACAAAATACCCTTACAGGCAGACTCCATTGCAGGTTTAAATCTTTAACCAGTTGTTGTAGCCACTCCAACTGTATCTCACAGTCACTAATGGCTGAGTATTCAGCTTCACACGTACTAGTGGAGACGTGAGTTTGTTTCAAAGACTTCCACATGATGAGGGCCCCATGCAGATACACTGCATACCCTGTAGTGGATTTCCCGTCTTCCCTGTCTCCCCAACTAGCATCACTGTAAACAGTGACTGGCTCCTCCTCATCAGCTTTGAGTTTTAACTTAGCTGAAGAAGTGCCCTTCAGATACCGCAGCACTCTCTTTGCTGCTATCCAGTCTTTTTCATAAGGAAAAACACACCTTTGACACAATAAATGTACAGCCATACAAATATCAGGTCTAGTCCAACAAGACAAGTATAGCAATGACCCCACCAGGGACTGATATAGCACCTTGTTGTAGAACTCTTTGTCATCCACCTCCTGGGCATACCCTGTTGTCATGGGGGTATCAGTGCACTTGGCTTCTGCCATTCCAAATTTCTTTAGAAGCTGTTCAATTTTCTTGGTTTGGTTTAATTCAAAACACCCCTCTGAGTCTCTGGTTATTTCAACCCCCAGATAGTTTTGAATATTCCCCAAATGCTTCATTTTGAACACACTCCCAGCAGCGTGTTTGAACCACTGCAATTGTTCCTCTGTGTGGAACATCAGGCAGATATCGTCCACATAAACCACTAGCACACATTCCGTGTCACCCACGCATTTAGTGAACATGCAAGGATCTGCCACTCCTTGCTTGAAACCTAATTTAATTAAGGCCTTGCTAAGGCATTGTGACCATGCCCGAGCACTTTGTTTTAAACCATAGATGGCCTTATGCAGTCTCAGCACTCCCAGCTCATCTTTGCTTGCAAACCCAGGAATTTGTTCCATATATAATTCCTCACTCAGATTTGCATTCAGGTAGGCAGTAGTAAAATCAAAATGATGCACCTGCATACTGTCCCTTGCAGCCTTGCACAGTGCAGCTTTTAAAGACTCTGATTTTACAGTTGGGGCAAACACCTCGTCAAAATCCTGTCCCTCCCTCTGAGAATAACCCTTGGCCACTAACCTGGCCTTCCTAAGGATTTTCCCATTAGGCAGATATTTGACTTTGTATAGCCATCTGCACCCAATTGCTTTCCTTTGATCAGGCAGGTGAGTCAGGGAAAATACCTTGTTATCCTGGAGAGAGTCATACTCTGACTTCATGGCTTCAAGCCAACCCTCCTTTTCTTTCCCTTCTAGCAACAACACCTCCTGGTAACTTTGTGGCTCCTTCACATACACATGGTTAACATCATTTGTTTCAAAACCATATCTTACAGGAGGAACTCCCTTGTTGCTCCTGCTTGACACTCTCGGCACAGACCTTCCACCTTGTTCACTCTCTGATGAGGCCCTACTAGGAGATCCCTCCAGTTCCACCTCATTCTCATCATGAGAGCTGTCAGACAAAGGAAGTATCTGCTGAGACACCTGATGCCCATGGATCTTATCCCAATTACTATTTTCACAGAAATTGGCTGATCTGCTGTAACTCAGACAATTGTGTTCATTGGCAAACCTGTAGGCTTTCATGCCTGTTTGATACCCTAGGAAAGTGAGCTTTTTGGCTCTAGCTCCTCCTTTCCTTCTCTGGTTTAAAGGCACATTTACCCAGGCTTTCACTCCAAACACTCTGAGATAGCTCAGACTCGGGTCCTTTTTGTACAGTGCCCTGTATGGGATATCATCTATGGATCTGGTCCAGATCCGATTAGAAATATAACAAGCTGCCTTTAAAGCCTCAGCCCAGAAAGTCATAGGCAGTTCTGCATCTCGCAGCATGGCATACATTTTTGTTTGCAACATCCCACCATGCCTTTCTGCAATACCATTTTCCTGAGGGGTTGAAACATTAGCCACCCTGTGTTGCACACCTTGCTGCTGCAACCACTTGGCAAATGCATTGGACATGTACTCGCCCCCAAAGTCTGTCTGTAAAGCACTTAGCTCTTGACCAAGCTGCTTCTGTACTCTTCTAGCCCAGTACTTGAAGGTCTCAAACACATCTGATTTCTTTTTGATGAGAAACACCCAGGTGAATCTGCTGTGATCATCTGTTAAAATTAATGCGTACCGGTTCCCTGAATGGCTCTCTCTAAAAGGACCTATGACATCGCTGTGACATAACTTTAGAGCTCTTTCAGATCTTCTATCACTGTGCCTAGCCACTGGGTAGGCTTTAGATTTGACACACTTACAGACCTCACAGTCTAGAAACCTTTCACACTTTTTCACTTTCTCTTTACCCAGTAGAGATAGTGTTTTATTTATTGCCTCATATCCAGAATGAGCCAGACGTCTATGCAATAAATGAATGCAGTTGTCATGCAAGCTTTGATTAAGTACTGTCTTAGCCTTCACATGAACATTCTCCACCACATATACATTATGACATAGCTTCCCTCTCAGAAGCACCTCTCCATTCTTTGCTATCTGGCATGATTTTTCAGCAAAAGTTACAGTAAACCCTGCATTATCTAATGCACAGACACTTAGCAAATTTGTTTCAATAGTTGGCACACAAAGCACCTTTTTAAAGACATAGTCCAGTGCAGGGAACCTCACACTTCCCTCACACACCACATCTGCGTTGCTTCCATCAGCCAAGCTTACATGCTTCAGGCTTGAACTGTGTGATTCCTGTAATAGCTCCTTACTCTGGCAAATTGTTTGTGAAGCTCCAGAGTCTAGGATCCACATGCCAGTAGAGTCATTAGTCTCTGTCCTCACCAATGATGCTGTCTGGCTTCTGGCTGCGCCTGCTGATGACTGCTCCCCTCGACTCTTTTTCTTGACGTCAGGGCAGTCGCGTTTTAAATGCCCTTTCCGACCACACAAAAAACATCTTCTTACATTTAAAGCCACATGTTGTAAATCCAACGACAGGTGCTTTTTCTCTGCAAACTTTTCTCTGTTATCTTTTCCTCCCTCGGACCGGGCAGGCTTCCCAGATGCCGACGCAATCAATCTCCGTTCAAACTCCAACAAACGCCCAGCCGTATACTCCCATGTCAGCTGGCCTGTGTCCAGAGACTCCAAAGAAGTGATTAACATATTGTAATCCTCCGACAGAGAGCTTAATAGTATGAAGACCTTGTCTTCCTCCAACACAGCTTTCCCCCTCTGTTCCAGCATTTGGAAGCACTCTGCTAAAGAGTTCATGTGCGATCTCACTGGCTCTCCACTTTTCAAAACCGTCCGATACATCCTTCGGGTGATAGCCATCAAAGAGCCAGCTGTCTTTTGTACATAAACTTGTTTAAGGGAATTCCAAGCTGTTTTCGCCTTCAAAGCTCCCGTAATATAAACAAGCTGGTCATCTGCCACGCTCAGCACTATGGTCGCTAGTGCCTTCTCATCTTTAATTACGTCTTGAGCTGTTTCTGGGTCTGGGGGGTCAGCTACATAATTCCACAACGCCTCTCTCTTGAGATAGTGCTGCATTCGCAATGCCCAGACCTCATAGTTGGTGGAGGTGAGCTTGTCCACAAGCAACGCTGTAGCCGCCTGTGCCATGTCGTCAGCACCTGGCACCTCAAGCTCTGTATCGCTCTCCTCCTCTGCCCCCGACAACTCACTGTCAGCAGATAGGCTTGCCTCCTCCTCTGCTCCTGACAATTCACTGCCAGCAGATAAGCTTGCCTTCTCCTCTGCTCCGTCTGAATTCACCTCAGACATTCACTCGCTCCCACTGCAGTCCACGGCACTTGTTCCACAGATAAACCTCTGTTCAGAACCTCCAGCACCTAGCGCAGTCGTTCTGGGCCCATAACCCTGTTGGTGTTTGGAAGAAGTATCAGACACCACAGCAGCGAGTAAATACAGCAGAGTCAGCACGTAGTATAAAAGTGCTATTTTATTATACAGTGACAAAATGCTACGCAAAGCATCTACTTCTCACAACCCACAACCCAATACATATATGACACACCTATATACATATCTGGCATAGTCTCCCAGCCAATCAACTGTTGGCTGCCTTGTCTCCAGGACCATCTAGCTCAGTCCAGTACAAGCCAGTTTTTCTGCTCAGTCATTGAGCTGTCATGTGACACCACCAATCACCTGGCTGTCACTTAGATCCTTTACATCTGTTACATCTGCTTGCCATGTGCAGTCTTACATGTCAACATGTAGAATTGAGTTTGTAAACTGAACCCCAGCAACAGAGTTCTTAACAACAGTACAGGTGACATCAGTGGGGAACAAAATCTCTTTCTATCTAGAATCCAATACGACTGCATTGAAATTACTGCCACAGATTTATAAAGAGTGCAATTAAAAATACTAAACATAAATGGCTCCCCCCCCACTCCAAATTTATCCTTGCACCGGCAGCCTATCTCCGTTACTTAGATATAAACAAATATAGGTGAGCAGCCTTACCCTCTGCTATGTTAAAGGGGAAATTCAAGAAGATACCCAGGGCAGAGAGACTATGCTCCTGCAAATCCGGGGATTTAGAAACCACTGAATATGTTCTCCTGAACTGTAACTTTTACACTATACCCCATTCTAAGTTCATTGAGCCCCTCATACTGAGAATGGGACCCGACAGGGAAAGAGAAAAGATAGAAAAGCTCCTACAAAGAAAAAATCCCTCAGTCACCTCTCAGGTAGCAAACCTTTGTACGGCTGCAATGAAAATTCATTGCCACAGAGTAGTCTCTTAGTCCCAATGGCAGATGTAACTTGGATGTTATTTATTTATTTATTTATTTATTTATTTATTTATTTGAGTGACTTAAGACTCGGACTGTAAACCTTTGTCGGTAAGACCATTTTTGTCCATGTATCTTGTTTTATCTGGCCAAGGGCCACAAATTATCTATCTATCTACTGTATATACCCATGTATAAGCCGACCCGCGTATAAGCCGAGGTGCCTAATTTCTCCCCAAAAATGGGGAAAAATTAGGCACCCGCGTATAAGCCAAGGGTCGGCTTATAACCCCTCCCCTCCCCCCACAGGCTTACCTTCAGGCCCGGCGAAGGCGGTGGTGGTGGCGGCGGGCCCCCTGCAGGAGGCTTCCCCCGGCCCTTCCAGGGCGGGGGGAGCCCGGCAGCGGTGGCGGCGGCGATGGCGGCGGCGGTAAGTTGCCCCATGCTTTCTTCTCCCTCCCCCCCCTACCCTAACGTATTGACCCACGTATAAGCCGAGGCCGGCTTTTCAGCCTTTTTTTTGGGCTGAAAAAATCGGCTTATACGCAAGTATATACGGTATCTATCTATCTATCTATCTATCTATCTATCTATCTATCTATCTATCTATCTATAATAAATTTTGCTTGCTGTTAGGGATGAACAAATCTGCCCTTTTTGTTTCTTTCCTATATTGTTACCTATTTTGTTTTGCCATTGCTGGTGCTATCAATGTGTTTGTTTCTTCTATGGCACTGTTATGCCATGTATATGTTGTAGGCCCATGTTTACACAAGTGATGTGAGTACAATGTTAATAACTGTGTCAAGTTAATGGGAAGAATTCAGCACGGGGAAAGAAGAAAATGTCTTAGAAGAAAGATTCCCTGGTATGATTTGCACAAGGGAAAAGAAAAACAAGGCTTTTTGGATTTATTGCTTTATTTGCTTGCATACAGTATTTGTATCCTGCCTTTCTGCCCTTACAGGGGCCACCAAGGTGGCTAATAATTCAAAACATATATGATAGAATCACACTTTGGAACTTCATGTGTTCAAAACTGGGAACCATCCCTTTTCAAAATATTGTCGAAGGCTTTCACGTTCATTGGTTCTTGTAGGTTATCCGGGCTGTGTGACCGTGGTCTTGGTATTTTCTTTCCTTACGTTTCGCCAGCAGCTGTGGCAGGCATCTTCAGAGGAGTAACACTGAAGGACAATGTCTCTCAGTGTCAAGTGTTGTAGGAAGAGTAATATATAGTCAGAAAGGGGGGGTGTTGAACTGAATCATTGTCCTGCAAAAAGTATCAAAGGTAATGTGCTAATCATTGTCCTGTAAGTGTCAAGATAATGTGCTAATGAGGGTGGGGTATGTTAATATGGAACCATTGAATCCTGAAGTGATCTGTTAACATGTGGAATCCAAAGCTAGTCCACATGGCTATTGTGGACTGTAGTCTTTGTTAGACTGGAGGTTTTCAGAACAGGAAGCCAAGCCTTATTCATTCTTAAACTCTCTTCTTTTCTGTTAAAGTTGTGCTGATGTTTATGAATTTCAATGGCTTCTCTGTGCAATCTGACAAAATAGTTGGTAGAATTGTCCAGTCTTTCAGTGTCTTGGAATAAGACCCTGTGTCCTGTTTGTGTCAATCCATGTTCAGCCCCTGCTGATTTCTCAGGTTGGCCAAGTCTGCAGTATCTTTCATGTTCTTTTATCCTTGTTTGTATGCTGCGTTTTGTGGTCCCGATGTAAACTTGTCCACAACTGCAGGGTATATGATATACTTCTGCAGAGGTGAGGGGGTCTCTTTTGTCTTTTGCTGATCATAGCATCTGTTGTATTTTCTTGGTGGGTTTAAACACCGTTTGTAGGTTATGTTTTTTCAAAAGTTTCTCCATCCTATCAGTGACTCCTTTAATAAATGGCAAGAATACTTTTCCTATGGGAGACTGTTTTTCCTGAGTTTTCTGATTTTTGTTTGGTTTAATGGCCCTTCTGATTTCATTTTTGGAATAGCTGTTTGCTAGCAGTGCGTGATTTAGATGATTAATTTCTTCCTTGAGAAACTGTGGATCACAGATCCGTCTTGCACGGTCCGTTAATGTTTTGATTATTCCTCTTTTCTGTCGGGGGTGGTGGTTGGAGCTTTTGTGTAAGTAGCGATCTGTGTGAGTTGGTTTCCGGTAGACCATGTGACCTAACTGAAAGTTTGTTTTATGGATGACAAGGATATCAAGAAATGGGAGTTTACCCTCAATTTCCTTTTCCATGGTAAACTGAATGTTTGGATGGATATTATTAAGATTGTTTAGAAAGTCCATTAATTTTTCTTCACCATGGCTCCAAATAGTAAATGTATCATCTACGAACCTGAACCAGACTGTAGGTTTGTAAGGTGCCGATTCTAATGCTGTCTTTTCAAAATATTCCATGTAAAAGTTTGCTATTACTGGACTGAGTGGACTTCCCATAGCTACTCCATCAATCTGTTCATAAAATTCTTTTTCCCATAGGAAATAACTTGTTGTCAAACAATGGTGAAATAATGTTGTTATATCTTCTGGAAAAATCTGGTTAATCAATGAAATTGTGTCTTTCACTGGAACCTTGGTAAAAAGGGATACAACATCAAAACTGACTAATATATCCTGTGGATTGAGTCTCAACGGACTGTCCTGAAAACCTCCAGACTAACAAAGACTACAGTTCACAATAGCCATGCAGATTAGCTTTGGATTTCACACATTAACAGATCACTTTAGGATACAATGGTTCCATATCAACATACCACACCTTCATTAGCACATTATCTTGATACTTACAGGACAATGATTAGCACATTACCTTTGATACTTTTTGCAGGACAATGATTCAGCTCAACACCCCCCTTTCTGACTATATATTACTCTTCCTACACACTTGACACTGAGAGACATTGTCCTTCAGTGTTACTCCTCTGAAGATGCCTGCCACAGCTGCTGGCGAAATGTCAGGAAAGAAAATACCAAGACCACGGTCACACCCAGATAACCTACAAGAACCATCCCTATTCACTTTTTGAATCATGAAGCAGTCAAATTCTGAAGTGTGTTACTGATATACTGAAAGTACTGGTAGCTGTTTATGGGGATGGATGGAGTAAAACATGGAGTAAACTATAGGACTTCAAGCTCTGGGGAAAGTGGGTTGCACAATGGTTTGATTGTTTCATGATTTTCTTGTCTGAAGTAATTAGGAGAATGTAGGAATAGGTCAGCAGTCAGGTTTACTTGTCAGTCCCTAATCATTAAAAAATAGCCTAAGGGATATAGACATCACTTACTATAACTAAGATTGAAAGACAAATATAGGCAGACTGCTTGCAGCTGCATAGTTTCAAACATGAAAACCCTACTCGGTTGCCATACGTCTGCTGTGACTTGACAGCACTTTACACACAAAAGGACTCTGCTCTATTGGTTCTTGTGGGTTAGCCGGGCTGTGTAACCGTGGTCTTGGTATTTTCTTTCCTGACGTTTTGCCGGCAGCTGTGGCAGGCATCTTCAGAGGAGTAACACTGAAGGACAGTGTCTCTCAATGTCAAGTGTGTAGGAAGAGTAATATATAGTCAGAAAGGGGTTGGGTTTGAGCTGAATCATTGTCCTGCAAAAAGTATCAAAGGTAATGTGCCAATCATTGTCCTGTAAGTATCAAGATAATGTGCTAATGAGGGTGTGGTATGTTAATATGGAACCATTGTATCCTGAAGTGATCTGTTAATGTGTGAAATCCAAGGCTAATCTGCATGGCTATTGTTGACTGTAGTTTTTGTTAGTCTGGAGGTTTTCAGGACAGGAAGCCAAGCCTTATTCATTCTTAAACTCTCTTCTTTTCTGTTATAGTAGAGTCTGCTCTACTTCAAAACAACCACATATGTTTAAAAGTTAGAAGAAGAAGAGTTGGTTTTTATGTGCCAGCTTTCTCTACCACTTATGGAAGAATCAAACCGGCTTACAATCACCTTCCCTTCCCTTCCCTCCCCACAACAGACACCCTGTGAGGTAGGTGGGGCTAAGAGAGCTCTAAGAGAGCTGTAACTAGCCCCAGGTCCCCAGGTGGCTTCATGTGTAAGAGAGGGGAAACCAACCCGGTTCACCAGTTTAGAGTCTGCCGCTCATGTGGAGGAGTGGGGAATCAAACTCAGTTCTCCAGATTAGAGTCCACCACTTTAAACCATCACTCTTAACCACTACACCATGATAGTATTTGACTGCTCACATAACTAACAATAATCACCACTGTCTCCATAAATTCTAGCAATCTGAACTGGTATAAGGTGCTGTTGATGCACCATCTTACAAATATTCTCCTTAAACAAAGTAGTAATTGAGAAAAAGAGCCATAAGCAAATCAATAAGACCAAACTCTTGAATTTATGTTATAACCTAATAACTTCCTCCATTTCCTTGCAGTGCAAGGGATCAATTACTAATATTTTCCAATAAGTATAATAGGTTGACATTGTATCTTGATTTTATAGTAACAAAAAATTTCAGACCTATTCATCTCAGCCTTTAATTTTCCATTACACAATTTTTGATTTATAAAACTACATAACTGCAGATATGAAAATAAAGAAATGCTATACTACCATAACTTGGTACTTCATAAGACACAACTTTATCTTTAATTATCTAATTAAAATGATTATATCCGTCCAATATTTACATTAATGCCTACTCCAACCAATTTTAAGCCTGCCTTCCATTACAGCTGAGGGTGGAGGGGAATTATGGGAGTCTAATTAATTTTGCCATTTATTCCAAACTATCATTATAGTATGTATCACCAAAGATTTTGGCAAGTAGAGCCTCTGCCTATTGACTTTTTTTCAAAACAACAAAACGAGAATTAATCTCTTAGAGATATGGATACCAGTGGTTGATCAATCTGTATCACAGGATCTAGTTGCTCACTAAATTATGGGATTTTACCTACTTGATAATGAAACAATAAATTGGGGATCGTAAACCCTCCAAATCTCTGCTTCTGTGTTCCTGTTTCCAATCAATCCTTGGCACTTTTCCCAAACAAACTGCAAAACACTGATAGCTGCAATGAAGCCAAATGAAGCAATTTTGTTTTAATTTCTTTGAGAATTGGGGCCAAGTTAAATTCACAGAACAAATTTAAATCAACAGGTATGTGAATCCCCAGATACCTAACTACATTTGAATAAGACACCCTATATAGCCAATTATGTTTATTTAAGTCTTGTTTTATCATGTCAAATAATAGTAGCTCAGATTTAGAGATGTTTTATTTATATCCAGATATGCCTAGATACTGCTGCATACTCATCCTTCAGGTGTTCCTTCAGGTTTTTTTTTGCTAGATTTATTAACATCCAGCATAAAAACTGCTAGATCGTCAGCATATAAACTCACTTTCTAACAGTAGTCATGTATTTTAATACCTTCTATTTCACCCAATTAATGTATATAGATTGTCAATGGCTCAATTGCTACTGAAAAAAAAACAGGGCAGAATGCCTCCCCAACTGTTTAGCACATGACTTCTGTCTATTTATTCCATTCATATTAGGTGCCATTTTAGGCTTAAGTTAATGTGAAATGAAATGTAGATATGCTGCAATTTATTTTTTGTCAGGCAGTTGGATGACACAACATGATGTTACATTTACCTAATTTTGGATTCTAAATACTCATGTAATAGATTCCACCACCACTTCACCTTGTTAAGGTATATAAATAAGATTTTACGGGACAGTCAATAACCTCTTTAACATAGTTGTTGCATCTATGTATATTAGGAATCCTGCCTTAGAAAGATAGTTGGAATGTGTTATTTAGTTAGCTTTATTAATATCAAAATTTAATTTAAAAAAGGAATCCTGCATGGGCTGATGTGGTAAACAGGGGTTCGTGGGGGGAGAGAGAGACCTGAGATTGTTATTTCAAGAAAACAGTTTATTTGCAGCTGCTGACTCAGAGGCCCTAATGGGCAGAAATCTCTGAGCCCCGATTGTACTGAGGGAGAGATATTTATCCAAATTCAAGATGTGACAACCCATCAACATTCAGGGTGAAGCTGATAGCACTACAGACATAGAGGTGGCAGTAGAGTAACAGTTTCACCCAGTTCTTGTTATGGTTTACTGTAACCCTCCATGACTCTTGCCCCAATTCCTTAGCACACAGACATACACACACAGAGATATCCTGCCCAGCAACAAGCTATTCCCTTGCTGTCCTAATACATTTCAATACATTTACAGAAAGGAAAAGAGATTATTACCAATTGCTAAATCAGTGGATCTTCCATAGTCAGGGGAAGTCTACCTTGCTGTCTCAGGCAATACTGGGAGATTTGGGGACCGACCCTGGGAGAGTGGAATTTGGGGGATATGATGTAATTTCCGGGCAAAACTCTAGTAATTTCCCTTTATCTCTTTGGTAAAGACCATAGAAACAAGAAGAAATTCATACAGCATCAGTATAGAGGCCAGTTTTTCTCTTGCTCTTCAGTTTCTTGAGGGTGGCAGATTGGGGCTGGGGTTAGGGCACGGGTTGCAAAAGTGCGGCTCCCGAGCTGCATGCGGCTCTTTGAGCCCTTGAGTGCAGCTCTTTCCATGTCCGGGCCCGGCTGAGTAGCGAAAGGGGTGGGGGGCGGGAGAGTGTCTGCGCAGGAGGCGCTTGGGTTATGTAGGTGCGACCATGTGCCGCTGCTGCTGGCGGGCCTGCTGTGGGGAGTCTGTGCAGGAGGCGCTCGAATTACAAAGGAGTGACCACGTGCTGCTGCTGCTGGCTGGCCTGCTGTGGGGATTGGGGTTTTCTTAAGCAGCGGAGGGAGCAGCCGCCATTTTGATATTTGCACGGTAAGCCCACCCGCTGCCTCTTGGCTTCTGCTGTTGGCTCCTTGAGTCCCTCTTCAGAAAGGCTCGAGAGAAATTCTCATTGCTTTGGACGCGCTTCGCCCGGACGAGGAAGCCCCGCGCAGCACCTTTCTCACTTGAAGCCGCCTGCAGCCCGGAGGGGAGGGGGAGGCAGAGAGCAAGCTGCCCTGGCGGCCGCCACCTCCCCCCTCCCTGCCGCGCGGGCCTCTCTTTCGGTACGGCCACTCTCGCCCCCAGGGCTGCAGAGCGGGCCCAAGGCCATGCTCAGGCCGCCCCTGGGAAGGGGGAGGGGGCTGGCGCCGTGGCCTTGAGGGAGGGAGGGAGGGAGGGAGGGAGGAAGGGGCAGTTGGGGGACTCTCCTTTCTCCCCCCCCCGTGGAAGCCGCCTGGGCGCTCGGCCCTGCCTGCCTGCCCCCCACCCTGGGGGGGCTCCTCCAGCCAAGCCACCTTGCCCGGGCACCCACCTGCCTTCCCTGAATCTGGAGCCCGTTGGTCCCAGAATGGTGTAGGGGAGTGAGCACCTGCCCCTCCCTCTGGCCAGGAGGGAACTGGCATGTCCGTGGTGGTGGGGGAGGATGGGTGGACTGTGCATCTCCACCTTGTTTGTTTGCATGGAACACACACAGACCGGGGACCTGCTGGCCTCTTCTTCTGTGCCTGGGATCCCTGGACATCTGGATCCTTGCTGGGTGATGGTGGTGTGTGGGGGGGAGAAAACAGTGGGCCTTTTTGTCTGGCAATTGTTAGCCCTCCCCTGGCCTATTACTACAGGTTTCCCCTCTTCCTGCTACTTTGTGCCTCTTTCAAACGGAACGGGGGGGGGTTACACTCTCCCCACAGCCATTCACCATCCCACTGTGCAGTAGGTGCTCTACTGGTTTCCATTTCTGCTAAATTTTAATTAAAGTTTATTAAGTTAATAAACAGTGTACCTACCTATATAGTTTGAGTTTAAAAAATTTGGCTCTCAAAAGAAATCTCAATCCTTGTACTGTTGATATTTGGCTCTCTTGACTAATGAGTTTGGTGACCCCTGGGTTAGGGAATTCCTCACTGGGCCTGGGCAATTGGGAACCCTATATGCGTGAGATAGGGAAAAGGATCCCACTTTCCCTTTTCTTCTCTAGTCGGTAGGGTGCACTTAGGGAACAAAGTATTGTGGTCTTCCTAGAGGTACCTGGTTGGCACTTATGAGAGCAAATAATCCAGCAAATCTTTCAAAACCAAAGAACAAGTTGTAAAAACATATTTTATTCTGCACATACCCAAGTAAACTAATGGGTAAATCTGAGTGATAAAACTGCAGAAGAAAGAAAGTAAAAGTATAATACAGTTTCTTTGTACCTAAGACTTCAGACATTTCTCTGCTTGGAGACAGAGCTAGCATTCCACACCAGGCATTTGAAAAAGAAAAGAAAAGAACATAAGAAAGGCCTTGCTGGATCAGACCAAGGCCCATCAAGTCCAGCAGTCTGTTCACACAGTGGCCAACCAGGTGCCTCCAGGAAGCCACAAACAAGATGAGTGCAGCAGCACCATCCTGCCTGTGTTCCACTGCACCCAAAATAATAGGCATGCTCCTCTGATACTAGAGAGAATAGGTAAGCAGCATGACTAGTATCCATTCTAACTAATAGCCATGAATATCTCTTTCCTCCATGAATATGTCCACTCCCCTCTTAAAGCCCTCCAAGCTGGCAGCCATCACCATATCCTGGGGCAGGGAGTTCTACAATTTAACTATGCGTTGTGTGAAAAAATACTTCCTTTTATCTGTCTTGAATCTCTCACCCTCCAGCTTTAGCAGATGACCCCGTGTTCTAGTATTATGGGAGAGGGAGAAAAACTTCTCCCTGTCCACTCTCTCCAAACCATGCATAATTTTATAGATCTCTATCATGTCTCCCCTCAGCTGCCTGGCACAAGAATGAAAAAGCTTACTCCTTGCTATGACATTTTCTAAGGAATCGCTCAGAAGCAGGGAGTTGTGCTGGCCCAACCAGGCAGTGAGTATTCAGACATCCTGTCAAAGGTAGATCTGTCAGTAAACTATTTCCCCAGGATCAGGGGACGCTTTGAACATTTTACCAGTAGTGCAGAGTGAAAAAAAAGAGTTGTTGGTTGCAGACAAGAAAGGCAGGAATTAGTGGATGTCAGATCAGAGGATATTCTGACATTAATCCCCCTCCCCAAGTTGAAAGTTGTCAGGGCATTGAGACAGATTGCCAAGTGCAACATCTGTGTGTCGATTCTCTTCTTTTCCCACCTCAAATATCCTTATGTGCTTTGCTCATATTAGTATAATGGAATTTGGTGGTTCAACTGAAGCCTCACACAGGACATGGATTGTCCCCCTTCCCCATAACACATTAAACTTGCATCTGATTTTGCTAGATGGACCATTAATGTATGCAAAGGACCAGAATGTGGTAAACCATTGAATTTCTTGTCATGGCCGTGTTCTTCACCAATTAGCTAAATAAACCTATAATGCTGGCCAGGTTGTGTGTGTGTGTTGGGGGAGGATAATGCTTGTTATCATTCTGAATCAGAAAATGACTGATACTGGTATGTATTCTATGACTACATTTAACAAAGTTTGAAGACTTCCTCCAACCTCATACTTTCTCTCACTTAAGTTCTCTTCCATTGAAGGAAGAGCCACTTAATTTGGAGGAGGGCTCCCTAGATTAGAGGACTTTCTTCCAGCCTAAATCGGATGTGTGCCATTGGTAATGTTAAGGTAGGCAATCTTAGGTAAAGGTAGAGAACTGGGTCATAGAAAAATAACTTTTAGCAGATTCATGAATTACAGTTCTGAGTTAAGCTCCTTAACAGTTTTTGGATGAGAGCATGTTTAAACTGTCAAGGAAGATTAAACATTCTCCTACTGAAGGCTGAAATCTGCAGATTTACTTATTAATTCTTCTAATCAGGCTGATTAACAAAACCCCTGAAAAGTTCAGAATTGATATGGCTTAACCACATGATTGTAACAGAATAGGAAATAGGGGGAGTGAGAATAAAAACTGTGGGCACAATCCACAAAATGTTAGGTGAACATAAAACCTGTTAAAACAAGGATGCTTAATTGTGTGACTTGACTGAAATTGTAGCTGTATTTGCAGCTCAGTCATATACTTGATTGATCAGTTGAAAATCCACTGAATTCACTGGAAATTACTCCCAAACTTATGCCTATTTAAAATCTTTGAGCCTTATTTTGAGATCAATTATTTTTTTCTGGCTCTCCACCTTCAAATAATGCAATACTGAACAGTTACACCCTTTTAAGCCTGTTGAAGTCAATGGTGCATCTTTGTTTAGGATTGTACAGTAATTCTACTTACTTTTATATAATATACTAACTGTGGCATTAATACCACCTTTATAATATCATCTATATATCTATTTTTCAAGTGTGGGTTGATCTGCTGATACCAAAATCCATGGGTCGGGCCCACACTGAGAAAGGGAATTTTTCTCCAAACTTGGGGGAGTCTCCAGATCTGCAGAAAAATCTTAAAACTTTAAAAAATACATTGGGGGCTCAATCCCCCCAAAAAGAAAAGTGTGGTCTGACCCTGCACAGCTCTTATACTCCTCCTGAGGTGGCGAAGTTGCAGGCCGCTGTCATTAAATAGGCGAAGAGGTAAGTAGTCTGGTGAGCAGCTGAGGCAGCAAAGAGACCTGGAAGCAGAAGATGAGGGGCTGCAAGGGGCCACCACCTCAGTAGAGAGGTCAGGCAAGCAGCTGGCAGAGCTGCTGAGGTGGTGCAGCTGGCAGGGGTGGGCAGGCAAGAGACTGACAGAGGCTGAGTGAGTGATTGGGCAACAAAGAGGTGGCTAAGCTGGCAAGGGGGAGGCGAGCCAGAGTCAGCTGGGAGGAAGCCAAGTGAGTGGGCAGGCAAGCCACCCAGCAGCGAAGAGGCCAGGCAAGGAGCCGGGAGAGCTGTCAAGGCAGGGAAGCTGGTTTGTGTGTGGGTGGAAGGTGAGCAGCAGCCACCATGACAGGGAAGAGGTTAAGTGTCCAGGTGAGCCCCCCCAGGTGGTGAAGCTGCCGGGGGGCTGAGCAAGCCAGTGCTAATGGTGCCAAGGCAGCAAGGCTGGGGGCCAGCAAACACCACATCAGGGAAGAGGCCAAGCGAGGAGGCTAATTTTGGGTTTATTTTCAGTTTGGGCATATCAATATGCACAGCCCTAGGAGAGAGCAGTGATAGCCCTGGTCTGGCTCAGCAAAAGAGAAGACAAAGTGACGGGTAGCTCTGCCTGGTAGTGTGGCAGAGTGGTTTAGCTCTACCTCTGGGAGAGAATAGTAGTACCCGATTGTTAGGACTGTCTCTGGTAATGAGCAGACCTTATACCATTTAGTCTGACTCTTGGGAAAGTGCAGGCTGGTGTGGGTGGACTCCTGTGTGAGAGAGAATCCAACCTAGTTACTAGTCAGTAAAAGCCTGTTTGTGCCTGAAATTTCCACTACTCTCTGAAGCCATAACTAGTTTAAATCTATGTGCCTCAGCCAAGTTTCTCCTTTGTCTACCTAGAGACCTGTGCTGCCGATCTGTCCTTGAAACCAAACCCTAAATAAATAATTAGTCTTTGTTGTTTATGTACTAATCCTGTCTCAGTGATCTCCGTATTCTACTTGCACACCACAAAACTTACTTCTGAGGATAAAAAGGAGAGGAGAATGATGTAAGCTGCTTTGGTCCCCAGGGTGGAGAAAGATGAAGTATAAATGAATAATAAATAAATAATAAATATAGCTGAAGATGGAAGGCAGATATAAGTAGATTGGTGACTGGCTGAGAAGGACAGAATGAGGCAAGAAAAGGGGAGAAGATATGGGGGTTGCCGTGATGAGGGAAATAATGTGGGGTGAGGATGCAAGGGAAAGTGATATGCCCCCCACAAGTCCTTGAGGGTTCCCTACAATGTCAGTGGCCTGACCCAGTGGCTGACACTCCAGAACTGGGCCATAATTTTACTAGTTTTACTATGTAACGGCTGCTGGGGGAAAGCTAGGGGAAAGACAGAGGGGTCAATAAAGATAGGGTTGTGCATATCGATATACCTGGACTGAAAATAAACCCCAAATTAGCTGTTTCAGCACTATTCAGGTTTTGGGTCGACCGAATACCAAAACGTGTAAATCTGCCCAAAACCGAATAGGCAATTCCCGAAAAAGCCGAATAGATATTCAGCTTTTCGGGTTTCAGCTATTCACCTTCTGCAGAGTCTCCATTTTGAGGCCCTTGTTGTGTTTAAAGGAGAACTTTTTTCTTTGTATTCCTGTCCGCAGCTGGTTTCCAGGGCAGCAGGAGGGAGGAAGAAGGCATGTTGGAATGGCCAATAGGAAGGCTCACTGGAGGTTTCCATGTGGCCAATGGCAGCAATGCATTTTGCATTGCTGCAAAGCCAGCTGGTGCAATCTACCTGGATTGCAACAGAGGACAACCTAGAGAGGAGGAAGGGCAGGAATTCTCAGTGGCCAATAGGAGCCCAGGTAAGGAAGAACAGTGTTCTTTCACCAATCACAGAAGGTGTTTTTTGGCTAGAATTATTTTCAAACATTTCTGTGTTTGGCCAAAGACTGTAAAAGCAGATCTTGTTCCCAGACCAGGCCGTTTGAGAGAGTTTGGTGCCATAGCTTTTCTTTAGCTTCTGCCGCCTGATTCTTCCTCTTCAATCTTGAATGGTGCCTCATCCTGACCTGCTGGATTACAACCTGCTTCTTGTGTTGGATTCCTTCCTTCCTGCTGCCTGGAGAAGAAGACATTGAAGGGTTTGAGATGTCATTGTTTTCCTTTTAAACAAGTTGGTGTATTTGGGGCTTATTTTCAAAATGTTGCTAGAAGCTAGCAGGCTTTGGATTGTTGGTTGGCGGGGGAGAGGGGTTGCTAGTTTGAGGGGGTGATTTGATTATTTTGGGTGGGAGACCCTGTTTCCATTTCTCCATTGCTTGCTGTTTCAAAGTTGAATTGTTTGAATTTTTGGAGAGTTCCTTCAAGCTACCCTGAAAATTTGGGAACTCTACCTCCAAAAACTTCCCCACACGAGCTTTGAAATTCCCTCCCCAATTGGCCCAATGTTTTTTCCATTAAACCTGGAAATAATCTGAATACCAAAATTTACCAGTATGGGTATTCAGCTTATTTTGGGTTTACAGAAAAATTGGACCCAATAAACCTGAACATGAAATTTACTTATTTCTTTTTTGCACGACCCTATAGGTTGATGAATGGCTGAGAAGGACAGAAAGGCAGGAAAAGAAGAGAGGATTTGGGGCCTTTCAGGGAAAGGAAAAATGAAATAGTGGGGGAAGGTAAATAAGATACCCCCCCCCAAGTCCCTGTGCATTCCCTCTTGTGCATTACTATTTTTATTACTCTTTTTTAAAAAAAAAATCAGTCATGTACAGTATATGCTGATTTTTGACAGAAGTCTCCAATTTGGGTCACAATAAAAAATTAAAATTACAGACAGCAAAAAATAACACACCAAATGGAGATAATACCAAATTGACAACAAAAAATTAAAATTTCCAAGAACTTTTGAAAGGAAGCACATATACACATGATAGATAGATAATCTTTATTACGGTCAATGACCAGCAGCACATGGTACAATTGAGAAGAAATTATGATATGGATGTGTTCTTGGTTTACTGAATTTGTAATATTGAACTTTACCTGGCCAGGTGCCTATCTGACATGTACCACACTGTCCATCTTGGAAACTGAATCTCACAATTGTGCTAGTGTGTACTGAATTTTGAAATTTTGAAAACATTAATATTCTGGGAGTGTGATGTAGCAATAGCAATGCACGGACTGTTGCAGTGAAAATGGATAGTAGAGAATACATACTATGCAGCGAGTATTTCAAATACTTTTGGTTGAGTATGCCATTCAGCTTCATGAAAGTTGCTTAAGGTAAAGGTAAAGTTGCTTAAGGTAAAGGTCCCCCTGTGCAAGCACCGGGTCATTCCTGACCCATGGGGTGATGTCACATCCCGACATTTTCTAGGCAGACTTTGTTTATGGGGTGGTTTGCCAGTGCCTTCCTCAGTCATCTTCCCTTTACCCCCAGCAAGCTGGGTACTCATTTTACCGACCTCAGAAGGATGGAAGGCTGAGTCAACCTTGAGCCGGCTACCTGAAACCAACTTCAGTTGGGACTGAACTCAGGTCGTGAGCAGAGCTTGGACTGCAGTACTGCAGCTTACCACTCTGCGCCACGGGACTCTTGGTCACCTGTTTTTCTTGTTTGCAGCATCTAAAACAAGAGTACCCATTTCCCTCATCAGATGTTGAAAAGTATCTCCCATCTGACTATCAACATTGCATTAGAACATCTAATCAGTGAGTCAGAGGACATGTTTTCAAGCCAGTTATGATTTAAAATCTATCTTGAGCAGAAGTGCCAAGGGTGGTGGTGATGACAAGGACAGAAATGCACTTCAGATATTTTTTGATACCTACAATAGCTGAGGTTTTAATGATTAACACTGCTCATCAGATCTGTTCCTTCCTGCTAATGGATCATAAAGATCTCCTGCTGTTCTCAGCAGTGCCATACTAATTCAGTGCACTTGCAAAATTAACAGCAGGAAATAAGTCTTTGAAATTTTCCCCATTTATGAAAAGCATTGTTCGTTCCGCAAAGAATACTAGCTCCTGCTGTAATTGTTCCTGTGTTAAGAAAGCTGCGAGTTTATTTTCACCCCATCAGCTTTAGGGGAAAAAAATCAATAGAAATAAATACACATACAATTAAGTATTGGATTAAACAGCCCAGACCAAATTTCTTTCACTTTTGAACTCTTCTGATTCCATCTCCAGGGGAGGACTATTGTGTTCGCATTCCTTAGCAAACACTCGATAACGCAAAAGTGCTTTGAAGTTGCCATTGGAGAAAATAGAACAGATGGAGGATTGAATAAGCCCATACTGCTGTCTTTTGAATGTTAAGAAAAGGCATTTTTTTTCTTGGCAAAAATATTTAATATTTAATGCCATTTACATATGGAGGTGTTTGGTTTAGCAATCTGAGCTGAGAAGACAAAGAATGTCAAGTATCATGGCCAAGTGAACTGAATTCCTTGTTTTCATGGATTGCATGAAGTTTAACCAATGTGATAGATATTGTTACCTTTGATTCGAAGCCAGATGGACACAAGTGGTTCAGCAAGTTGAAATGTCCACAAAAACAGCCCAGATCTCCTTCACCAGGCCATGAGCAAGCTGAAGAAATGCTGCATGACAGATGGAATCAGTCACCAGATGTCTAGAACACTTGAGGTCACAGTTCTTTTGTTCATATGTTCAATTATACAGTGTCGGTCTGAGACATTTGCTATTTTGTTGGTGCTGTGAATTTTTCTATTTCCATTTACAGAACCAGAATCCAGGAAACTGAAGATGCCAATTTTCTCAGATTCAGGTTTTTTTTTATTTCCCCGGCCAGCAGTTACTGAAAAGCCTTCCAACTTCATCACATTTGTATGCTAGCACCTAATCATAGCAGTGACCTCATCAGCATTAGAGAAAATAACATCCTAACCAAAGTGAATACACATCAATCAGATATGATGATTATCTGAGGTCAGTATACAGGCTGAGCACTAGCATGGATTTTGATTTAGTGAGAATACATGGTACTGTTCAGTATCAGAGAGGTGGAATCAACCACTATACCGGGGGGTTGGGTGTGATAGGCTAGAACTGTGCAATATAGAGAGGACAAAAGATGCAGGAAACCTTTAACCTTAGGTGGTGAACACAGCATGAAACAATTATAACAACTATATAGTATAAAATTACAGTTTTCAATACATTTATCTTAAATCTTGAAGATGCAAACAGAACTTTGAGAAGGCGAGCAGCAAATGGCAATAACACCAAGAATATTTGTCTTGCTACCAGGGCTGCGAAGAGGTAGGGTCAGATTGTAGAGCCTTTAGGTCAATTTGTTTCTTTTGTCCACCTCTCTGCCTCTTGCCTGATAGTAATGGGTAGGGAAGTGCACCCAAAAAGAAAAGAATAAGTATTTTTCAGATATGGATTTCAGAGAGGCATAATTATTGGTATTCTGGATTAATCAGGCCTCCCATACCCATTCAGTTTCCAGATTCAGGTTTTGCTTTTCCTTGTTTTTTTAGCATTCTAAAACTATTCAGGGAATGGGAGGAGGAGGCAATGACAGTACTGGTGCTGTTAGTTGCTGCTGCTTTTTCCTTCATTCCTTCCCTACTCACTCTGCCCACATATGAGATAATTCAGACAAGTGGCAGTGGGGGTGGCGAGAGGCACTGCTTTCCAGTCCACTCCAGTGAGAAAAGGTGGGTAAACAGCAATGATCAGGAGGAAGGGGAGGCTTCTCTCTCTTCTCCCATGAGTTTCTCACTGGTCCTTCCTTGTACTATTCATATCATTGAAAAAATTGTCATTACTTTTGATGGATTGAGTTTCATCCAAAACAGACACTCTCTTGGATGTCCCTTATATATACGATAAATTTATTTTTGCTGCTGAGGAAATCACAGGTAAAACAAATACTTCCTCCTTGAAAACTTCATTTTTAGTGGTTCTTCAATCTTCCTGCTTATTCAAAAGTAACTTTATTGTCATTATATATACATAATTTTTTGTAACCTACTTGGTATATCAGACTAAAAGTTTTATAGCAGCATCTTATAATTAATTAGTCTAGCAGGATGTAGCTTTCAACTCTATGCAGTTCGTAAATCACAGAGACTCCCCCCCCCCCTTTAGCTCTGTTTTTTTGATGTATGTTGTTCTAAGCAGGCAAAGTACAGTACTGGAAAAATATCTTTGAAGATCTGTTTTACATTCATAAATTGCATTCTTTTTTCAAATCTGTAGAGGAAAGTATGTGAATTACCGATTTCCTTTCTACTTTGCCTTTGTACAGGAGAATATTACATATAATGGACGTAAAAATAAATGAATTCAGTGAAGAGTGTAAAAATTTTGGGACATGAATACACCACTCAAAAGTTCCAGATTATTCTTTCTTCAGGGATATTAGTCTATCACTCTGTATCATCATCTTCTGCCACCGGGTGAAGACCTTTTTCTTTTCTTTTTTGGCATTTTCTTACTGATCATCCTCCATTTTTTTAAAAAAAAAAATGTTGGGTTTTTTTTAAAGGTTTTTAAACTGTTCACCATCTTTAAAGATTTAATTGGGTTGACTGGTTGGATAATTTAAAAAAAATATTTAAAAAATAAGGTGAATAAATGAAATAAACTTGATGGTACACCATAGAGAGATACTTGGAGAAAACCAGGCCACACCTTGATCTTGGTAACCATAGTGTATCAACTGCTGAAATGTGAAAATCCCCCATCCTAGAATTGATAGCCAGAATTATGTTCTGGTATTTATGTTGTCAGTTGCAGACACCTTCGCTTGTGATACTCATGCATTCAACACAGTGGAGGGATGTGGGAATTCTCTTTCACACATTGCAATGATCCTGAAAATGGTAG
Source organism: Euleptes europaea (assembly GCF_029931775.1). Classification (NCBI taxonomy): domain Eukaryota; kingdom Metazoa; phylum Chordata; class Lepidosauria; order Squamata; family Sphaerodactylidae; genus Euleptes; species Euleptes europaea. The sequence continues at coordinate 38,539,075 of NC_079320.1, read as the reverse complement.
AAAGGGGATTTCTTCTGGGAACCAATGCATACAGGCAACTCTTGGCATTCATACCAAACAGCACATCAGACCTCTGAGCAAGGTCTTTGTCCAAGCAACCGAAGCACCAGCAGACTATCAGACCTGAGGCCCGCAGTCTCTCCTGTAGCCAGATTAATTGAGGCAGGTTGTAATGAGCTTTCTTAAAGGAAGCTTTTCAAATTAGTAGAACAATGATTCACAGGGACCACCACAGCTATACCACAGTGGTTGCCAAATAAACTGCAATTGCTTTCAAAGGCATAATTTGTATAGTGTCCCCTCAACCTCAGGTGGCCTGAACTTTAAAAGCAAGCCATCTTTATTACAGGGGAGGCTGCCAAAATTACATATTATCTAGTCCAAGATACAGAAAAAAATCCATTTATTATGATGTTAGTCACGAACTGACTGCTTAATGTTTAACCTTAATAAAGAGTAACAGAGAAATGAAACTGTGTCTTTCATAATAAATGATTTGACTGAAAGAAAAATGTTCAATATAAGTATTCATCAATCACATTTTGTCACAGAGCAGCCGCATAATATTTGTTTTCAATAATACAAAATGTTGATTTTGTCAGCACTTTTTGTTGCAATATAGTTTCTATAGAGAGTCAGCATTTTGGAGAAGTATACATTCTGTAATAAATTCTTTAAATGCCTGAAAATACAATCAAGTATGTTTGAACTAGTGTTGGGTTTTCCTGATTTCCCTAGCCGTAGCTTTCAAATGCTTCAGAATGGCATCAACATTAAATGAGGGTGCATTTTTGACTTTGTTTTGGTTTGTACTGACTCATGAGACAGACCTGGCTTTCTATTTTGGATTCATTGTTCATTATTTGACCTGCACAAGAAGCAGCATTCTTGCCTGTTTTGCACTTCTAGTTACAGCTAGCTAAAAATAGTTGCATTGCAGTTCATATTTTTTAAATATTCTATGAACATAGAGAAAATAAGCACAGCTGAAGTTCATTGTGGCAGAAACTGTAAATGTCTCTAAAGCATTACAGGTATGTTTTTAAATCTCATTAAATTATGCAAGTTTTTTTGGAACCAGCATGCTTACAGTTGCCAACCTCCAGGTGGTGGCTTGAGCTCTCCCACTACTACAACTGATCTCCAGGCAATAGAGATCAGATCCCCTGGAGAAAATGGCCACTTTGGAAGGTGGACGGTATGGTATTATACCCCATTGAAGTCCCTCCCCTTCCAAAATCCAACCCTCCTCATGCTCCACCCCCAAAATCTCCAGATATTTCCCAACCTGGAGCTGGCAACCCTTGGTGTGCTGGTTAGAGTACTGCACTAGGGCTGGGGAAGGCCTGGTTTGAATTTGCACTCAGGCATGAAACCTTGGGACAGTCACATGCTGTCAGCCTAGTTTATCTCAAAGGGTGGTATAAGACTGAAATGGAGGGCTTAAGAACTGTGTAGGCTGTAAAATGTAATAAATAGCAAGCAACTGAGAAACATTTACAAAAAGTTCTATTCCCCTCATCAACTAAACCCCAGTAATACTTTTGAATAGCACTTTATCCTGGGCTTTTGGGGAAAAGGGTTGTCTTACTAAAAAATTGTGTATCAATATAATGCCTGACACAATAAGTTCTCTATCAGATTATGGCCTGTGAGAAAAATTGTAGCATGAATAATGCATAACTACTGCAAATTTGTCTTCAGTTTGTTTACAGAATTAGATGCAAGTTTTAAACAAGTCAATCTGTATGACTCCTCCGCTCCTTCATCATACAGTCTTGGAGTGAATACAAGCTGTTATTATCTGTGTATGCATACGCTTGTGCCTGCATTACACTGGCATGAAATTACTGGTTTCCTTGGTGCATAACCCTCCTCCAGGAATATCTCCCTGACTGAGCAGGTACAGAAAGGTTTCCATGCCTGCTCAGGCAAAAGAGATAATTCTGGAGATGGTCTTCCAAACTGAGCTGCATTTTAAAACATACACATCAACATTTTGCTGTGCCGATTAAAAAGAAGCAATTGAGGACATCAGGGCTTTCATTGTAGGGTTGCCAGGTGGGTGGTTTGGGGTGGCGATTGTGTGCGCGCGTGGTGCATGCATGCGATGGCATCACTTCCAGTTTTACTTCTGGAAGCACCGCATCGCTATGGCCAATTTAACACTCAAACCTCAAAATTGGGGGGGGGGTTTGAGTGCTAAATTGGACACAGCAATGCAGCGCATCCAGAAGTAAAACCAGAAGTGATGTCATTGCGTGCACGGGCACACGCAAACACGCAGCCGTCCCAGCCCCACCCCTTAAAACCTCCCGCTGATCGGGAGGGGGGACCTGGCAACCCTATTTCATTGAGATAAACTAGAACTTGTTCTTAAACAGATTGGATACAGCTGACTCCTATGGGGGCTGAGAAGTGCCTTCACTGCCTTTTGCTGCAAGTTTGCTTCCTGTGTCTTTTTACATTGTCAAAGGTGAGAAGAGTTCAAAAGGCCAGAACCTCACCATAGGTGCAAGCCAAAGGGTGAAAACTCATGTGTTCTTGACCTGGGGTTCTTAACCTGTGACTTACAGCCTGGGCCTCAACCCCTTTCATGCTGCTATTGGAAGGAAGTCCACTACCATAGATGAGGGGCAAAGACCCTATTGCCCTATGATCTGGCTTACTTGATCTGGCTTACTTATCTGAGACTTTGTTGAAAGAGAACAACATGGTGTATCTCCCAATTAGGCCAAACAAAACCAAAAGTCTTCATCTGCTGGCAGAAGACAATGATAGAAGATAGCTTCCTGGGGAGGAAGTTCCAATGTTTTGGTGCCATGACAGACAAGCCTCTTTCTAGATTTGACACCCATCTAGCTTCAGATGGAGAGGGCACCCCAAGCAGGGCCTCTGGAGATGACCAGAGTGGATGGATAGATTCATATGGTAAAAGATGGTCCTTAAGGTATGCTGCCCTCTTAGCCATATAAGGCTTTAAAGATCAATTCCAGCGCTTTGAATTGTGTCCAGAAACAAAGTTTATGCAGGGCAGATGAAAATGTATGATGAAAATGGTTTTAATCAAGTTCAGCAGCCCACATTTTGCTTAATCGTTTTCCTTTTTTTATAATGACAGTAGGGAGATTCTGAAGAGATCATTTTCTTTTTGTCTTTCTGCTTTGGAGGTGAGATGAATGGTGACTGGAGACAGGACCTTCTCTGTAGTAGTGGACCTCTCTCCCCTCAGAGACCACCTGAAGCCTCATGACACCCAGCGAGCTTCCATTGTAGAAAGGGGATTTGAACCTGAGCCACACCTCCCTTCCCACCCACTTAATCAACTTAGTTGACGTTTATCAATACCAGTAGAGTCCCCTTCCCAACTCACCTGGCTGCTGTAGCTAATGAGGAATTTGCTTTATCCATAGGTGATTTGGAATGCTCATCAAATACTCCTTCTTACACTCTAGCAGCCTGCACTGTTCCTGTCACAGTACTTATAGTCTACCTAGTTATATGGGCCCAACCTAGTTATGATTAAATCCCAACTCCTAGACCAGGGGTCGGCAAACCGCGGCTCGCGAGCCGCATGCAGCTCTTTGGCCCGTTGAGTGCAGCTCTCCGAACTTGGGAGCCCCTGCTCTTGCGCCCTCTCACGCCGGCAGCTGCGCTGCAGAGCCGGTACACCTGAGAGAGAGAGAGAGCGTGAGAGAGCAGGCAAGCGGGTGTGCTCTCTCCCCCCCCCGCCATGGAGAATGGCCGGGTCCCCCTTTCCCTTGCCCTCAATGGTTGGGAGGCTAAAGCCTCCCCTCTAGCCGCGCGATTGCTGGGCGGGCGGCTCGGCAGTTCCTGGCCTATCAGCTGTTGGGTGCGGTGGGCTTCCTTTGCTGGTGCATCCCCAGCAGTGGCACTGGGCTGCGGCGCCCTGTCTTCTGCGGCGCCCATTCCGTTCCCTCGTCGTCTTCTGGGCCTGCAGGTCCCTGTAGGGAAGAGGCACACTTTGGAGCCAGCAGAGGCTTGTCTGGTAAGTGGAGGGTGGTGGGAAAGCCCCAGGGCATGGGGTGGGGCCCCCGACCCGGGACACACGTAATGGTACAACTCGGAGTTGTACCTCCTCAGAGGCCATGTCTACCCACTGGTTTTCTTGGCGGTAGACCTGGACTCCGAGGAGGGGGAAAAGTCCCCCTTTAGAGGCCAGGTCTATCCATTGGCTTCTATGGGCCTCCGGAGGCCAGGTCTACTGCCAAGAAAGCCAATGGGTAGACCTGGCCTCCCAATGGGACTCAGCCGGAGGCCAGGTCTACCAATAGGCTTTTATGGCGGTAGACCAGGCCTCCAGACGAGGACTCCGGATGGGGAGGGGGAAATGGCAGGGACTTACAATTTAATTTTTATCAATAAATAAGATCACTATTAAGTATGATACCAAATTTTATTCAGTGTACCTATAGTTTAATTAAGACTTAAAACTTTAATTAAAGTTTATTAAGTTAATAAACTGTGTACCTACCTATATAGTTTAAGTTTAAGAAATTTGGCTCTCAAAAGAAATCTCAATTGTTGTACTGTTGATATTTGGCTCTTTTGACTAATGGGTTTGCCGACCCCTGTCCTAGACCAACGTGGATTAGATAAATCCCACCCCCACCCCCCGCATAGCCTATGGATTTATGTTTGTTCTACTATCCTGTTCAAGCTTGTTACATAAATGAGTTACTAAATACATATTAAAAATTATCCATATTATTTTTAATATCATGTATTATTTTAATACATATTATGTATTATTTTAATACATATTAAAATAATTTTGTAGGCAGCAAATGGGGGGTTGAAAATAGTGTCGTAAGATCCATTTCAGTGCATCCTAGTACAGTGAATGGCGAGACCAAATTTAGTGGTGATATTCAATACTAGATAATTTTCTAAACATCCCAAAACAAGAGCCAGTTTTTAAAATGTCAACGCTGTTATACTGAGGCAGTAGAGGATGATAGATATCGCATATTTCAAAAAATCATTAGTTAAAATCATTGTTTTAGTTAAATAAATTCATTTGTTCAAGCATTCCACCTTCCTGAAAAATTCTGAACAAGAAGATTGAATGAGTCCAGATTAAAAATTTCCCAGAATAACTGTATTTTTACACTTAATTTCCCAACAAATAAACTGATGAATGGTCCTAAAATGAATCCAATGAAAATAATGATAATGCAGCACAGGCTATTGAGCCTTTCAGGTCAATTTAGTATATCAGGCACTTGGAGTTTTATGTACTGTATTAATGCCTGCAGGGGCATCTCAACCAGGAGCCACTGATAAAGCCTGTCTCTCAAATCTATTTGAAATCCACATTTTTAATGCCATTTGACCTTGAAACTCGCTTTAGAGTTCTGCTCTTGAGTCACCTAAATTCATTGCCCTGAAGCCATATCCTAACCTTTTAAAATTCATATCCTGAAACCATTTCTTTAAATGCCAAGGACTTTTAGAGTAATCTTGCATTAGGTCAGATACTGGGTAATCCTGACACAACAGCACTTGAGAAAGAATGAAGGGAAATGATAAGAGTGTGGTAATACATTTAAAAGAAGGAGAGCAGGGTTAGTGAAATGAAAGCACTGTCAAGTTTTAAAAGAAATGAGGAGACACGTGATACTGTAAAAATGAAGGAATGTGTCCCAGCTCCCAACTATTAATTAGTGCACAGCACCCCAGATGAAGCTAGTGCAGCTTCTTTAAATAAATGGTTTAAGGGTTCCTGTTGTGCAACAGTACCAATTATTAGTTTTTAAAATAATAATAGCAAGGATGCTGCTATTATTATTTCTAATAATAATAACGGCAATGCTAACACAAAGACCGACTGAACTTACTTTGATAAACTGCATTGACACACAAGTCGAGACCCTTTGCTAGATTGACTTGATGTTCTTGTTTGGTGTTCGCTTTGAATGGGATGCCTGGTGGCTTTGTGTTTGTGTCCTGACTTCTGCACCGCAGTCGTTTTTGTACTCGCACAGCCTGAAAAACGAAACCTCAATCACCGCAGAAGGAGGCACACATTTAAAGTGATTTAAATGTTGAGCACAGAATTATGAGAAGCTTGCTCATTTTTTAAAGATGAAAATAACGATAGCATGTGAAGGCAGCCAATCAGAGCAGCTCTTTATGTGAGATGTTGCCTAGAGAATGACAAGCCATTCCCAGAAAAATGACTCTTGGTCATGAAGACTTTTGGTTTTGTTTGGCATACACCCAATAATTGTTGTTGTCCCTCTTCCTTAGTTTTGGTGTTGCATGGTTGTGCGTTTATAGGTTTTTACTGAATTATTTTATATATTATTTCAAATACTGTTTTAATGTTGAAACGTTTTATGTTTTGATGTTTACCACCTTGGGGACCCTATTTGGGTTGAAGGACAGCATAGAAACATTGTAAATAAATAAAATACTATCTAGGAGCATTCTTGCAGTGAATGTCTTATCATTTTTGGAATCCAAAGAAATGCATGAAACAATGATATGACATACAGAAATCCTGTAATTTTGAATGTTAGTGATGTTCTAAGGTAAAGTTAAAAAAATGTCCAATTGCAATAAAGAAGTACATGATGAGTAATTTGTTTGCCTGTCAATGAGAACAAATTATCTTTAGGCATACACAAGGCAAAAGTTTTAAGCTATGACAATATTCTGCAATTTTTCAGAGCTGAAGTGGATGTAAAATATTCTTCCCACTCATATGCAAGCCATCATTATTTGCCTAAAAGAAAAATGTTACTGGTTTGTTTTCCTCCTACATAATGTTAGATTATTGACATTAATATTGACATTTTTCTTGTCTATGTTATAATGAAAGTGAAAAGGTATGTGAATTATAGGTATGATAGCTTTCTTAGTGATTCTGTGAATGAATGATTTAAAATATGTATTAACACACTATCAAGAAATATGGAGGAGAATCACTGTATGTTTATAGGGGATAGGGCCTATTTTCATAGGTGCAGCCTTGACTACCCTATGTTAGTTCTTCTCTGTTAGCAAATACGATTCAACTCTTCAGTTTTGTTTTCCTTTTGAACAAAGTATTTGTGATGTTATAATAAGAACAAGCCTACCAACTACTACAAATTAGCTAGTGTACTTATTCTTAACACTTACAAACATTATTCTATGTGTACATTTGTATCTCCCACTGCAAACATGAAGTGTGGTTGATATGGGTATGTTCAAACACTAACCTACATGATCTGGGGGTCATTCTGATCATATAATATTTGAGTGAGGAACTGCTGCTATTTTGTCCCAGCAGAGAAAAGACAATTTTAACATGACCTAAGCCCAAGGAACCAGCAGTCCTGGATTTAATTGTGGCCATCTTTTGTGGCTACAGGGCCAGGAGCAAGGGGAAAGATCCCTCTTTTGGATCTGCAATGGCAGCAGGGGACCATGGTGATTTCCCCTCCCCCACTGCAGTTTTCAATCTGGTCTGCCCCTCCTGTATATATTCAGCTGCAGCTACGGCTGCTTGAAAAAGCTTTGAATAAGAGCAGAAGACAAGCAGCGGGAAGAGGAGCACCAAGACCCAGAGACAAAGAGAGCAGCAGAAGCGATGGTGAAGAGAGCAGCAGTGGTGAAGAGAGAGGCAGCACAGAGAGCAGTGCGGGCACCTTGAGGTTTGCCATTCCCTAAGTCCCCTTTAGTGATTCAGGTTGGTTTTAGGGTTGCCAACCTCCAGGTAGTAGCTGGAGATCTCCCGTTATTACAACTGATCTCCTATGGCATTGAAGTCCCTCCCCAAACCCACCCTTTTCAGGCTCCACCACCAAAATCTCCTGCCGGTGACAAAGAGGGACCTGGCAACCCTAGCTGGCTTGGATTGTGGGCCACAGCACTATACACTGGGCTGGGATCTACACCTTTTCATCTGGATATGGGATGGCCCTTTGGGCTGGAGGACTGACTAATGATTTCCTGGATCAGGTGCAGAGGAATGCACTGGGAGGCTCGTCGGTCCACGGTCTCTCTTCACATTGCAGTCATGGCCCTCTGGATGCCTTCATTGTTCAGGTAAACAAAAATGACCTTACCAGCAGGAAAGGGGTGGCTCTCTCATTGGCCATGAATATGGACTTGCAGTTCTTAGTTTCCCATGTCCCAGATACAGGGTTGTTGGAGCAGCAGAATTATTGGCATGGGACCATCTCCCCAGGCAATGGATGTCTCCAGGCAGAAAGTGAGCAGTGTAGCTGGGCATCTCGTGGAGACACCATCACGCAGCATTTAGACATTTCATTCAGACAGGCAACTCCTGTTCAGGCAGACAATGTGCATCTCAGTGAATGGGGCCAAGACATTTGAATTCACAGCATTTGTGATGGCTACTTTTTTGATGTGATCATAGGACCTTTGGTAGGAGCTGGGCTATCACACATCTCTTGTGGTGGTTTGAGCATCAGGCTGGATCCAATTTCGGGGGTAAGCTGAGCATGTCTGCCTACCTCTTGTAATATGGGGATCCCCATAAAGGGTCTTGGGGGTTGGGCCATTCAGCAATGTGCCCAGCTCTGGGGCAGTCACCCAGCTCTAACCCTCAGATGTCAAGGGAACTATGCAGTGACTTGAACCCATGTGGACCCCAGGCTTGCCATCCCACATTGCTCCCCCAGCAGACAGGCTTTGGGGAATAGTTGGTAATAATTGGTACCATTGGCCAACAGGCGGGTCACTCAATGCTGGATCCATGCCCTATGCTGTGCCAATGCTCCTGTAATCATGTTCAATAAAAGCTGTGGCCTGTTTTCTTTTCTCCAAGTCTATTCTCTCTTTTGCCCCCTTTGCTCCCTACTCTGACCCGAGGGCAGCAACTAAGAATTCACAATGGAACTGAAATCCATAATGACACTGCCAACACTCACAATTAAGCAGCAGCATGTTAGATCCAACTGTACTACTCAAACTGCCATCTGTTAAACAGTTCATACTGAACAAGAGTCAAGTGAGAACAATAGAATTGATACTCTGATATCTGGCCGTATGCAGCTGTTAGGCATATTGTAGGCTCAGCCCATGGTTGGCAATGCCCTGTGAATGGGCTCTCTTTAGGGTTGCCAGGTCCCTCTTCACAACAGGCAGGACATTTTGGGGGCAGAGCCTGAAGAGGACGGGGTTTAGGGAGGGGAGGGACTTCAATGCCATAGAGTTCAATTGCCAAAGTGGCCATTTTTCTCCAGGTGATCTGATCTCTATCGGCTGGAGATCAGTTGAATTAGCAGGAGATCTCTTGCTGCTCCCTGGCAGTTGGCAACCCTAGCTTTCTTTGAGAGCCAGCATGGTGTAGTGGTTAAGAGCGGTGGTTTGGAGCGGTGGACTCTAATCTGGAGAACCAGGTTTGATTCCCCACTCCTCCGCATGAGTGGCAGATGTGGAAGACACTGTTATCTACTGCTGAGGGAGGAAGGACTATTGTTCCAATACACAGCAGCATGCAGGGGAGAGGAGCACATATGGAAGTCATTTCTCTAGCAGACAGGCTTTGGTGGAGAGGTTGCCCTCTTTTTGCTTTCCTAAGTGTAATGTCTTTGGATCCCCAGCTGAAGGGGTGCCCTGAGGATTCATGTTGAGAATTTGTGCCCTGAGGCTACAAGGGCTGTGAGGAAATAACTGTCACCAATATGTGTTTCCTTTTCAGCCTTGGGTGTTTGTTGCAAAGTGCTTCCTTTTTTATGTGTGTGAAAAAAATGCCCTTTCCCCAGTATTTCCATTTGTATTTTCTAACTGGTGCATGTCATAAAACCAGGGAAACATTAGTTTGCAATATAATTTGTGATAATGGAGTCCTGACTGGAGTTTATATAATGCTTAGGAGGACTGTGATTGGCTGCAAATTTAATTGATATTCTGCACTATGACTGTTAAGGCATATTGGCAGACTGTGGGGAGCATTTGTTTTCCACTCCCATTTAGCTCAACGAGAGTAGTTTTATTTAGAACATCTATTCTCTGAGTTCTCTGCGAATTTCATCCCAGTTGGGTGAGGGGAAAAAAAACATTACAGGTAAACGTGTGCTTCATTATGAAATGTATAGCAACAAATAAATAATCATGTAAAATCCAAACTTGTGCAATAATCGTAATAAAACAGAACAACCCAAATAACATTTCTGTATACATCCCCCTTTTAAGACCTACAAGCTGTATCCAGTCAGTTCCTAGGAAATGAGAAGATTCACATCTTAATTTAGAATGACCTAGTCCAAGCTTTTCCCACCATCACGTACATTGAATATGAATCAGAAGAGCATGTAATGCAAATTGGAAAATGTCTCTAAGATGTAGGAGACATGCAGTATTTTCTCCTTATTCCTTCCGAGCCAGACATCTTAGGTAACAAATTTAAGGAAGGAGAGGATGTGTTTCTTTCATTTACCTGTTGCCTGCAGTTGGTTGTGTTGTAAATATGCATTGTGACAAGCTCAGCATGTATGCTATGCATTTGATAGGTAACCTGGTCCCTAATGGGACATTTTTAATCCATGGCAGGCAAGACTAAAATATATTTATTCAAAGGGAAAAAATATTGAGGAAGGTGCTGTTTTAATACAAAGCACCGGTCTTGCTTGTGTTCATGGTTGAAGTATTACACTACTTACATGAGTAAGGTTCCTTTGCTCCAGCCAGCTGCTGAAATACCATGAGAACTGGCTCAGTGTTCCTGTTGACCGAAACATGTGTCATCTATATGGGCAAAATTCAGCCAAAGTTAAACTCTTTCCTTGGTTCTTGTAGGTTATCCGGGCTGTGTGACCGTGGTCTTGGTATTTTCTTTCCTGACGTTTCGCCAGCAGCTGTGGCAGGCATCTTCAGAGGAATAACACTGAAGGACAATGTCTTCAGTGTTACTCCTCTGAAGATTCCTGCCACAGCTGCTGGCGAAACGTCAGGAAAAAAAATACCAAGACCACGGTCACACAGCCCGGATAACCTACAAGAACCAATGAACTCTGACCGTGAAAGCCTTCGACAATATTTTAAACTCTTTCCTTTCATAATTCAATGAAAAGGTTAAGCATGCATTTAAATATTTACAATTGAATTCAATAGTAGTCAGAGTGTTTGAATTAAGATGTAGTGGGGCCTATGTTTTTTGTGGTAAGAAACTTTCTTCAATTACAGTAGCATAAAAGTAGGGAGGATGTTTTCCACATAAAATGCAGCAGCACCCTTTCTGGAATGGAAGTACTCTTCCAGAGTAGGAGGGGTGACTGTAGATGTTTGCCCCCCATCCCATAATGTCAGGGTGCTCTTTTTTGAGGGGGGGGGGTGAGAAATCCAGGGCAAATTTTCTATTTTTTAAATGTTGTTCTTCAGTTTTCTTCTACCTCAACTGTGTCACTTAATCATCTGCTATTATTATCCAGTTACTATGGACATTGTACCATTAAACTAATTCTCCGCTGAAATTGGTTTGAGGTGTGAGTAATGCTAAGAGAGGCTGGCATATAATAAAGAATTCTTTTCTTTAAAAAAATCCTCTGTGTAAAATGTGCTGTTTGAGATATTTTGCGGATATGAAAATATTAATTTTGTTATCAAGGCCTCTAAACGATTTATGCAATACTCTTCAGGGGTGTCCATTAGAGGATTTAGTCTAATTGTGTAGAAGACTACGAGAAGGACTATAGTTTTTGTTTTGTTTTTGCAAGCTTTTCCAAAATAATTTCCCAGGTTCAATCCCCATTATTTCAAATAAAAGTTGCTCAAGTTATAGGGCTAAAAAGGTGGGATACAAAGTCAGTACAAGTAAGTTCCTTGTGCTGCAGTTAACACATTGGTCATTAACTGGTTTATTAATTTAGTGCCTGCTTACAAATAGTGGTAACAACAAATGTTGTAAGAATCAGGTTTCTGCAGCCCTTAATCAACACCATCCTTCTAGAAATTATCTAGGAATTCAGAGTTGTTCTGGAGTATCCACATATGTTACAGGCAAACAGAGGAAACATGGCAAATATAACCGTGGTCTTGGAATTTTCTTTCCTGACGTTTCGCCAGCAACTGTGGCAGGCATCTTCAGAGTAGTAACACTGAAGGACAGTGTCTCTCAGTGTCAAGGGTGTAGGAAGAGTAATATATAGTCAGAAAGGGGTTGGGTTTGAGCTGAGTATTGTCCTGCAAAAGTATTGTCCTGTAAGTATCAAGATAATGTGCTAATGAGGGTATGGTATGTTAATATGGAACCATTGTATCCTGAAGTGATCTGTTAATGTGTGTAATCCAAAACTAATCTGTATGGCTATTGTTGAATGTTGTCTTTGTCTGGAGGTTTTTCAGGGCAGGAAGCCAAGCCTTATTCATTCTTAAACTCTCCTCTTTTCTGTTAAAGTTGTGCTGATGTTTATGAATTTCAATGGCTTCTCTGTGCAATCTGACAAAATAGTTGGTAGAATTGTCCAGTCTTTCAGTGTCTTGGAATAAGACCCTGTGTCCTGTTTGTGTCAGTCCATGTTCAGCCACTGCTGATTTCTCAGGTTGGCCAAGTCTGCAGTATCTTTCTCAGGTTGGCCAACCTGAGAAATCAGCAGTGGCTGAACATGGACTGACACAAACAGGACACAGGGTCTTATTCCAAGACACTGAAAGACTGGACAATTCTACCAACTATTTTGTCAGATTGCACAGAGAAGCCATTGAAATTCATAAACATCAGCACAACTTTAACAGAAAAGAGGAGAGTTTAAGAATGAATAAGGCTTGGCTTCCTGCCCTGAAAAACCTCCAGACAAAGACAACATTCAACAATAGCCATACAGATTAGTTTTGGATTACACACATTAACAGATCACTTCAGGATACAATGGTTCCATATTAACATACCATACCCTCATTAGCACATTATCTTGATACTTACAGGACAATACTTTTGCAGGACAATACTCAGCTCAAACCCAACCCCTTTCTGACTATATATTACTCTTCCTACACCCTTGACACTGAGAGACACTGTCCTTCAGTGTTACTACTCTGAAGATGCCTGCCACAGTTGCTGGCGAAACGTCAGGAAAGAAAATTCCAAGACCACGGTTACACAACCCGGATAACCTACTAGAACCAATGAACTCTGACCGTGAAAGCCTTCGACAATGGCAAATATAGTTACTGTAGTTTCTGATAGTCCTGCCATAGATTCAAACATTACATCCTGATTAGCTTTACCTGCTGCAGATTCCTTTTCTAAAACTTGCCATGCTGAAAGGGAGAATTGGCAATGAAGGATGCCAACAGGAAGGCTTGCCATCAGAGGCCCAAGACTTAAGAGATGGATGTTCTGCCATCACTGCCAGGATATACGCATACTATAGATCTCAGTGATCCCTGACTTCATTCATTCAGGCTGAAGTACTGGAAGCTCTCCTTCTTATGATGATGGGAAAGACAAGTCCATTAACAGAAGGCACCCCCCTCTTTCACCAGGCTCCAGGATAATCAGAGAAAGTGGGTGGTATTAGGAGATTGTGAATGGAAGAATGATAGCATGGAGGAATGATATTGGTGTGGCCACCAAGTCCTATAATGGTTCCAGTGATTATGGTTCCTATGGTTTGCTGGCACTTCAATGACTATATTCAGGGTCAATATGAACCAGTGCCAAATTAACTGATTTGAAGTGGGCATGCATGAAGACTCAGACATGCATGAAGACTCTCCCATCACTATTTACATCACTGGGATCTGTATCTTATGTTCTACCTATACTGTGGAAATTGGAGAACATTGTGTAGCAAGAGAACATGGGAGGCAAAGTTTAAGCATTTTTTCTGTGAGTGTTCGCTATTAGAAGTGTTACTTTTATTTAGCTTAATTTCCCATGTGTAGCTATTGATTCTGCCAAAAGTCAGATTTCTTTAAACCCTCTATAAATTGCTTGTGATATTTTTACAAGGCTGAAAATTGTGTTGCATTTCTTAAATGTTAAGCATCAATAAGCTGCATGTACTCACTCCCTCTAAAGTAATTACATTTGTGTAAGTGAAACAGTGCAGCCAAGGGCTATCCATATTGTATTCTATAAGCTATAGAACAGTTTTGCATGGAATCGCCATGAAATACTAAGTGATTTCTTTCATTAAATATGACTGTTCAAAACAATCATTTCTATTAAAAGTAAATAGTACATTGTGCTATGTTGTCACAGAATCAAAAGATCATCGACATTGTTTCCATATTTATAAATCGTTATAAAAGCCCTGTTCTATGGACTCATGTTCATAACAGATTTGATGCAAAATATCATTATTAGCATCTTTTGTAGTTTTTGTTAATTAGCAGGTCCAGGCAGCTTGTTCAGGTTAGATCATACTTCCTCCATGTATTAGAACATCCCTTCAAAACTGCAGTTCTCTCTGGGCAGGGGAAAATAATGGGTACAAATTGGGTTGCCAGCTCTATGCTGGGAAATACCTAGAAATGTTGGGGAGCCTGAGGAGGGCAGAATTTGGGGAGGGGACGGACTTCAGTGGGATATAATGCCTTTTTTTTCAGGTGAACCAATCTCTGTTGCCTGGAGATCAGCTGTAATAATGGGAGATCTCCAGCTACCACCTGGGGGTTGGCTACCCTAAGTACAAGTGTCTCAGCCTGTCCTTTCCCCCACATAGAGCTAACGGCACCTTTAGAGGAGCATTTTAAATTAGGGAAGAGCCATGGGAGGCAGCAATCCTTCACCAGTCTTTAAAGCAGTCTCTTGGGCTTGCTAATTATCTGGGACAGTTTTTAAAAGTGTTTTATGTTGACTGGTAGCTGAGACTGTACTGTTTGAGTTCATTCTCTAGTTTGGGGAAGTAGTTTTTTTATGAAGAAGACAGGGAAAGGTAGTAGTGCTTACTACTGAAATGGTCTCCACCCTTATTGACTCAAGCTATGTAGTAAACAGACCTTCCCATATTTGGACTACTAATTGCCAGTTTCCTTACAAGAGAAGTATTTGAAGGGCTGTAACTTATAGGAGGGCAGGGAGCTGTTCCTGATAAGAGGATAAGACTCACAATAATGGGTTTAAATTGCAGGCAGAGAGGTACCGGCTGGATATTAGGAAAAAGTTTTTTACATTAAGAGTTGTTTGACAGAGGAATCAGCTACCTAGGGAGGTGGTGAGCTCCCCCTCACTGGCATCAGAGGCTGGACAAGCACTTATCAGGGATGCTGTAGGCTGATCCTGCATTGAGCAAGGGGTTAGCCTAGATGGCCTGTATGGCCCCTTCCAACTCTATGATTCTAAACACAATGTTAGGTTTTGTTGCATGCAGAACTGCAGTGCTGCTTCAAAACTATAGTATGGGTACAAACATGGGTACAGTGTGTAAGCTAAACAACTGTGCAGTGGTCTTTTCCTCCCAGGTATGTCTTACAACATGGCACCTCTGGCTGGCTGCTGGAATTTGACTAGCACTGCTGGTGAGCTACACACCCCACTACCACCTCAGTGGCCCTATAAAAGCTTTTAGTGATGGAAAGTGTCATCAAGTTGCAGTCAACTTATGGCAACCCTGGAGGGTTTTCAAGGTGAGAGGTTCAGAGGTGGCTTGCTATTGCTTGCCTCTGCTTAGCAACCCTGGGCGTCTTTGGTAGTCTCCCATCCAAATACTCACCAGTTCAGTATGCAAGTTAAAGGTGAGACATCAGCTCAAAATATGTCTCATGCATGGAGCAAGAGTTTCAGAGTAAGGGAAAATGAACTGCAGTTAAAATAAGTATCATAAACCTATTGTAATGTAAATGCAAACGGTGTGCCTATGCAGGTTAAAGACAAATGCTGACAACACTTCAGGGCTAGCAATTTCGGTCTCAGTTCTGGTGAATTTCCACAGTTGTACTGACATGTAGTTACAACACGAATAACCTTCATAAGGTAATGGGGCTGTGCACTTCAGAAATTTTTGTGTCAGATTCCAGATTTTGGGGTGGGCATGCTTTCTTGACCCTAGCGTTTTGGGACCCTCCTGATCACTCACCAGCTGGGAGTCGACTTCTGATAGCTGCAGGTATCTTGTTCTTGCAAATTCACAGAAACACCCTCTCCCCAACTGTTAGTCAACTTCAGCTGTTAGTGAAGAAGAATTAATTTAAGGGGATAAAATAAACTAATGGGTTAAGTTTATAGAATTGAGAAATGCTTCTAAAATGCAAGTTTAGAGAAAGCAGAACGGCTGTATGTTGATGTAAGGGATACATAATTAAAGGGAACTGGGACAAGATAAACAGAACTTTGGTATGGCAAAGGCAAATACTGGAACGTCCCTTAATTTTTGGGGATGTTGTGTTAACCCAAGATGTCAGCTTAATCGAAATTTAATGTCACAGAATTCATATCACATCAGCATGTTTTCTTCTTGGAATAATGATCTCATATCATCATGTCATTTTTGTCAGCCTATAGTAAAATGATATGTCTTCTTAATTTGCTATATATTGTTCTGATTCTGCCTGTATTCTTTGAGAGATGTCAATCAGACCTCTCCATTTACCTTAGGTAAATAAATCTGTTGATTTGTGCTTGCAAAACCTTTCTCTCTTCGTGTGTGTGTTTCCTAACCAAAGTACAAACTGCTCCCTCTTCATTAGGCAGCAGGTATAGTCCTTTTGAATTTTAAAGGGACAGGAGATGTCGACAAACAGCTGTTTGGCTGTTGAAACTCTTGAAAGCTTATAAACCAAAAATCTTGTTGGTCTCTAAGGTGTCACTGGACTCAAATCTAGCTGTTTCTCTTCCCTCTCACTCTTCCCTTCAGGAAAAAGGAAACTGTTTCTTAGATCACTGACAGGGTTAGGTGCTGTTGGGAGATGTAGTGCCTTGGAACTGAATGATACTGTTGAAAGCCCATTATTTATAAAAATAGGTTAGTATCAACAAAACTATGTATATGGTCTGAATATACAGGATGCAAATTAACTATAGAAGGAGCTTGTGGCATCCAGATTGCCACCTTCTTAAATCACCACTTTCTTTCCCCTTTTTCAGTTCTTCCTCTGTTCTCCACCTACCAGTGCAATCCTAACATTTTTCCTGGGAGTCAGCTGCATTGAATAGTCTTGAATCAGATTCTGAGTAGACCTGCTTAGGATTGCTCTCCAGAACAATGAAGTCACTTTTTCATCCTTTTCTCTCTTCTCATTCTCTAGTCACATAATTCTCAACACTAATAGGCTTACTAACATCCAGGTAGGGCTTACAGTTCTGCCAGAATTGCAAGTGATCTCCACACTACAAAGATCAATTCCACTAGACCACATTGCAGCATTGGAGGGCAGACTCTATGGCAACATATTCCCATTAACCTTTCCCACTTCGAATTCTGTCCTCCCCAGGTACTGCCGCAAATCTTAAGGAATTTCCCAAGATGAAGATGACAACCCTAAACATTAATATCCCCTTTTCTATTAGTCTACATAGACTGCAGTGGAAAGCATAGGAACTGCCCCATCAGCTCAGTTATTACCTCTTCTACTCTCTTTACCACCAGGAAGGATTTTCCCTTGTATCTTAAAAACTGGGTGTGGCTAATTGTGCTCTGTTGGTGATGTATATTTTTGTCCTAATACGGTAATCTTTGATAATCTCTAAATGAGAAGTGTTAAATTTTCAACTGGGCCTCCAGGGGATTAATTTAATAACAAATAATCCATCCAAATATATAGCTCTACAGCTACATCTGAATAGGAGCTATAGGGAAATCCAGCTGGGAATGGGGGGCAACATGATAATATTAAAGAGCTGATAACAAAATGTGTAATTAATTGATTTATGTCAAATTGAAACTTTAAAATTATGAATTTTTTATTTAAAATTATGAATACTTAATGTGTAGCTTGCTTTGTGATGGTGTTCGTATCAAATAGACTAATGAGGGAATTATCTAGAGATTAAAAATGGTAATACATTTAAGAGATGGATGTTCTGCTGGATTGTAAAATACAATAAAAGAAAAAAATAACCAAATATTTTGAAAGATAAATTAATCATAATTTTGTCTCAATGCTTGCATAGTTATTGGGTCCCCACATTTATGTTATAAGTCTATATTTTGCGGAGGCTTATTAATTGCCCTGAAATGCACTCTGCAGAATAAAAAGGTTTGCCAACAATTGGGCAATGGTATGCACTGGAACTAGAGGGAGTAGATATCTGAACACGGGGTTTCCCTGTCCTACACCAACACTGTATGCTACAGTGGGTCTGTATCAATTCATACAGTGCAATTTTTAGATTAATGGAAATAATATAGTGTTACGATGCCATTGTAACCCCCCCTCAAAAAAACAAACACATTTTTGCTATGGAAAGGTTAATGTTAGGATTAACAAGGACAGAGACATCTTTTAAGCTAAATCAGTAGCTTTGAGGGTATGATACGAACACCTTTTGTCCCTGTTTCTGGAAATTGGGGCCATAATTCTAGTTAGGTTGCTTAAAGCCCCACTGGAGGCTTCTGGGACTGCTTGAACACTTGACTTTGCCCCAATTGCAAGGAAGGGTTTATTTAACAGTTTGTTATGTCAGTTTTTGGCTATGTCCACATAGCTGGACAGTGTTGATCGGAAATAACTTTTGAGAGAGTCTCCAAATGAAATGAATGGGGCTTGCACCAAATGTTCTTGGGCACCCCGCATTTTTTCACTATGATTTCCTCAGAATTTATTTTCAGAAGTCCATTACTTCAAATCAATTTTGAACATTAACCTTAAAAAAAAATAGTTTGGCTGTATTATATGAAGGAATGGTACCAGTGAGGAAAGAAATCATACTCCTTTTGCCATTTTGTCTATTACAGCAAGTTGCCTCCAGCATAATTAAAACTTAAAAAATTAAAGAAAATGTACCCCAGGAAGTAGAACAACTAACCCATGCAGCAGTTTCCTACCTTTCCCCTACCGTGTTACAGTGACAAAATAATAATGCTATTCTGATAATAGCTCACCCATTGTGTACATATTTTATCAGATATTTTATTTTAACATACATTTTCATAAAATAATATTGTCCTGCTGTTAATCTGTCACTAAAATTTTCTCCCCTCATTTGAGAGGCTCTAGCAGTTTTTACATCAAATAACTGTACTACCACAAACAAATGCTTTTCATTTAAAATGAGGACACAGCTACTGAAAACACATTAAAAAGAAATAAGTAGGGAATATGTTTTATACCCCACCCCATATACATAGGCTCCCAAATGAAAGGAAAGTGATACAGCAGAGTTGTTATTAAATAAAATGTTGGTTTTAAGCTTTTCCATGGAGGGAAAATCATTCTGCGGAACTGAACTGCAAAAGTCTCAATGATTCTTACATTTCATTATAACCTTATGCAGTGCTTTGTAAATTAACTCCTAAATGCTCATCTCATTCTCCTGATTGCTCCCACCTGGTGTCATAAACCTCTGCATGATAGGATAATAACAATTTCTATGGCACTGTGGAGACCTGCTGATATTGTTATGAGGGAACTGCAGCAGGGCAAATGTACAGAGGAAGTCTCTCATGTATTCTATAGACTATAATGATGCTGCTAATGACACCTCTAATTTTATTTAGCACACTTTATGAGCCAGAGCAATAAATGATTAAAATATAAATAGAAAATTAATCAAACTAAAATACATTTTAAATATAGATGAAACAGGAGAAACCGAACTCTTCCTTAATTTCGTTACACACATTTTTTGCCCTTGTACTATTTGATGCTTATAGCTCAGCCCACAAACATGGATATAGTCGTAAGAATGCTCACATGCCTCCGTCCAGGTTGTGGTTGTATGTCTACCACAACTGTATGTTGCGAACACATCTGAGTGGGTGGAGAGACTGGGTTTGTGCTGAGCACACAGTTCTCCTAATTCTGATGTTGAGGCTGTATGAGGAGGCTTGTTAGTGCCAATCAGATAATTAAGAAGCAGGCTGTGGAGATGGGTAAATCTGCCAACTCTGAGTTGGGAACTTAGTGGGGATTTTGGGGTGGAGCCTGGGAAGGGTGGAGTTTGGGGAGGGGAGGGAGCTCATCAGAGGTGTGATACCATAGAGTTTACCCTCCAAATTTGCCATTTTCTCTCAGTAGTCTGGAGATCACTTGTAATTTCAGGTGGGCTCCAGGCCCCACCTGGATGTTGTCAAACCCCTAGGGCCAGAATCAGTCTATGCTTTGAGAAATATAAATTACTTTAGATCAAAGATCTGATAATTTTGGTACCTGTGCAGGGCCATCCATGTTTTCCTGAAATTTTGATTTGGAAAAATTCAGTCTCACTGCTTGGATGGAGCTATGTGCCCAGAAGCACTGGAATGACTCCTTCAGGCCCACCTTGCATTATGTGCATGCCCTCATGGCCCAGAGCATTCCCCATGAGTGGCTGGTGGTGGAGGGCCTGCTTGGCGGTGAGGCCATGCTGCATGTAGTAATCGTGCCAGTAATAATGGGTAGCCACAGTATTGAGATCTTATCCGGTGGGTATATGGCCTCACAGCCACGGTGCACCCCTGGGGTAGTGGCAGGGTTTACCCCACCTTGCCTCTCTGCCTTTCACCTGCAGGTGACTCATTCAGCAAGAAGGCTAGTTCCAGGCCATGAGGTGCTAGAACCAGAAAGGGGATCGCAGGTCTGGAATCAGACCCAGAGAATAAGGACATCAGTGCTGTCCCAGTTGACTCCTCCAGGGGGCCCTGAGAAACCCTGCCCCACCACTGATATTGCATGGGCATGCCAGGAGATGGGAATCAGTAATGGGGTGGACATCCCCATTGTAGCAGCTACAGGGGCAGGCAGGGATGGAGGTGTGGTGTCCATGGGTACAGGGCATGGCTGTGGGTATGCATGTTGTATGGGCAGGCCCCACCAACCAATGCATTTGCTCTCCACCCAAAGTATGTAGGCTGGGTCAGTTGTTCTCTGGACCCTGGGCATCAGGGTCTCCCTGGGGCAAGTGGCTATGGATGAGGTATCATAGCAGATGGACTCCACATCCTTGGACATGGTGATGGGGGTTGGAGGGAAACTTCCCTGGCCTGGTCCCAGTGAGGCTGGGGGAAGAAGACCTGCTGCCTGGCTTCTCCTCCCCCTTGTCTATGTGGGCAACCATCAAGAGGAAGTGACTAGAGACCCAGTGTGAGTGGAGGGATGCTGTGGCCTGGAGTCAGCAGTGTTTGGAGAGACTCATGACAGTTTCGAGAACATAGATTGGGCACATTGAGAAGTTAGCAGCTGTCAACGGGGATATGGATTTGCAGCAGGCAGACATTGAGGGGCTTCCAGTGGACCTGTCAGTGGCATTCCACAGCCTCACACTGACCCCTGGACCCTGCAGCCTCTTCTCCACTGGTAGAATCAGGGATCACCTGTGGTGTTCTCCAAGGGGGGCTTACAACGGTTACAGAAACAATAAAAATATATGCAGCATTATTAGCAGCAACCCTATAAGTCTTTAAAAAGTGACAGCATTCTAAAAGAGCAACAAACTATAATCATGTTAAGAAATGACTAAAACAAACATAAAGAGTGACAACTAAACACATTTTTACCAAATTTTCACCAAAATAAAGAATAACATTGCAGCAAAACCAAGACAAATGGCTGGAAACATGAAACATTTGGCCTGGTACCACTGCTCAGACTGGTGAATCTACAGAAGTTTGTGTAGGATTGCACTACATGAGTAGTCTTGTATTCAAGTTTTTCGGGAAGGAAAGCAAGTGGTTGTCTGAACCATGGGAAGTGGGATTGTTCTCTTGATGGTAGCTTGATAGCATGTTGGACCACAAACATTGTCTCTTTTCTGATCAGAAAAAGGCTATACAGAGAAAATGGAATCCTGTGTTTGAATATGTGTGAGGATGGACAAGACCATGGGTCAAGATGAGTCCACTACTTCTTAAAACCAGGTACACTTCCCCCCACCCCACACTGGATATGAATAAAAAATAAACTAGAGGAAATATGTGCTTCTCTCCTCTAGCTTCATGATTTACATACAGAAGGATTTGATTCTTGAGGCATTACTGCCAAGATCATGGTAAATTCACTTTTATGGCTGAAAATTAAAGCGATTGGCAGATTGCTCTTATGGAGCTTTGTATCACACTGAAGATACCTTTTAGGTTGCTATTAGGAAACAAAACAGAAACTAAAACTGCTTTCAAA
Organism: Euleptes europaea; assembly: GCF_029931775.1. Lineage (NCBI taxonomy): Eukaryota > Metazoa > Chordata > Lepidosauria > Squamata > Sphaerodactylidae > Euleptes > Euleptes europaea. Next base: position 38,516,902 of record NC_079320.1, on the reverse strand, counting down.
GCAACACACACTCCCGCCCCATTAATTTGCATCTCAAATACATATCATTTTGATGACTAACTCTAGTATATGTACTGCTGAATGAGTTTAAAAACTCTACCTGGCCTATTTTTCTGTAAAGCAAGCACGTACCCTTTGTAGTGTTTTTGCAATTATTAAACATTCAGGATGCACACAGGATGGAGAAGGGCACATAATAGGCAATGCTATTCGATCATTTCAGTCCTGATAGTATTCAATGAAAGGCTATTTTAGAATAAAACAAGCCATTTTCATTCCAGAGGGATGCTGCTAAGGACCAAGCAGTCTCTAATGTTCACTTGTGTGTAATTTGCCCTTGCCTCTTTTTTGTTTATTTGATTTACAAAATGAAGCTTTGCTCATTGCAATCCAAAGCAAGAGACTAGTGCAAAAGGGATTTTGAAATCCTTCCTCCCTTGTGCCATTTTAACAATATTTTGTGTCCTACCTTATGTGGAAAAAAGCACATTGGAGGGTATGATTTTTAGGACTTCGGGGGCAGAGAGAAGAAGAAAGAAGCTCTCAAGTGTTCCTTGTGCTTTAGGCTGCAGCTTCTGGGACTGAATTTTTTGTAACCCCTCCTTTCAAGACAAATTACATCAGCTGTGCTGGGAGAAAGGTGGGCTACCAGGCATAGAAATATTTTAAGTCAATCCAGGTTAGGCTGCACATGGTTCAGCATCACATAAACCTTCTCTGTAATTTTGATTTGAAACATTTATCTTTGCAGAAAAATATATAGATATTATTCTGTACTCCAATGTCTTGCAATATTTGCTCTGTACTATGTTTGCTTACTAGGGTTGCCAGGTCCCTCTTTGCCACTGGCGGGAGGTTTTTGGGGAAAAACCTAAGGAGGGTGGGGTTTGGGGAGGGGAGGGACTTCAATGCCATAGAGTCCAATTGCCAAAGCGGCCATATTCTCCAGGTGAACTGATCTCTAGCAGCTAGAGATCAGTTGTAATAGCAGCTAGAGATCAGTTGTAATAGCAGGAGGTCTCCAGCTAGTACCTGGAGATTACAATTCAAAAAAACACAGTTCCTCTTCAGTTCCTCCTCTGACACCTTCAAAGTTCCGTTGGTATTATTTCTTAATAGTCTAATTTTCATGAACTCCCTATGGGTAGTAACAGTTACACTAAATCAAGCTTATTGTATCTCCACTTGTGTATCTTCTTGTGCTAGATCTTGGAACTGAAGAAGAACTGAAATGATTGTCTTCCTCTTCTGCCTGACATCTGAAAGAGAAAAAAAGACATACTTTGGACATATTTAAGATCATTACTTTGTTGAAATATTGTATGTTACACTATACTTACCTGTTATAGGAAATAGTAGTCTCGCATTATTGTTGGTGTTTTTTCTACTTTTTTTTCTCTACATGTGTGGAGATTGTAACAATATAGTTGTTACCTTGTATATTGGGGTTTATATTTAAACCAGACTGCGTTTTTTTGGATTGTAACTTCATTGTAATCAGAAGTGTCTATATTTGCTTAGTACCTGGAGATTGGCAACCCTATTGCCAACTAATCAGAAAACAATTGTCCCACATGCTCTTTTGACTGTATTTTTGCACAGCATGCTACAGTTAGTCTGGTGAACTTTTCAGAGCATGAAGATAAACATTATTAAATGTTAACACCTGTACTCCTCGATGCTTTTAAAATCCTCTTCTAAAGTGGCTAGTCTAAAGCTTGGCAAGCATAATATTAAAAATGCAGTTACGTGCTACTTAGGAATCTATGATTACTATCCTAAGCATGCTTTCCTGAGAGTAGGGTTGCTAGCTCCAGGTTGGGAAATACCTGGAAATTTGGGGGGTGGGGCCTGAGGAGGGAGGGGTTTAGAGAGGAGAGGGACTTTAATGCCATAGAGTCCAATTGCCAAAGCAGCCATTTTCTCCAGGGGAATTGATCTCTATCAGCTGGAGATCAGTTGTAATAGCGGGAGATCTCCAGCCATCACCTGGTTGACAACCCTACCTGAGAGTAAGCCCCACTGACTAAAATGGAATGAATGAATGAATATTTATTAATACAGCACAAGCCAGACAACAATATATAGAAATGGGATGTACTTCCAAGTACAACTGCTTAGGCTTTCTCCCTTGATCAGTGACACATTTTCACTTCGACACCAATTATTATTTTTTGTACTCTTCTGTCAGCAGGGAAATTGTAACATCTCACACGAGAGCCCAATCTCATATACAAATATGGGAAAGCAATCAAACACTTGTGTTAAGTTTTCCAAACCCCAAGTCACGTAATGAAAGCCTTGATAGCAATTTCTGAAAGTGAACAAGGGTGAAAATCTTTGATGGAATATGAAGGAGCTTGACTAATGAGTGCCAGGTAGTCCTAGTGAGTTAGCAAGAATCTGAAGTAGGAGTTATTTGCACCTCTAAGGAGAGGCAGGAAGCAACTGTACATAATCTGTTAGTGATGGCTCCAAAACCACTAGTTCAGCATGATCTCTTCAAGAACTGCCAAGACGTTTGTTTGGCAGTAGAACTGAGAGTCCCAGGGGTTTCCAAGTCCCAGGGAAGGTGTGCTTGTGAGCAAGAATTACATTTGTCTATTTGTTTATGGCAGTATTTCCCAACCTCCGTGCCTCAGCCCAAAAGTGGGTTGCAAGCCTTTGAAGTTTTATTGATCTGTGCATGCTCTTCTTTTAAAAAAAATGGGTCACCATACCAAGTACATTTAGACTTGTGGGTCACCATTAGGATTGCTAACCTCCAAGTGGTGCCTAGAAATCTCCCGCTATTACAGCTGATCTCAAGGTGACCGAGATCAGTTCCTCTGAAGAAAATGGCTGCTTTGGCAATTGGACACTATGGCATTGAAGTCCCTCCCTTCTCCAAACTCTGCCCTCCTCAGGTTCCACCCCCAAAATCTCCAGGTATTTCCCAACCTGGATCTGGCAACCCTAGTCTCCATACAAAAAATCTTTGGAACCCCCACTCTATAGTATTTCTTGCCTGCCTTTCTCTCAAATGGGACCAAAGCAGGTTACACATGTACAATCTGTTAAAAAGCATATTCACGATATGAAAATATCAGCAATGAATACCACTAGAAACAACAGGATAAAACAGATCCCAGCTACCAAATCTGCAGCAGTAGAAGCTCAGCTGTTCATAAAATGCTTTTCTAGTGTGGTATGCTGGTTAGAGTGTCTCAGGATCTGAGAAACCCAGGTTTGAATCCCCACTCTGCTGTGGAAGCTTGCTGGGTGACATTGGATAGTCACTTATTCTCAGTTTAATATACCTTACAGGGTGGTTGCAAGGTTAAAATGGAGACGAGAATGATGTAAACTGCTTTGACTCCCCATTAGGGAGAAAGGCAGGGTGTAAATGAAGTAAATAAATAAATGTTAAGATGATGTCAATAAATAAATATATCTACTTTGCAGAACTTATTAAACATAAGCAGAGTAGGAGCCATCCTAGCCTCAATTACCACCAGTTCTGCCATGTGGGGGCCACCACAGAGAAGGACTCAAAGGGAGCAGAAGCAGTTTTTTCCCTCATGGATGATGGGATCTTATTAGACCTTGTTCAGCTGAGTGGAGCAACTGCAGGGGAACATGAGAGATGGTCTTTTAGGTGCTGACTGAGAAATAATGGTTTGGAGATCAGTGTGTTTGGAAAGAGGTGGGTTGAAATGGGGTTTTTTTTAAGGAAAAGGAATGGACTATAGAGATACACTAGAAGTAAAAAATAATAATAAAAGAACGGGAAAAGGGAAATGGGTATTTGTTTTCAAAATGTATTCCACTACCCTCTTACCCTTCTCCCCACACCATCTGGTTAGAAAAATTAAACTTGAAGGCTGGACCCACCAATGTCAGCCATACTATCTCAGGTTCATATTCCTGCTCATCTTCTAATGTGATTTATGCCATCACATGCCAGCAATGCCCTTCCACAATCTACATTGGACAAACAGGTCAGTCTCTTAGACAAAGATTAAATGGACATAAGTCTGACATCAGAAACCACAATATTCAAAAACCAGTGGGTGAACATTTCAACCTTCCAGGACATTCTGTTGCAGATTTAAGAGTAGCAGTTCTCTTACAAAGGAATTTTAAAGGGAGATTGGAAAGAGAAACTGCTGAATTACAGTTAATATTCAAACTAAAGTCAATGCATTTACCTGGGCTGAATAAAGACCTTGCATTCATGGCCCATTACCAATACTGATTTCTCCACACCCATCTCTCCCCTGGACATCACAGACTCTTTTGCATATCACACCTAATCCAATCAAGCCTGCTATTCACATTTACATACTGTTCCTCTACTTAAAGACCAATGGATTCACATTCTAGCTGTATCTGAAGAAGTGAGCTGTGGCTCACGAAAGCTCATACCCTACCAGAAAATATTTTTCTCATTCTTTAAGGTGCTACTGGACTCTTGCCCTTTTTGACTGCTGTAAACCTGTTTGGGATCTGCTGATTTAGCTGAGTACCAGAAAGCATCTTTAGATACATTATTATGCTCTCCTTCTCTTGTTCACACTCCTGTTCACACTCTTGTTATCTTAATTAACAAGATATGGCATGATAAAACCACACTTTATTTGCATAGAGATTTGAATGAGGCTTGGTGTTCTAAGGGCATTAGAGCAACTGAAGATCTGGGTTTTTTCCAACAGGGATAGTAATACATTTACAGAGCATTCCTGAGAGGAATGCCTGCGCTGGTTTTTGGAGGCAATGCAGCTGCACTGCCTCCAAAGGAGGTTTCAGCCCTGCCAAAACCTCCTTGCAGTGGGAAAAATCCATAGGGTTGCATGGGAGATACGCCACCTAAAAGGTAGCATACCTTGCCAAAAATAAAAAGGGGCATTCCTGGCCCGAAAAGGCTGTGGAAGCCACCTAACAGCGGCTCCTCCTCTAGCCCGGTGCTGCAATGCCCTGGGAATGCCTCCTGGGATGCTGGCGCAGCCTTTGACGGCGTTGGGACGCCGCTGGAAGGCCCATCAGTGTCTCGGGGTGGTGCTGCTATGGCAGTGCCAGGCGCCTGGCGTCCGGGCCTTCCCGCTGGCATTGGGGCCACTAATGCCGGCATAAGTAGCCTTGATGCCGACTCTGGGGGGCCAGATGCCAGCGCAGTGCCTTCTTGGCCTCCTAAGGGCTGTTGCTCTTAGAGCTCAGGAATGCGCTGTTTGTTATATACTCTGAATCAGATCTCTGCAGAAGTATGCTTGGTGTTTCACCAGAGGTGCTATACTTGTTTGAGCAGCAACCTGCAAAAATTTGCTGTAAGGATTTCTAGCTTCACGTGCTTAGCTCTCAGCCTACTTACCTACACACCCACCCCAGGGAATCTTCCCTTGTTGTAAGAGTGTGTGTGTGTGTGAGTGTAAAGTGCCATCAAGTCACAGCCGACTTCTGGCAACTCCATAGGGATTTCAAGGCAAAAGATGTTCAGAGGTGGTTTTCCATTGCCTTCCTCTGGGTGAGCTGAGAGAGTTCTAAGAGAACTGTGACTGGCCCAAGGTCCCCCAGCAGGCTTCATGGGGAGGATTGGGGAATCAAACTCGGTTCTCCAGATTAGAGTCTGCTGCTCTTAATCGTTCTACCATGCTGGGTCCTCATTGTAAGAGGCAGAACCTTATTATAGACTTCAGCATAGGTGCAGGGGAAAGGCTGCATTATTCCATATTCTCCCTCTTCCAACTATTTTGGTTTTGGTAACAAGACCATGGAAGGAGGTGAAGCCCATTGCCATTCCCCTTATCCTCCAACGTCACTGGAAACCATTGACATCTTCTTTGAACGGCTCATGCTTCCATTGGCTGTGATACTTATATGCCTTCTTTTTTCAATGGGTGGGGTGCAGTGTGCCTAAACAATGGGAATGTGAGAACACCATGACTGAGTGGGCAGTGCTTAATGATATAGATGCTAGTGGGTCAGAGCAGATGAACAGAGTCATGGCAAGAGAGTTCTGCTCCTTTCTAATACGGATTTCTAAATTATGTCAATAGTTTACAAAGTTCATCTTATGTTATATTGCATCCTGGATCCTGAAAGTTATTCATAAAGAATGTGACAGGGTTGTGGGTGAAGGAGATCTATGTTACCTTTGCCAAGGTATAATGCAAGCAGGGTATAAGGAAGTACACTAAGTTTTTCAGACAATCATACGGTATCTCCTCACTTTCATTCTTTCCCCTTTCATTTCCACCACAATATCTATCTCCCTAATACAGCTGGTGATTACCTTCTCCCCACCCCATAGTCCCAACCAACCCAAGGCAACCAAAGCCAGTGTCTTCTCCACAACTTCTCCCTCAGTGCCAGTCGGTGCTGGATCTTGCAGAGGTACAGTCCTTTGACAAGTAGCCTCACTTTCTCTCGTGGTGTCAGTTTCCAATAATCCATTTTTCTATCAAGAAGACTTTGGAGGTTAAGAATTCTGTTGGTTTTCCATCACAGTGATCAAATTTTTTTGTTCTCCCCCGCATCATTTTCTGATTCCTGTGGCTAATAATAGCAGTTCCCCGAGTTCCCTGCTTCTGTGAATGTTCATTAGGGTATGAAGCCAAGTGCTGACATCATACCTTTTGGCAAATCTGAGTTTTTGAAACTTGTCCTCTGAGTAGAGATTTTATCTGCCAAACAGTCTGGGGGGGGGAACCTCATGGTTTTAAGATTTATATTCAGCTCTGAATTAATTATGCGCAAACACACACACACATCAATGTTTTACAATAGGTATATAATGCTATAAAATAATTTCACTTCTTTTTTTCTCTCTGCATGCATCAAAGAATATAAGCAATTTTTTTAAGAGATAAATTACTGTGTGACTGCAAAGAAGTGATCACACTTGATAGTGTTTGCATACTTGTGGTGTCTCTGTTGCGGTAGGGGGAGGTCTGTATTTTATGCACTGCAGTAATAGAAGGCTTTTACTTTAGGGGGAAAAAATACAAAGCAACGAGGCTGTAGTCTACCAAAAGGAGTGAAAAAGGAAAGACGCTGATTTCTCATTCTGAATTTAATCTGCATATTAACAGCTTTCATTGTTGTTTTCATCCAGGCTTTTCTGCTTTGCATTTTGAGCAGCCTGAAGCTTCTCACAATCTCCCTTTCCCCCCTTTAATATTGTATGTGTCTGATTGCCTGGAAAACTACAAGAGATGGTTTAGAATTTCAGGCAAGAGTCGTTAAAAAGTTTTATTTTTATATTCTGGGCACTCGGATGCTGTTAAACATATGCTGAATTATTGCAAAACACTCTGTAGTCTCCTGGGCTTTGTTCCACACACATTTGATGTAGGGAAAGTTTTCAGTCACCTGGTTGGATGGGATAATCATTTTAGTGATAGGTGCTCACTGATTAGATTCTGCATAACTCCTCAGGTCAAACAATATAGTGGGATGGATCCTACCCCTATCTAAACCTTCCCCTGAGCAAAGTTTATTTATTTATTTAAAATATCTATATCCCACCTTTTGTTTTTGCTCAAATTTTAAGTCTCCCTCCAGTCTTAGGAGCCATCATGGTGTAGTAGTTAAGAGCAGTGGACTCTAATTTAGAGAACAAGGTTTGATTCCTGCTCCTCCACATGAGTGGCGGACTCTAATCTGGAGAACCAGGCTTGATTCTCCACTCCTCCACATGTAGCCTGCTGGGTGACCTTGGGCTAGTCACAGTTCTCTCCAGACTCTATCAGCCTCACATACCTCACAAGGTGCCTGTTGGGGGAAGGTAATTGTAAGCTGCTTTGAGACTTCTTTCAGAAGAGAAAAGTGGTGTATAAAAACCAGCTCTTCTTTCAGCTTAAACTAATGAGGCCCTTTCGTTAAGCTGGAGTCCACCACTCCAAACCACCACTCTTAACCACTATACCACGCTGGTTTTAAATGTTTATGTTTGTATGTGTTTATGTGTTTATATTATGTTGGTTTCAATATAATATGTGTGTATGTATGTGTGTATTTTAAATGCAAATTAATGTTGGAAATATTATAATGTTCACCACCTTGGGGACCCTGAATTGGGTGGAAAGGCAGCATAGAAATATTTTAAATAAATAAATAAGTAGGAGGAAATCTCCTTAGGCTGGAGGAAGGCTACTTGGAGGATGGTTAGAGCCACCCCAATGGTGCATTCTGTCTTGCATTTTGATGCAGTATTGAATGCATCATGGATATACTGATCAAAACTTTCATGTATTCTTTTCACTTCCTTTAAATGGCATTTACAGTGCACTCCTATGCAAACTTACACCCTTCTAAGTCCAATGAAGTCAGTGCATTTAGAAGGGTGTTACTCTGTTTAGGATTGCAGTATTAAAGTAAAACAGTGTTCCCCAAAGGCACCCCAAAAGTAAACATGTGATTTCTTCTTATGAAATCTGTGTCTTTGATAATTTAGATAATAATGTCAGTGTCTAAGGTATTAGGAACATATCACCTACTTCTTTGCAAAGCAGCTAAGCAAAGTAGCTCTTATTCAGAAATGTGTTGATGTAAAGTTAATGCATTGCATAATTTCTAACATTTATGGGAGTTCTAAATATTCAGAAATATCTTTCTGAAATTACTAACACTGTACAGTTCTTGCCTCTTTTGCTGTGTTAGGATTCAAGACACCAATATAAGCCTTAGTCATAAAATTTGTTTAGTAGACTTGCCAGCAAAATAATGCAGCCAAAATAACCGCACAGAATGGTGTCTTATTTTTTTTTTATGAAGTCTAGTAATTGAAATTTGTCTTTTTAATATATTCAATATTGTTAATCACTGGCTTATCTGCCTCAGCACACTTTGAAGTGGACCTATTTCTCAAGAAGAATACTGAGCTACATCATTGTGAAAAGCTCACCTCAAATAAATGAATGTGTTTATACACTGATTTTTGCCTGAGTCCAGACCACCAACATTGGACCAACAGTGAACAATTTGTGAAACTTAGAAGTCACAGAATAGAAAGGAATAAAATGAACTGCAGGGAGATGACAGGAAAGGAAACTGTATATTTGAAGAGTTGCAAGGGAAACTCTGGAATTGACTGAATTATATTTTAAAATGTATATATCTCAATGAGTCATTGGACAAAGCTTATCCCTTTTTCTGTGAAGGCAGTATGGGGTCACATTCAGTGGTGGATCTACTACGAAACTAATGAAGCTTAAGCTTCAGGGCCCCTAATCCCGGAGGGGCCCTGAAGCAACTTTTTTTTTTAATGAGTGAATTTTTCAACAAAAGTGATGGAGTTTTTTTAAGTGTTTGTTATTAAAATAAGGCTAGTTTAGTGATAGAATCATAAGCCAATGGGTTGAAGTACTTAATATTGACCTTAGAATATGCTCTAATACCCATTTCATCAGGCCTCAAAATGTCCCTGTAATTGGTCAAATTTCAAAATTTTCTCAGGGACTTGCAGCACCCAAACCCCCAGCTGTATGGACTTGCTGAGCTCACCTGAATCTATTCATAGCCTATATTTTGGCAGCTGGATCCTTGAATCCTTCGTCTGTGCATGGCTTAATAATTCTATAGCTCAGCCCTTAGGCTAGAGCCAATTAGAAACATAAAAATACATCTGAATTCTTAATTGAGGCTGCACTCATCTTGCTTGTCATTTCAATACCAAAAATCAGATTTTCACCTCTATCCTAATGAGCCCCCTCTAATGACCTTCTACCTCTCTATTAAGAAATGAACCAATACACCTGCCATAGAACAACCCCATTGAAGAAGATAACAGCGGTTACCCAGACCTCATTGCTGGTGGGAAGGGGCTCACTGTATGGCCCATTTTCAAGGACTCCGCCCACCACCCTGTTCTCCGCTATTTGCTCCTCGAGGTCCTTGCAAGGGCAGCAAGGCCCTTTGGACCTTGTTCAATGTTGACCTATTGTTGCTGGTTCTGAAAGAGCCCCCATAACAGTTCAAGCTTCAGGGTCCCAAAAATGTAGGTCTGCCACTTGTCACATGTCACATACCTCCTCCCCTGCTTATTCCTATCACACTGAATCCATAGTGTTCTCTAGATTTATCCTTCAACCTATGGTAGGATTACAACTATTCCTTTAAACCACATAATTTGCCAAATCATGCAGTAGGCATTACCTGGTTGAAATTCAGTCATTTGTAGCTTTCAAGGTTGAAGGTCTTGATTTTACTTTTAAATCAACTGAATTAAGGGATAGCTGCTGCTTCTGTGATGGTTCATCCTAGGAGATACCTTAGCAGTAAATGTTGTTTGACAGTATGTCCACCACAATTACTTCCTTTCCAGAAGGATGGTTTCACCGCACATCAAACTTTGGTAGTGTCATCAGTAATGTTGTGCAGACATGCATACAAGCCTGCATTGAGATGGTGCCTTTTGCACTTCAGTGACTTACAACTTCATATTCTGAGATTTCATTGTCATTACATACCCAGTTACAGTTTCTCTTTTACAAAATGGTCATGTTTTTATATGTTCTGAGTATGATATTATTAGAATGTAATGCAAAAGCTACTACTGTATGTCTTATTGCCATCTGGAAAAAATGTCCGCTTGGTAGGTTCCTGGCAAAGTGTGTGTGTTTTTTTAGGACAATTCTTTGCTGTTGGGAGGAAAAAAAAAATACTTTTCTGTATTGGTTCACGTTGCCAAAACCATCTCACAAAGAGGCTATATGTAGACTTCAAGTTACACATGATTAGGACTGTTGGTTAAGTAATTGTATTTATCATCCAGATTCTAATGATCTTACACCCACTTAGTCAGCAAATACGTATAGCAGGTCTGTTGGATGGGCTTAATGACATCTTTAGTGATTTCCTAGCCAGTACCATTGAAGTGCACAGCTGAAGACAACTCAAGTTTAATATTTCCTTCTTGAAATACCTGTAATAAATTTTTCTGTAACTAGAGACTGTGATACTTAGCACTTTTGTTACATGTTTCATTATTCCATTTTAATTTTCCCAAACATGGTTTTCCAGTGGATGCTACTTTCTTTCTGCTATAGCTGTTTCTTTTTCTTTTCATCTTTTCCACATTTGTCCCTGCTACTGGCTTGTATCCAGGCTACTCTTTGGTTCAGTATCACGTAAGTCAATAAATAGTTGGGGGCTGACAGAGAGATGGGCATGCAGTAGGGTTGCCAGGTCCCTCTTCACCACCAGCGGGGTGGGGGGGCAGAGGCTGAGGTGGGCGGGGTTGAGGAGTGGGGGGGACTTCAATGCCATAGAGTTCAATTGCCAAAGTGGCCATTTTCTCCAGTGAACTGATCTCTATCAGCTGGAGGACAGTTGTAATAGCAAGAATTTTCCAGATAGGACCTGGAGGTTGGCAACCCTATTGGAGACTCTTCAGCCAGCTCCCTGGCTCAGCCACTGTGTGTGGGAGGCATCTGGAGGGACAGGATGAGGGGGAGAGCATTCAGGTTGCCGGCAGGCAGTATCCAAGTGATGGGGTGGGAGAAAGAAAAAGTGAGTAATGGGTGGGAAAGGGAGACAGACGAGAGAAAGAGTTATGGAGTGAAGAGAAAAAGAAAGGACTGTCAGTAGGCATGATGGAGAGAGAAGAGAGAGAGAAAGACATAAGTAGTACCATCAAGTCACAGCCAACTTATGGTGACCCCTTATGGGATTTTCAAGGCAAGAGATGTTTGGAGGTGGTTTGCCATTGTCTCCCTCTGCATAACCACCTGGGTATTCCTTGGTGGTCTCCCATCCAAATACCAACCAGTGCTGACCCTGCTTAGCTTCTGAGATCAGGCTATACCATGCTGCCTTTCCTCCCACATAAGTAAGAGAGAAACATAAAGGAAGAGAAGGAGTGTAAGGACAGAGAAAGAAGCAGAGAGAGACTTAGAGAAGGGGTGGTGAGAGAGTGGAATAAGCAAAGGTGGGGAAATGGGATGGCTGCTCCTGCAAGTTCCTTGCGGATCCCCACTTGTAAATATATGTTAGGAATATGAATAAATTGTGCCAGCATGTGAATGAAACAGTGTTTTAAGTTCCAAACCCCAAAATCTCTGTGCAGTGTCTGAATGAGGGGGGATTATTAAAGGGGATTGGGCTACCCTGTCGGGTGGTGTCTCTTAGAGAGAGGGGTATTCTTCACGGAGATTTGCTGCTGTTTCGATGCTGATTTGCGTCGGAGGCAAATTTTGGTTGTTCACTCCAGATCCGTGTTTTCCCCCACTGAGCAAAATAAGCCGGGTTAAAAGAGAGGCAATCCAAACCACTTCTGAGCCGTACTTTCCAGTAGAAGAGCGTTTTGTTGCTCGGATGCCCATGAAAAAATGTTTGCTTCACTCCCCGGGACGTCTCCTTTCTCCTCTCCCAAGAACGGTGATTGGCTGGGGGAGTTGCCACTCTAACAGCATCGCACCGGCAGGAGGGAGACCCAAAGCAGACTGGCTGCCCTTCTACAGAAGGGTGATGGGAGTTTTGGCTTGGATTTGCCGCTCTCAGGACGCCCCCCCCCAACACACACACACATAGGATCACACCGGCTGGAGGGAGACCCAGAGCACACTGGCTGCCCCTCTTCAAAAGGGTGATAGGGGTTTTGGCTTGGATTTGCCGCTCTCAGGATACCCCCCCCAACACACACACACACATAGGATCGCACCAGCTGGAGGGAGACCCAGAGCAGACTGGCAGCCTCTCTTCAGAAGGGTGATGGGGGTTTTGGCTTGGATTTGCCACTCTCAGGACACCCCCCCCAAAAAACACACACACACACACACACACACAGGATCATGGGAAGAGTGGGCGGGATTAGGCGGATTTGGAGCGGTGAGTCATGAGTGGCAGCAGACGTAAGCAGCGCAGAGAAGTGCGCTGTTTCTCCCGTGAAAAATTGAAAATGCCTTGGGATGGGGGGAGAATCTGCGCTGCCATGAAAAAGCTATTTAAATCGGTTTATTGTTTGCTCTGATTCTAAACCGAAGCAAAATCCACCGTGAAGAATACCCCTAAGAGAGAGGATCTGGTATGTGAAATGGTCATGGCAAGATGGATGGTAAACTGTGACTGGCTGACCTTTCTGGAACCCTGAACCTGTGGGATAGATGGTGTGGAAGGTAGTAGGCACTCTGAGTGGGTGAGGAAGGTTGTCACAGCATGGTGCATGATTTTACAACATTTTTTTAGATTTGAACTAAAAGTCTAAAAGCTTGATTGTATTTCTGTTCATGCAGAGCTTACCTTTTGAAGTTAAAATATTTTACTTTATTTGCTGTGATTATTCAAAGCACAAGGACCTGGTTCCATTACAAATAAATACAATGCCTTTATTCCTTTCCTCAAAGAAATTACAGTGGACTTAATTGTAAAGATATTATGGAGGACTGAAGCTAGCAGCTAGTATGAGTGTATCACCAATGCATTTTTCTTGCTATGTTTTATTTTTCTGTGCCATGTGGTGGTTACAAAATATTTCTCATTTCTTAAATTATGCATTTATTAACACACAAAATTATTCTCAGCTAATTAATTTGTGAATTCTTCCTTCTGGTATTCTGGCAAAATATATCAAATGTTTAATTTACAGTTGGAACCATACCAACTTTATTTTAAAATTCATCAGTATTCCCAGTAGCAGATTACATCTTCCCACTGAATATTACTCTTCAAAGCAGACATTAGTTGTGTTAATTAAAGTGAGAACCGGAATAGGGGAGCTCAGTGCTTCTAACAGGTATATTGAGAGAGTTCAGGCCAAGGACTTTAACTTTCTTCCTTGTAAAGGCTAATGGTAGAAGAATAATATACACAACATTTCCTCCAGTGTTTGGTAGTGAGATCAAATTTTAAAACTAATGCTGTCTTTCTGCATTTACGTGCTAAAACCTTTTACATAGCAAAATTGTATGTTTGTTAATTGTCAAAGGTAGCCAAATGTGCAAGGGTTAGAAATCTCACAGCATGATTTATTTATAGCACATGCCCTGTTTTCACAGAATCTTGTCATGTGTGTATTTAAACACTTGGCCTAGCTTTTATCTCCTACCCCAGGCTCAGTTTTGTTGTTTGCCATTGTTGGATGGTTTATTGTACCAGCAGTCATTGTCTGATTCTTCCCCTTGACTGCTTTGTTTATTATCACATCAGCAGTTACTAGATAGAAGCTGAAACACTGGGAGTTAATTTGCATCTACCATGTTGCCCTTGTTGGTGGTCCAGTGAGATAGTTTAGGTCAAGTTGCTGCCCCTTCACTATAGCTGAGTGTAGTTGTAAAAGAACATCCAACCTCTCTCTTGCTAGTGTGTATACTTTATCCTAAAGACACCTGAGTTGAGTAACCTCTAACCTAGAACAATTACAGCTTTTGAAGTGAGGGAGTTATCATGATCATATAGGACTATTAACTTTTCTTCTTATAGGATACTTGTTAGGGTTGTCAGGTCCCCCCTCTCTTCCAGCAGGAGACTTTTGGGGCAGAATGAGGGGATCATGCGCATGCGCGTGGCTGCGCCAACGTGTGTGCGTCACTTCTGGTTTACACCTGGAAGCACCACACCGTGAGTGACTTTTTACCACTCAAACAGTTTGTCCTCAGCTGATTGATGGGCAGCAAGGTGGATTGGTGGGGGTTTGCCCACCACCACCAGGCACTTGGCAACCCTAATCCTTGTAGTTTTCAAATTCTCTCATGAAAGACAGGGGAAAATGAGGTGAAGCTCCCCCACCCACCTCAGTGCATCTATGTGTGCTGGGTACAGCTTCACCTACTGTGCATTGGTTTCCACCATGGTTTGTTGAAAGGTAGAATCACCCTAGTAAAACAAAAAGCATAGAGGGATTTAAAAGGGGAATAGATAGAGTTGTGGAGGATAGGTCCATCAGTCGTCCATCAGGGGTTAGTTAAGATGACTAACGGGAACCATCACATTCAAATGTCCTAGTGCTAGGAGACAACATCAGGGAAAGAAAGGCCTTGGTCTTTATGCCCTGTTTGTTGGCCCTCCAGGACAACTGGTTGGCCTCTGTGTGAAACAGACCACTGGATTAAATGGATCACTGGTTTGATCCAGCAGCACTCTTCTTATATTCTTATGCAATAGGGAAAACAAGAGAAAAGATGGATTGCCACTGATTGCTGATGGTTGTGTTTGAATGACAGGACTTATTTGTCATCTCTGTTGAACTGTTGAGTGTGGAATATTCCTGCTTCTTACACCTGTTAGAAAGAGAAACAGTGTTACTAAGAAGTAGTCATGAGGGAGCGACAAGTAGCTTCTGTACTAGTTTCCCAGTAATTTCCCAATAGAGTTTGTTGAGCAAACAATTGAAAAGCACCTAGATGCTCTTCCAGCCCTCATGCCTCAGCCTTAGCCAATTACTCCTTTGGTAGTCTTTCTGATATCCACTTTTGATAGCAGCTGAGATAGTCATTCATACAATAGTCAGCTATCTATGGCGGAAGCTACACAAGATTTCTCTCTTATGTTATTGTGAAGCATTCTCCTTTCCCTAGCTGTGTTCCTTGAAGGAAAAAAGGAGTTGGACATATAAATGTAGTGGCATACAGTTTTTACCCACAAATGTCATTGTATTACTTTTCACTTGTACATTATAGAAGTTTACATACCGTATATACTCGGGTATAAGCCGACCCGAGTATAAGCCGACCCCCCAAATTTGAGGCCAGAAAAGGGAATTTCTTATTGACCCGCGTATAAGCCGAGGGTCAATAAGAAATTCCCTTTACCGGCAATGCTGCGCTCTAAAATGGCGGCCGCCATTTTAGAGCGCAGGGCCCCTGCCCCAGGTCGCCCTCCCGCCGGCCTCCCAGGCCCTCCCGCCCCACCCCACCCCACCCCCAGTGCCATCCAAGGGGGGGAGGGGGAAGAGCCCCTGAACCTCCTACTTACCGGGAGACGCGGCGAATCGGCGGTGTGGCCTTCCTGGGCCGGCAGGAGGCCTTTCCAGGCCCCTGCCGGCCGGAGGAAGGCGCTTGGGCGTGTGGGTGGCGGCGGCGCAGCCGGCAGGGGCCTCCTGCCGGCCCAGGAAGGTCCCTGCCGGCAGAAGAAAAGCGCCCGGGCGCCTGGGCAGAGCGGCCAGCAGGGACCTCCTGCCGGCCCCTCCAGGCCCCTGCCGGCAGGAGAAAGGCTCCCGGGCGAGGCGGCGATGGCAGCGGTAAGTTCCTCCCTCCTCCCTCCTCCCTCCTCCCCCCTCCCCTCTCCTACCGTATTGACCCGTGTATAAGCCGAGTTCGGCTTTTTCAGCCCTTTTTTTGGGCTGAAAAACTCGGCTTATACACGAGTATATACGGTAAATTTGGGGATTCATGAACAACTCCCACTTTCTTCACAGTATATATATATATATATATCTTTTCTCCCATGTTTAGGAGATATTCCCACCTATTGTGCAAGTGAATATTGTCTAGCTGGTCACAATTTCCCCATGTGACAGATGACAGTGTGTGTGCAAGGCATGTACAGGCCATGCTTCTATTTTTTGCATCAATAATTTTTTTAGACTTCAGATTTTTCAGCAAGCATGAGGCTTTTCTCAGGATTGCAGAAATATTTATGTTGCCTGTTCATGATCTCAGTTTCCTGATTGAAGTGTCCACAGATGAGACAATACGGAGAACTAGATATATTGATGTACTAGCAAGCATTACCTTTGCTATCAGAATTGTACTGTTAAAGGAGAATGGAGAAGATGTAAAATACTGTTGCAGTCATAATGTCTCCTAACATGTTGCCTCACATCTGTGCAGCAGCATGAGAGTGAGAGGAAACTTAACAGAAAACAAATACAATGGAGACAGTTATGGCTTGGAACATATAGGATCAGTGTTTGTTTATTTAAACATTTATATGACACCTTTATACCCAAATAGGATCCCCAGATGGCAAAAATAAGGCATTAAAACAGCATTTAAAATGTATTTATATACATATTTAACACTACAATTAAAATATATATAGACATAAAAGCAAACATGTGCAGCCAGAGGAGTTTACAGGGGGATTGCCAAATGAAACAAAAATTCTTCACCTGCTGGTGAAACACAATGGGCGAAAACGCATGGTCACTTTAGCCTCCTTTATTCCCTGTTTCAGCCAGGATTCAGCCAGGATCGAACACACGTTCGGCGAAACGCATGTGTTTGATCCTGGCTGAATCCTGACTGAAACAGGGAATAAAGGAGGCTACAGCGACCATGCGTTTTCACCCAATGACAGAGGGAGACATATGGAGACAGATCTCCAGTTTCAGTGCCATGACCAAGAAGGCCTTTTATCAGGTTACCACCCATCTCATCTCAGGTGTCAGGGTCACCCAAAGCAAGTGTTCCAAATCATGAAGTGTTTCTGTACACTTTGACTGTAGAAATGGTATGCCAATTACAAAGTGGTGCTTATAAATGCTTCCTAAAAATGAATTGCAGGCATTGGATCAGTAATTCCATTTGATAGGGAAGAATTAGCAATATGTTCAGCAGTACCCCTAGGGCAGTTACTTGTTGCGAATTATTATTGCAAGCTTAAAAGAAGTATGTATGATGGTAATGTTGGAAAGGGCAGTACTAGACCTGTAGGCCTTTGCTGAATATAAAGGTGTTTGTGAATGGGAATGCTCTCACTGATTAGTATACTCCAAAGTGCATCACAGTTTCTGTGTCTGAAGACAGCTGTTGGATCTAGATGCCTCTCTTGATACCTAGAATTATATATATTTTTAAAACAAAATATAATAATTGAAAATATGGAACATTATATTTAATAAAGATCCCAGAGCATTTACGGTGAGTTGACTTCTTGCTCCTTCTGGATCAGTTTCAAAGTTCTTTCAGATTCTGAGACATATCTTACTAACTCCATCGTGTTGTGATGCTTATATTTTATGTTAATATGACATTCATGTTAGCTGCCTATCACACTAACAATAATCCATCTGAACCAGCAGGCATGAATACCAATTACTGAAAAGATTGGAGCTCATCCTTGAATTTTCTTCAGCCTATTTCTAGAAGACATATGTCAGCAAGCAGGGAATAGCACAGATGTATCAAAGTCTTCCAAGTAAGCAAGTATTTCAGTGTACTCTGTGTAATGGAATGAGGAGGGGCTGATGTGCTCAAGCAAAAGAGGAAGGGGAAAGGGATTTCTGAATTTCTTTGCATATTGTAAAAACATTACTATGAAGTAGTACTATGACTCCAAGTTATGAATATCTTTTAGCAGGCTTTATGAAACTTGAAGGAATATATTATGGGCAATACCGTATATACTCGGGTATAAGCCGACCCGAGTATAAGCCGACCCCCCAAATTTGAGGCCAGAAAAGGGAATTTCTTATTGAGCCGCGTATAAGCCGAGGGTCAATAAGAAATTCCCTTTACCGGCAATGCTGCGCTCTAAAATGGCGGCCGCCATTTTAGAGCGCAGGGCCCCTGCCCCAGGTCGCCCTCCCGCTGCCTCCCAGGCCCTCCCGCCCCACCCCACCCCACCCCACCCCCAGTGCCATCCAAGGGGGGGAGGGGGAAGAGCCCCTGAACCCCCTACTTACCGGGAGACGCGGCGAATCGGCGGCACGGCCTTCCTGGGCCGGCAGGAGGCCTTTCCAGGCCCCTGCCGGCTGGAGGAAGGCGCCTGGGCGCATTGGTGGCGGCGGCGCAGCCGGCAGGGGCCTCCTGCCGGCCCAGGAAGGTCCCTGCCGGCAGAAGAAAGGCGCCCGGGCACCTGGGCGGCAGCAGAGCGGCCAGCAGGGACCTCCTGCCGGCCCCTCCAGGACCCTGCTGGCAGGAGAAAGGCTCCCGGGCAAGGCGGCGATGGCAGCGGTAAGTTCCTCCCTCCCCCCTCCTCCCTCCCTCCTCCCCCCTCCCCCCTCTCCTCTCCTACCGTATTG
Organism: Euleptes europaea; assembly: GCF_029931775.1. Lineage (NCBI taxonomy): Eukaryota > Metazoa > Chordata > Lepidosauria > Squamata > Sphaerodactylidae > Euleptes > Euleptes europaea. The sequence goes on along the minus strand of NC_079320.1, from coordinate 38,498,025 downwards.
ACCCGTGTATAAGCCGAGTTCGGCTTTTTCAGCCCTTTTTTTGGGCTGAAAAACTCGGCTTATACACGAGTATATACGGTAAATCACTTTTTGTGTGTGTGTGTGTGTTTTTTGTGTAAAAAGTGAAACAATATTGAATGCTGGTGTTATTTGATTGATAAAATTTTGAATAATCATGCAGAATAATCATGCAGTTTCATGTAAGTGATACTTACAGTACATTTGCAGAGAAATAAGAGATGCTCCATGCATTGTTCTTACCAGGAGATGCAAATTCTCCCCCTTCACCACTATATTTAGAAGCTGTTGTCATGTGGATCTCACTCACCAAAGTTAGAGCACACAACAGTTGTCTGGAGGGTGAAGCAGAGGCATGGCTAGTTTCTCACACATAATTCTCCCTTCCACATTTTGTTCTTGCATCAACTCTGTGAGGCAGCTTAAGCTGAGAGACAGTTACTGGCTCAAGTTATCCGTAGTTTCATGTCTCAGTTGATATTTGAACTGCAGTCTCCTAGGTCTTAGTGTGACATGCTAACCACTACACCACTGTGACTTTCTATAGATGCTAATTTATGATGCTAACATTATGAAAGCTCTACTTTCAAAAAGCACATGCTTACAGCCACCTCAGAAGGCTTCGAGGCTATAAATGTTTTAAATAAAGAAAGCAATGTTCCAAA